>NC_041233.1:35577579-35703858 GCF_002837175.3 Physeter macrocephalus | reverse complement strand
TTGTGTGTGGTGTTAGGGAGTGTTCTAATTTCATTCTTTTACATGTAGCTGTCCAGTTTTCCCAGCACCACTTATTGAAGAGGCTGTCTTTTCTCCATTGTATATTCTTGCCTCCTTTATCAAAGATAAGGTGACCATATGTGCGTGGGTTTATCTCGGGGCTTTCTATCCTGTTCCATTGATCTACATTTCTGTTTTTGTGCCAGTACCATGCTATCTTGATTACTGTTGTAATGTTGTAGTATAGTCCAAAGTCAGGGACCCTGATTCCTCCAGCTCCGTTTTTCTTTCTCAAGATTGCTTTGGCTATTAGGGGACTTTTGTGTTTCCATATAAATTGTGAAATTTTTTGTTCTAGTTCTGTGAAAAATGCCATTGGTAGTTTGATAGGGATTGCACTGAATCTGTAGATTGCTTTGGATAGTACAGTCATTTTCACAATGTTGTTCTTGTTTTTGTTCTTGTTCAATGTTCTTCCAATGCAAGGACATGGTATATCTCTCCATCTGTTTACATTTAGATTCTTAATCCATTTGGAGTTTATTCTTCTATTTGCTGCGAGAATTTGTTACCTGAAAACTCAGTTCACCTTTTCGTGGGTGTCAAGTCAAAAGACACTACCAAGTCAAAGATGGGGAGAAGGCAGGATTTATAACTTGCAGCAAGTAAGGAGAACACTGGTGATCATTCCCGAAGCAGTGTCTCCCCGAACAGCAAAATTGCATAAGTTTTAAGCTAAGGGTACCTGCATATTCATGAGGGGTTTGGGCTGGTGTATGCATATTCATGAAGGGACTTGGGCGGCTGGCAGAGTCCAAGCTGGAACAGGTCAATATCATCATCCCTTAGGTTCCAGCTGATCTGGTGGTTCAGCAATTCAGGCTAATCTTTACCTTTGAAACAGAACTGGGAATCTTTACAATGGATATTTTATCTTTGTTATTGTTACTTCTCTTCCCTGATAACAGTCATTGGTTTTTGCATTCCTTTGTTCCCTTAAGATCATTAATTACTGAGACCTGTTCAAGGACAAGCATTATGGCCATGCTTAAACCACAAAATGGCTTAGGCCAAAAATGGCTTCTCTTGTGTCAAGAAAGCCATGCTTGGTTCTCTTTCTCTGGGGACTCCCTTACCCTATGTGGTTCCAAAATGGATATAATCTTATCTTTTTCTAAATGGCTAGCTACCCAGTTACCTCAGCACCATTTATTAAAAAGCTAACCATTACCTCAGTGGTTTCAGATACCATCTTTGTCATATACTAAATTATACATATGTGGTCTAATTCTGGTCTTCCTATTCTGTTCCACTGATCTAGTTGCCTATTCATGCACCAGTATCACACTGCTTTAATTATGCGGGCTTTAGAGTATGTTTCAATGCCTGATAAGCCTAGTCTCTCATAGCTTTTCTTTTTCCTAGCTTTCCTAGTTTTTCTGTTTTCCTAGCTATTCTTGCATGTTTGTTTTACCATATGAATGTTAGCATCAAGTTGAATATGCTATAACATAGCATGTTGGTATTTTTATTGAGACTGCATTGAATTTATAAATTATCTTAAGGAGAATTGGTATCATTATAATGTTGAGTCATCCCATCCAAGAATAGGGAATGTTGTCTTTCCATTTGTTCATGTCTTCATTTTTTTCTAGTGTATTTAAAATTTTTCTTCATATAGGTGTTGCACATTTCTTGTTTAATTTATTCTGAAGTATCTTCTTTATTACTATTGTAAATGAGTATTTTCCTACCATTATGCCCTCTGTTTGGTGTTTGTGTATACAAACGTAATTGATTTTTTTAACAGTAATTTTTGTATTGTTACACCACTGAATTCTTTTATTGTTTGAACTGATTTTATCTTTGAGTCCCTGGAGTTTTCCAGATATGTTATCAAAGCATTTTTACATAGAGATAGTTTTTATTCTTCTTCACCCATTCAAATGTCTCTTCTTGTCTAATTGCGTTGGTTAATAAGTCTATATATAATGGTGAAGAATAGCAGAGATAGTGAACATTCTTATCTTATTACTGATTTTAGTGGAAATGCCTCTAGTGTTTCTCCATTAAATAAGATTAGGCATTAGGGCTAAGCATATCTATATTATTGATACAGTATCAACTGTATTGTAACTGTAGCACTGTACTGAAACTGTACTTATTGATAGAAGGAGAAAGTATCCCTCAATTTTTACTGCCTGGAGTGCTTTTTAGGATAAATTGATGTTGAATTTTGTCAAAGGATTTCTCAACATCTATGGAGATAATCATATAATTTTTTCCTTAGATTTATTAATATGAAATATGATACTCATGTATCTTCTAATACTGAACAAATCTTCCATTTCTGGAATAAATCTCACTTGGTCATTATTTTCCTAATGTGGTGTTAGATTTTGTTTACTAAAATTCTGTTTAAACTTTTTGTACCAATAATCATGTATAATACTGGTTTGTATTTTTATTTGTAATGTCTTTATTTGGTTTAGGTGTCAGTGTTATATTTGCTTTATAAAAGGAATTAGGAAATTTCCTTCTTCAATACTCTGGAATAGGGACTTCCCTGGTGGCGCAGTGGTTAAGAATCTGCCTGCCAATGCAGGGGACACAGGTTGGAGCCCTGGTCCAGAAGATCCCACATGCCGTGGAGCAACTAAGCCCATGCGCCACAACTACTGAGCCTGCGCTCTAGAGCCCGTGAGCCACAACTACTTAGCCTGCATGCCACAACTACTGAAGCTCACACGCCTAGAGCCTGTGCTCCACAACAAGAGAAGCCACTGCAATGAGAAGCCCACACAGTGCAACAAACAGTAGCCCCTGCTCGCCCCAACTAGAGAAAGGCCCACACACAGCAACAAAGACCCAACACAGCCAAAAATAAATTAATTAATTTTTTTAAATACTCTGAAATAATTTAAACACCATTGGAATTATCTGGTCTTTGAAGGTTTGGTAGAATTTCCTATGAAACTATCTGGGCCTGGCACTTTTTTGTATGGTAGTTCCTTAATACTTTTTTATTTTTTGGCTGCACCTCACAGCTTGTGGGATCTTAGTTCCCAGACCAGGGATCCAACCTGGGCCTCCAGCAGTGGAAGCACAGAGTCCTAACCACTGGACGGCCAGGGAATTCCCTGTATTTCTTCTATAGAAACTGGTCAGTTTAAGTTTTCTATCTCTAACAGGATCAATTTTGGCAATCTGTATTTCCCTAGAAAATTATATATCTAGCTTTTTCAAATTTATTTGCATTAAGTTCTGTAAAATAGCCTTGTATTTTTTTAACATATTATTACTATTATTATTATTATTTTGGCTGCCTTGGGTCTTCATTGCTGCGTGCGGGCTTTCTCTAGTTGCAGTGAGCGCAGGCTCTTCATTGCAGTGTGTGGGCTTATCATTGTTGTGGCTTCTCTTATTGCAGAGCATGGGCTCTAGGCGCATGGGCTCAGTAGTTGCAGCACGCAGGCCCTAGAGTGTGCGGGCTTCAGTAGTTGTGGCACACAGGCTCAGTAGCTCCGCGGCATGTGGGATCTTCCCGGACTAGGGATCGAAACCTGTGTCCCCTGCGTTGACAGGCAGATTCTTAACCACTGTGCCACTAGGAAAGTTCCCTTTTATTGGTTTTTAACTTCTGTTTCAATGATTATTTCCTCCTTGTCATTTATTCTGTATCTTTGTGCTTTCTCCCTTTTTTCTTTTCTTTTTTCTTTTTCTTTTCTTTCTTTTTAACTTTATTGTATTACAGTTGATTTACAATGTTGTGTTAGTTTCAGGTGTACAATGAAGTGATTCAGTTTACATATACATATATTCATTCTTTTTCAGACTCTTTTCTCACATAGGTTATCACAGAACATCGAGTAGAGCTCCCTGTGTTAATACAGCAGGTCCTTGTTGGTTATCTACCTTATATATAGTTATGTGTGTATGTTAATCCCAAGCTCCTGATTTATCCCTCCTCCCCACGTTTCCCCTTTGGTAACCTTAAGTTTGTTTTCCATATCTGTAAGTTTGTTTCTGTTTTGAAAATTAGTTCACTTCTATCATTTTTTTAAAAAATTAGATTCCACATATGAGTGCTCTGACTTACTTCACTTAATATGACAATTTCTAGGTCCATCCATGTTGCTGCAAATGGCATTATTTCATTCTTTTTTATGGCTGAGTAATATTCCATTGTATATACATACCACATCTTCTTTATCCATTCCTCTGTCAGTGGACATTTAGGTTGCTTCCATGTCTTAGTTATTGTAAATAGTGCTGCAATGAACATTGGGGTGCATGTCTCCCTTTTTTCTTGATCAAATTAACTAGTTGGTTCATCTATCTTTTTTTGAAACACAATTTTGATTTATTATTAATCATTTTAAAATTCTTGTTCTTATTAATTTCTGCTTTTACCTTTATTATTTCATTCCTGTTTCTCTGCTTTACTTTGCTGTTCTTTCGCCAGTTTTCTGAGTTTGGAATTTAATTCATTTATTTTTATTCTTTCATTTTTATTGATAAAAGGAGTTTAGCTAATAAATTTTTCTTTGATAACTCCCTTAAATGCATCCCAGAGATTCTGACATGCAGTGTTTTCATTGTCATTATTTTTTTTTAATTCTAATAATATCAGTTTGTATTTCCTTTTTCACCCAGGATTTTTTTAATAGGTTTAAAACTTCCAGATATAGGACCTGCTGTTGTTAATAAATTCTAGTTTTATACCATTTGATCAGCATGTTTGTAATAATTCCACCTTATAGAAGTTACTGACATTTTCTTTATGACCTAATACGATCAATTTTCCTGACTGTGTTGTGGACACATGACAAAAATGCATATGTCTATCATTAGAATGTAGAGTTCAATTTATATCCATAAGATCTACCCTATTCATAGGAACAACACTGTTCACTATGTTATTTAGATCTTTTATGTCCTTAGTTATATTCTATTAGATATGTCTTGTGCCATTAGAGAAATGCAAATTAATACCACAATGAGATATCACTACACACTGATTAGAATGGCTACTATTTCAAAACAGGACAATACCAAATGCTGACAAGGATGCAGAGAAACTACAAGATACACTGCTGGTAGGAGCCACTCCGGAAAACAGTTTGGCAGTTTCTTTTAAAACTGAACATGTATTTTCCATACAACACCCTCTTTTCATTACCTCAAGAATTCCAGAGGCTCAGAAACTCCACGGAAGAACTTCTGAGGTCTCTGGAACCACCTGGAATGATATGCAAGGTTTTATATCTATCTACTTAAGTCTATTTTTCTGAAGAAATGGCCCATAGCTTCTCAAAGAGGTCTATGACTTGCTAAAAGGTTAAGAACCGTGACTATATTGACTCTAAGAAAAATTAAAAAATGAAACATGAACCCCAATATTTCTTTTTTTTCTTTTTTTAAATGAAATTTATTTTATTTATTTATTTATTTAATTTTTGGCTGTATTGGGTCTTCATTGCTGCACGCAGGCTTTCTCTAGTTGCGGCGAGCGGGGGCTACTCTTCATTGCAGTGTGTGGGCTTCTCATTATGGTGGCTTCTCTTGTTGCGGAGCACAGGATCTAGGTGCATGGGCTTCAGTAGTTGTGGCACGTGGGCTCAGTAGTTGTGGCTCACAGGCTCTAGAGTGCAAGCTCAGTAGTGGTGGCGCACGGGCTTAGTTGCTCCGCGGCATGTGGGATCTTCCTGGACCAGGGATTGAACCCACGTCCCCAGCATTGGCAGGCGGATTCTTAACAATTGCGCCAGCAGGGAAGCCCCCAATATTTCTTAAATATGATTATACTGTACAAGTTAATTTTTGTAAATTCTATTTTCATTCTTACAAAGAAAATAAACCAATACATTTCAGCTAACTTGTTTAGAAGACATTTTGTAACATTAACATTTTAACTCTACTTTTTTCTAATACACTTCAAATACTAAGAAATTATTATATTTAAAATGTGTCTTACATTCTTCAGGATGGACAGATGAATAACTCCCAAGATTTAATAAGTGACTGGTAAATGTTGATTGCAGTACTGTCTCACCAACCCAATGATCCTCATGAATAGTAACATCTAAAAAGGGGAAAAAACAAGTTCTGATCATGCCAAAAATTCCTTCACATTGTGGTTAACGTACCTATCATAGCAAAATACTGTGCATGCCTCTCACATGCCAGCCAACTGAAGTTCAAATAGGGTAAATCATCTGCCTAAAGGAACAAAATGATAAAATAGCAAATCTGAACTCTGAAACTAGGTATGTCTGTATGTAGGTAAAATAACAAAATTGCTTCTGTATATTCAAACAATATCAATATGGAAGCTCTGCTCCACAGATACAAGTTTAATGGCTTTTGTTGACTTAAGGCAAATGGTACGATGTATACTTCCGATAGATTAAAAGTGAATAGGGACTTTCCTGGTGGAACAGTGGTTAAGAATCTGCCTGCCAGTGCAGGGGTCACGGGTTCAATCCCTGGGCTGGGAAGATCCTATATACCTCGGAACAACTAAGCCCACGTGCCACAACTACTGAGTCTGCGCTCTAGAGCCCACAAGCCACAACTACTGAGCCCGCGTGCTGCAACTACTGAAGCCCACGCGCATACAGCCCATGCTCCGCAACAAGAGAAGCCACTGCAATGAGAAACCTGCGCGCTGCAACGAAAAATAGCCCCCACTCGCCACAACTAGGGAAAGCCCATGCACAGCAACAAAGACCCAATGCAGCCTCCCCCCCAAAAAAGTGACTAATTTAGGGCCAGGAAGCCAAGCAGTGGTTCATTCCAAAGCAGTAGTGCCTAGAAGAGTAAAAAATATTCAGTATGCATTTACCCCTTCTGCTAATAAGCATAACGTAAGGCATTCTTATTCAGAAATTGTGAACTAGATACTGTTTTTTCCTAAGGAAATAAAGCAAAACAGAACAAACAAAAAACCCTGTTTAAAAAAAAAAAGGTGTTCATAGAAATAATCTAAATATTCTATAATAGGCAAGTGGTTAAGTAAATTGTGGTAAATCACTTCACAGAATGTTACCTAGTTGTTAACAATTGTATGGACACTAGGAAAAGACAGAGAGATAGCAGGGTTGAGTTTCCATTTGCTAGGAAAAGGCCTCCTGGGAGGCACACACAGTGACAGTAATGCCTTGGTAAAGTAACCATGGTCCACGGTCTAACCCTCTCTTTATGGTCTGGGGAACCTCATTTTTTTCAGCACTCCAAAAACAGGTTTCAGCTCTGCAGCATAAGCTCAGTTAATGAGACAAAAAAACCCAAAACAGAACACAATCTTTTTGTTTAAATATACAAGGCATTAATTGCCAAAGAACAACACTTGCAGCCTGTTCTCACCTTGTAGGCAGTTTTACACCTTGGAAGCCAAGTCATAAGGAAATGGCTGCTCAGCGAGCACTGAGTCAGAACACAGCTGAGTTAGATGACCTGAGCTGCCAATGAATAAGAGGATACCGCCAGTGAGACAAGACTAGGCCAAGCTGTTACAAACCCATGTTCATCTCTTCAGTAGGGACTGCACCTGACAACCTTACACAAATACCAGCGTATATTAGCTAAGGTTCTCACTCCCCCAGCAAACCATCTAGTAGGAATTACCAGTGATTGCCTTTATTTCTCTTTATAAGCTTCTAGGGCTGACCCACACCTCGTCTCTATCACATTCTTTCTTTAGATGTGCTATTAAGCTCAATCAACTTCATCCTGGTCTGAGATTCATGCTTTTTTTAAAAAATAAATTTATTTATTTATTTAGCTGTACGCGGGCCTCTCACTATTGTGGCCTCTCCCGTTGCGGAGCACAAGCTCCGGACACAGGGGCCCAGCGGCTTAGCTGTACGCGGGCCTCTCACTATTGTGGCCTCTCCCGTTGCGGAGCACAAGCTCCGGACACAGAGGCCCAGCGGCCATGGCTCACGGGCCCAGCCGCTCCGCTGCACGTGGGATCTTCCCGGACTGGGGCACGAACCCGTATCCCCTGCATCGGCAGGCGGACTCTCAACCACTGCGCCACCAGGGAAGCCCTATAAATTTATTTATTTATTTATTCACTTATTTTTGGCTGCATTGGGTCGTCATTGCTGCCCGCGGGCGTTTCTTTAGTTTTAACAAGCCGGGGCTACTCTTCGTTGCAGTGCATGGGCTTCTCATTGCAGTGGCTTCTCTTGTTGTGGAGCAGGGGCTCTAGGCACGCGGGCTTCAGTAGTTGTGGCACGCAGGCTCAGTAGTTGTGGCACAGAGGCTCTAGAGCACAGGCTCAGTAGTTGTGGTACAAGAGCTTAGTTGCTCCACGGCATGTGGAATCCTCCCAGACCAGGGCTCGAACCCGCGTCCCCTACGTTGGCAGGCAGATTCTTAACCACTGCGCCACCAGGGAAGTCCTGGGATTCATTCTTAAAATGACGGGTATCTCTGCCCTAATACACTGGTGTGTTGATTTTTAAATCAATAAAGGACATGTAACAAAATGTTAAGATTTCTTTTTTCACATGAAAAAGCAGGATACTAACTGTTTTTCATGATTACAATTGTATATTAAGAGTAGGGATTCTGGAGTCTGGGTGAAACCCTGCTTTGCGATCTCCTAGCTGGGTGACAGTGGGCAAGTTACTTCACTTCCCTGGGTCCCAATTTCCTCCAGCTGAAAAATGAGGATGATAATCAGTGTTCTCCTCATATAGTTGTTGTAATGAGTTGAAAGACACGTAAAGTTTGAAACAGGGACTGACAGTAAGTAAGTTCCCAATAAATATCAGCTATTACCCATGTATGCAGACACAGATTGAGAAGCACGGGGAAGATAAGAGGAAGGTAACACTCCAAAACTCCACTGGTGGTTATACGAGGTTGGTATAATACCATGAGTTTCTCCTTTCCATATTTCCAAATGTGATTAATAGCGACCCATGAATGACGTGGGGTTAACGCATCTATAACTTTACAGTCAGCCCTCCATATCCCTTGTTCCTCCACATCCACGGATTCAACCAACCACGAACAGTGGAGTACTGTCGTGTTTACTATTGAAAAATATGCACATATAAGTGGACCCATGCAGTTCAAACCCATGTTGTTCAAGGCCCTACAGTAATTTTAATAATTTTAAAATGCAATAGAAATTCTATGTTCCCTCAATAAGAATGTAGTGTGCACAGCTTTATTAGGGATTAAGTAGTAGATATATTGTCCTTTAATCATAAGATGGTTAATACACCTAAGGAAAAGGGTAAAAAAAAAGATATACATAAATAAAACTATAAAAAGCAAAGAAACAGCCTGATGGTATACGACATGAATGCTAGCACAGTGAATGAAAGGAGGAGCAAGCAGAGTAGGCTTCTTAAGGAGATGAGTGGGAAGGAGGGACAGAACTAAGAAGGACAGACAAACACTCAGAAATGGCAACGCACAGGACCCCGGGAAGGGGTGAGGAGGCCAATGCGGATGCCATAAGGAACTCGATCATTGCTGGAACCCTGAGAGGCAAAGGGTAAAGGGAGAATCCTCAAAGGCTTAAAGTGGGAGGGGGAAAAAGCCCACAGCTTTGTAAAATAAACACCCACTATACCATGATGACCTTACCTGTGAGTAAAATTATATCTCCAAGAAACACTGTAAGTGCCCAAAATGCTGCAGTCCTCCACAGAAAAACCTTCTTCTTAATTTCTGATTGGTCAATTACCACAATTGTTGCTAAAGGCACTTTAGAGCCAGAATTTGGTCCAGATTTTATGTTTATTTCTTTCACGTGACATGGAGATAACACCATGACTAAACAATTATACTTCTGACTTTCAGAATCACAGTTTTTTATTAATGATGTTTTTTTAATGCCCTTAAATCCAGAGACATTCCTCTGGTGCACTGTTACAGTATGATCTCTCTCATTAGAAATCAACTTGATTTTCTTAGCGATGTGGGGGACTTCAGATAGAGCTCGAGGATGGCCTGATTTATCTTCAGAGGTCCAACTTTTTTTAATAGAACTTTTGTGGAAGGTATTTAGTTGGGAACACAGTATTCCTGAGCTACATGACTCAATGCGTATCTCATTTGGTGGCAATTTATCATCAAAACTGAAAAGTTCTTGAGATCCTATATTTTCTTCAAGACCTTTATCGGTGTTCAAGAGAATGTGGCTATTTTTTGTTTCAGGACTAAAAAGTTCAAGGGAACAGGCTTGGTTCTGTCCACCTTCATATCCTTCTGTAGAATCACCATTGGGCTGAATCAAATTATCTTCAGTTATTCTTATTTCCCCATGACTTGCCTCTGGTTCAATCTCCATTTTAATGGTTCCTTTATTTATAGAATTCTGCCCTTTATACTCCCTTTGAGCTAAAAAAGCAACCTGGCTGGAGGTCATTACACTGAGGAATTCAGTATCAGTGGATATTTTAAGGCCTGAGACCTTCCTAACTGTTCCTTCAGGCCTTGGTTTGTCTACTGTGCTAGAGGAAAAGAATTCCAGACACTGGTTTTGTATTTCATGATGCTCTGTTGGTGCACAGTTTGTTTCCACAGCTCCTGGCCCCGTATTAGTCTGTTCAGCACCACAGACCATATCCAATATAGCTGCACACTTATGATCTAACTGAAAGGAATTTTTTGGAACATTCTGACCATGTACATTTGATTGATCTTTATGCTGTTCATCTGTGATTTTCTTATGTTCACTGAAAAGCTTTTGATACTTTTCTTCTTCAGTTAAATGTTGAAATCCAGCCTTAAATCCACATATTTGATCACTGGAGTTGGTTCTATCACTCAACCCCAAGGGGTGACTCTTCTGGGATTTTATAGTTTGGGTTTCAGAAATGCAATGTGTGAAGTCATCATCTTTCACATGAACAGATCTGTTCACAGAGTTTGCTGGAAAATGACCACGAGGAAGATCTGGAGGGTCCAGAGGTTCCAGGGCCTGATAATCCTCAAGACTTTTCTGCCTGCATTTTTCATCCTTCAGATGTAAGGAATGGTGATTGTACAAAAGCTGAATTTCTTTCCAGGGGTCCGCAGTGGACACTAAAGAAGCTGGTTCCTGTGATACTGTCATTTCCAGTGGACTGATTGGAGCACCCCAAAAAATGTGGACTTGAGATCCTCCACTCATGGTTTCTGAAAAACTGAAAAATCTAAAATAAGCCTTTGTCATAAATTTTTATAAGCTGATATTAACTTATATCCCCAAAGCAAATATAATATAAACTATGAATCAAAAACATAATTAATAGGTGATTTACATTGTTACTCCATTTAATTATAAAAGTAATAAAAATATAAGAAATTGTAAGGAGAAATCAAAACATCCACAAAAATTCCTCACATAAAGACTCTCTCGGGGCTTCCCTGGTGGCGCAGTGGTTGCGCGTCCGCCTGCCGATGCAGGGGAACCGGGTTCGCGCCCCGGTCTGGGAAGATCCCGCATGCCGCGGAGCGGCTGGGCCCGTGAGCCATGGCCGCTGGGCCTGCGCGTCCGGAGCCCGTGCCCCGCAACGGGAAAGGCCACAGCAGAGGGAGGCCCGCATACCACAAAAAAAAAAAAAAAAAAAGACTCTCTCTAAGGAAAACAAAGCTAAGTATACTAACATCAAAAGAGTAAATCCTTAGCATGGTCACTTTTTTGTGTTGAAAAACTTGCACCCTTTAAACAATAACTTAGTAAAGAAGGTGGGAAACAGCATTTGTTTAACTGCACTATAGTCACCTTTAAATCTCCTGTTTCCTTTACTCCATTGATTATGTAAGTTTAGGGCCTCCTTCCTTCAACTGTGAACTCAATTCCCAAGATTAAGGACTTCCCTGGCGGGCCAGTGGGTAAGACTCCATGCTCCCA
This sequence comes from Physeter macrocephalus, assembly GCF_002837175.3. Lineage (NCBI taxonomy): Eukaryota > Metazoa > Chordata > Mammalia > Artiodactyla > Physeteridae > Physeter > Physeter macrocephalus. Next base: position 35,691,992 of record NC_041233.1, on the reverse strand, counting down.
ATGCAGGGGGCCCAGGTTCGATCCCTGGTCGGGGAAGCAGACTCCACACGCATGCTGCAACTGAGTCTGCACGCCGCAATAAAGGATCCCGCGTGCCAAAACAAAGATCCCGAGCGCCGCAGCTAAGACATCCCCACGGCCAAGATGAATAAATATTTTTTTTAAAAAGTAAACACACACACACACACACACACACACAAGTTTCAGTTCCCAAGATCAAAACAGAAGGCTTGAACCAGAGAGAAAATAAAAAACCAAGGCTCTTTTCAAGATGTCCAAGTGACTGTATTATCTGTCTTTAATCTGTTAGCATAATCAATAGTTGCTTCTGTATTTTTAATCTTCTCTAAAATACACCAGATTAAGAAAAGTCACTTTGTAATACACAGATAAAAAAACTCATTATAATTTAAACAGTTTTTCATTAACTGTAGCACTTGATATAAGTAAATCTAAGTAAGCATCATATTTAGTGAGATAAAAATAAACATACCAATATTTACTTGATAATAACTGACTTTCAAAAAGTTTGTGGGGTATTTTGTTTGTTTTTTTTGGCCGCGCTGCGTGGCTTGCGGGATCTTAGTTCCCCAACCAGGGATACAACCGTGCCCTTGGCAGTGAGAGTGCAGCATCCCAACCACTGGACCGCCAGGGAAATCCCCAAAGAGTATTTATTAAATAGATCTATTGCTGGAGTTTGCTGATAAATTTTTTATAGTGCTACAGGGACAAAAAGACAGAGTCCCTGGCCTAAGAGAACTGTCAGCCTGGTTTTAAAAAAACAAAAAGGAGAGAAAAATAGTGAATGTAAACTCATAGTTTAAAAATAATGCAATAAATACTATAAGCTATAAATAGTAAATGGTAGTCTCCTGGGGAACAATGCTCCTATGGAAGGTAAGCACTATGGCTATAAGCATCTAAACAAAAGAACGAGCAGCTGTAAAAGGCAGAGTTATGAAAGACCATGGTAGGATTGAGGACTTCTGATGAGAGTACAGGGTCCTTTGTAAAAAGGTAAGAAAGTTTCAAATCATGAAAAGTCCATTTGGAAATATGGGAAGTATGGCAGTATACAGGAAACAACAGCTATTATCCCCAGTCACTCTTACCATTCCTTGAAGATTTGTTCATGGTCACCTCTTCCAAATCTAATAACCTATCCAATTATAATTCTTGTGATCTCAGTATCAATGTGAGTGTTCCTTCCAATACCCTGGCCTCTTGGTTCCTTGCCCTCTTCTCCTCCACTTATTTTATTCTCCACCCTACCTCAGTTATCCATTCTCATAACCATATAACTACCATTATCAATAACTACATACTTTTCCTTAATTTCAATTTAAGCTTTCAACTCTGACTACTTTCTCCTATCTTCAACTTACCCCCTCTAAATGCACAACTCCAACAATTCTTTGACCACAAGGGATCTACGTTGAACACAATGATCATACTTCATTTTTACAGCCTCATTCTTCACTTCCCTCCTTAAGCAGCTTAGATTCCATGGTCCACTATTATAATCGTTCCCTATCATACTTCTCTAATTCTGCTGCTCTCATCTCCAAGGTATTGGCCCGGCTAAACTCGAACCCTAGTTCAATCACCACCTACTCTACACCTGTAACCAATGAAAACTAGTCATTGGTTAGTTCATTACCACTAACCTCAAGGTGGTACCCAGCAATCTTATCTTTTCCTGTCCATTCGTTCTCCAAGATAACTCTTTTATACCTTTTTACTCTTTAAATCCCCAGCATCTCCTCCCCTATCTTCAAGTGCAGCTGGTGATCATTTACAAGTTGTCAACAACAAATTTACCCACTTCTATCATACCCATATACTTTGCCCAACTTCCTATTACTATAGACGAACTAACTGTTCGTGCTTCTATGCAAAGCCATCTCTTCCTCACTTAGACATTAGATCTTATACCCTCTTTCCTACTCAGGTTTCAACAATTCTCCCCTTTTCTCCTAAATCTTGATTTTTCTCTCTTTACTGGAGCATCTCCATCAACATACAAACATACTGTGACTGCTCCTCAGGCTGTTATTCCTCAGCTCCTCCACTCCTCCACTTACTGCACTACTTTTCTGCTCTCCTCTACAGCAAAATTCCTTGAAAGAACTGTCAATATTCCCTCTGCTCCCATTCTCTCTTAAACCCACTCCAGTCAAGCATTGGTCCAAACCACTCCACTGAAATGGCATATTTCAAGGTCTCCAATAACCTCCACCTTAGCATCAGTCAACTCCCCATTTTCAACTTACTCGGACTGTCAGCAGGATTTGACACCACTGATCACCGCTTTCTTCTTTTTATCTGGCTTTAGGGATACCACATCCTCTTGATTCTCATCCCACCTCACACTACCTCACCAGTCGCTCCTTCTCAGTCTCCTTTGCTAGCTCCTCCTCATCTCCTCAACTTCTTACTCAAGGGCCCAGTACTTGGCTCTCTCTCTGCACTCACCCCCTAGGTGATTTTCTTTCAGTCTCAGGATCTAAATACCTTCTAATGACTACCAGATGTATATCCCCATCACTAATGACTAACGACCACCAGATGTATATCTGATGTAATGACTAATGACCACCAGATGTATATCTCCATCACTAATGACTACCAGATGTATATCTGATGTCATGACTAATGACCACCAGATGTATATCTCCATCACTAATGACTAATGACCACCAGATGTATATCTCCATCACTAATGACTAATGACTAACAGAGGGGGCACGGCTTCGATCCCTGGTCAGGGAACTAGATTCCACATGCCTCAACTAAGAGTTCGCATGCCACAGCTAAAGATTCCGCATGCTGCAACTAAGAGGTCGCATGCCACAACTAAAGATCCTGCATGCCACAACTAAGAGGTCGCATGCCGCAACTAAAGACCCCACATGCCACAACTAAAAGATCCCACGTGCTGCAACTAAGATGCGGTGCAGCCAAATAAATAAATAAATAAAATATATTTTTTTAATCCTAGAAAGAAAAACATTGGGAAGCAAGATTAAGGATGATTTTTTTAAGATTTCTATATTTTAAAAGTTTTATTGTGATGAATAATGTATGTTTATTATTTTTATAATAATCAGATCTTTTTTTGTTTGGTAATTCAGGTTTTTCTTTCACAATCTTCAAACTGGATATGGTGTTCCAATAGACATACAACAATGGACCTAAATCTAACATTGAAGAATAAGAGCTGAGAACAATGATGTCAGCTGTTAACTTATTAGCAGCTAAAACAAACATATACCGTTATTTTCAAACAGTTTATAATAGTGAATTATTACTAAGGAAACAAAATTATAGTAAGTTTAGGTGTCAAGTCTTGACCCATAACAAAATAAAGAGGGCTAAGTATCATAAGTACTATAACCACATATCCCACCCCCATCTAATCCTCCTAGAAAGAATAATCTGCATAAAGAATAATTGGTACATTAGATCTAACGGACAGTTTACTATCTATATATCATTATTAAATTGGCCACTAGGGGGCCCCAAATAGCACAGCAAAAACGTTCAAGTTCAAAAGATACATCAAAACCAAGTGGAAGAGGGAGGGATATATTATTCTGACACATAGGTAGAAACACTTAGATATATTCAAATCAAATGAATAAAAGTCCTATGCTAACAAACTTCCTCCTCTAGAATCTTTGGGTTTTTCTCCAATAGTTTCCTCCGTTTAGCTTCAAATCTTTAAAAACAAAATAAAAGAACAAACTTCCATGTTGCTTCTTTGTTCTCACGTCCTATTTATTCTTCAACCCACTTAAATATGGCTCTTAACTCCAATCATTTTGCTATAACTTTTTTACTATGGAAATCAATGACCTCTAATAGCTAAATCCAAAGGTCGGTTTTCAACACTTAACTTACTGCCATTTGAGACTGTTTATCAATTCCTCTTTCCTGAAACACTCTGCTTTTTTTGATTCTGTGAGACCATCAAATTAGAATTCTTTTCTGCTTAAAAAACCAGAAAACTATTGATTTATTCATTCAATCATTCACATAACAAATACTGAGTAGTGTGTGCCAGGCATCATGCTAAGTACTGGGAATTCAACAACAATAACAAAGAGCTTTAAGGAGCTTACAGTCTAATGGGAGAGCTAAAATGACAACTGTAAAATACAGAAATTGAGTAACCACAGGAATACATGCAGGGCGTCCCTAGGAGGGAGAAGCCTGGGGCAACTCAACCAAGTAGGACTGCCCATTACCTGCATTTTCCATAGGCTCTCTGGACTACGTTTAGTGACAACATTTTGAAACTGAATTTAAATAATATTCATAAAAAAGGAGTACAATACAGTCCCAAGGCATCCCTGCACTCCACCCCAACACCGGAGCCAGTAAAGCAGCCTCCACTGTCTTACCCAAGGGACAGACCTGCAATAGGTAATCTCCAAAAGGTTTAAAAAGCGTGTAAGACACTCACTGCTTCTAGGTCCTCACTTAACATTTTCTCCTAAATGTCCTGCAATCCGACTTCTATTTTCTATCTCTATTAAGACAACAGTGAAGCCCAAATTGTCAAATAAGTATCCATAGTACTTCACCACTCCAACTGTGAAACTCTTTCCTTCGTTTCTAGAACACCACTCTTTCCTGACTAGTTCTTCTACCTCTCTGGTTTTTCTTCCTCTCTTTTTCCTTGGGCCATCTCATCTTTTCATTCCATACAACGCTGCAGAATTCCATCCAATTGCATTCATTTAACTACTAAATATCCAATTATGCTTTACCAGGCTATATTGAACCAACCACTCTCCCTAACATCAGACTTATATTTGTAGTATCATTATATCTGGCACAACCACAGTAGATATAAAAAAGCAATGTTCTTATGGAGGTTTCTCAAAAACCTAAAAATAGAACTACCATATGACCCAGTAATTCCACTCTTGGGTATATATCTAAAAAAACAACAAAAACACTAATTCGAAAAGATACATGCACCCCAATGTTCATAGCAGCATTATTTACAATAGCCAAGATGTGGAAGCAACCTAAGTGTCCATCAACAGAAGAATGGATAAAGAAGATGTGGTATACATATACAATGGTATATTACTCAGCCATAATAAAGGAAAGAAATTTTGCTATTTGCAACAACATCGATGGACTTGGAGAGTATTATGTTAAATGAAGTCAGACAGAGAAAGACAAATACTATAATGTATCACTTATATGTGGAATCTAAAAAATAAAACATACTAGTGAATATAACAAAAAAGAAACAGACTCACAGATGTAGAGAACAAACAGGTGGCTACCAGTGGGGAGTGGGAAGGGGGGAAGGGCAACATAAGGGTAGGGGATTAAGAGGTACACACTAGGGACTTCTCTGGTGGCGCAGTGGTTAAGAATCTGCCTGCCAATGCAGGGGACACAGGTTCAAGCCCTGGTCCGGGAAGATCCTACATGCCGCGGAGCAACTAAGCCTGTGCACCACAACTACTGAGCCTGCGCTCTAGAGCCCGCAAGCCACAACTACTGAGCCCACGTGCCACAACTACTGAAGCCTGCGTGCCTAGAGCCCATGCTCCACAACAAGAGAAGCCACCGCAATGAGAAGCCCGCGCGCCGCAATGAAAAGTAGCCTCCACTTGCCGCAACTAGAGAAAGCCCACGCAGCAATGAAGACCCAATACAGCCAAAAATAAATAAATTAATTTTTTAAAAAAGAGGTACACACTATTATGTATAAAATAAATAAGCTACAAGGATACAACTCAGGGAATATAGCCAATATTTTATAATGGCTATAAATGGAATATAACCTTTTAAAATTATGAATCACTATGTCACACACAAAACATATAATACTGTATATCAACTATACCTCAATTTAAAAAAAAGAAAGAAAAACAAAAAACAAAAAGAAAGCAATGTTCTATTTAGTCTCTTTCTTGAAGGGAAAATCTGACTAAATGACCCTATATCCGACTAGATTCCACAGTCCTTGGATTCAAGTTTGGTAGGGTTGAAGGTCATGAGGCCCAGAGGCCACAGATTCCCAAGATTCAGAGCTCTCCTTGCCTTCTAGGCAGGGGAAGTCGCTGAAGCACACAGTGGTGACACGAAGCAGTCTTGAGAGTTCAGGCAAGATCTCCCAGGATGAGAGATGTCTGAAATAAATTAAAGGTCTATAAAATACAAGGTTATTTGTATATGACAATTACTTTAGTATGCCTTCACTTATTTGTCTGAATATATACCCTTGTACGTGTGGGACTCCCCCTTCCCGCTCAAAAGAAAAAAAACAAAAACTGACGTGAAAGTATGGTCCTGTTAATTCAAAAGAGAGTAATTTTTTAAAGAAGTCTTTATATCTAAGGCTGCAGCTAGTAACTCCTCTAATTTATAGGATTTGTGAGTCTGTGAGCAGGGGGATGGGATGTGGTGAGGCCAGAGGGAAACAAAATATTTATCATAGCAAAAATACACTGACTGAGAGTTCAGTTGTGAACACTGACATATTTCAATGATTCTTGGATAACTTTTGGGTGGACTCAGAGGGTTAAAGCTCATTAAGATACCAGATGAAACTTGCAAGTACATATCCATTACCATAGTTAATAATTATACAATTTCTCAATCGGCAGAAGGCCACTTCAGTCAGAAAGACCAATGCAATCATAGTCCTTTATCTTTAGAGTGGTCAGAGTCTTTTGAATGGGTCAAAGATTTATAAAACAGGATGAACCATATCAGCAGGTTTGTCTTTGCAGACAAAAACTAAAACTGCTTGTTACAAAATATATGTGGTTAAAAGGGAGTGCTTTCTCCATCTTATTACCAACCTAAAAACTCATCATTATAATGCCTTTCCATGTCAATTTTATCAAAAAAAACGAGCATCATAAGTTACTCAAAAGCAACAAATGACAAAATGAAGAGGCAGCATAGGATTGTAATTAAAAGTATGGGTTTTGGAGCAAGATAGATATGGGTTAAAACCCTACTCTGCAACTTACTAAAAATGTAAACTTCAAATTGTTGAAGTTAGGTGATATATATATATATATATATATATATATATAGATTGTAATTAAAAGTATGGGTTTTGGAGCAAGATAGATATGGGTTAAAACCCTACTCTGCAACTTACTAAAAATGTAAACTTCAAATTGTTGAAGTTAGGTGATATATATATATATATATATATATATATATATACATATTCTTTATATTTTTGTATATAGTTGAAAACATCCATAATAACAAAATTAATTTCTTTATATGTCCAGTGAGAATTGTCTCCTTATCTGTCAAATGAGAATAACATCCATCCCTATCTTACAGTGTTGCTGTGAGATGAGCACAGAGTACTTACTCAATAAAGATTAGAGTCTTAAACCTCAGGAACTCTACACATACATATCGATACTTGGTGACACATAAAAACCAGCCCATTGTATTTCAGGGCTTTTTTTTAATGTGTACTTTTACATAGTTGTAACCATAAAATTGAAATAATTTTGTATTCTGCTTCAATCCATGTAATGCTACTCTTTTATGTCAACCTATAAATTCTTAATCATTTTTTAAAATAAATTTATTTATTTATTTTTGGCTGCGTTGGGTCTTCATTGCTGCGTGTGGGCTTTCTCTCGTTGCCGTGAGCGGGGGCTACTCTTCCTTTTGGTGCACAGGCTTCTCATTGCAGTGGCTTCTTTTCTTGCAGAGCACGGGCTTCAGTAGTTGTGGCTCGCAGGTTGTAGAGCACAGGCTCAGTAGTTGTGGTGCACGGGCTTAGTTGCTCCACAGCATGTGGAATCTTCCCGGACCAGGGGACCCGTGTCCCCTGCATTGGCAGGCGGATTCTTAACCACTGCGCCACCAGGGAAGCCATTCCTAATCATTTTTAATGCTAGCTTAATATTTTCATAATGAATCTAATTTAGTTCACCATTACTCTCTAATTCACTCATTTGTTTCTAACTTGTCACAATTATAGCCATTGCTGCAATAAATAATTTGAGGAATTAAGCATTTCCTTTCAATTATTTTCTTGTGATAAATTCCCAGGTATGGAATTATTGGGTCAAAGATAATGTACATCGTTATAGCTCTTAATATTTATTATCGTGTTGTTTGCAAAAGAACTGGACGGTTTATAATGCCACAAACAACGGCCAAGAGTTCCAGTCTTACCACAACTTTGTTAGCATATTAAAAAGTAATTTTGGGACTTCCCTGGTGGTCCAGTGGGTAAGACTCTGCGTTCCAATGCAGGGGGCCCGGGTTCGATCGCTGGTTGGGCAACTAGATCCCCCATGCGTGCCACAACTAAGACCCAGCGCAGCCTAAATAAATAAATACAATTTTTTTTAAAGTAATTTTACTAGTGAGCATACAGAGGTACTTCATTGGTGTTTCATTTGCATTTCTCCAATTATTTCCAAATTGAAAAAATAGTGAATTTTAAATTACATTTGGATTAAAATCCTTAATGTATAGGGAATATGCATGCATGTGCACACAGACACACAAAGTAATAGAAAAATGGGTTAAGAAGATAACCAGGTTGGGAATTCCCTGGTGGTCCAGTGGTTAGGATGCGGGCTTTCACTGCCTTGGACCCGGGTTCGATCCCTGGTATGGGAACTAAGATCCCACAAGCTGCATGGTGCAGCCAAAAAAAAAAAGAGTGGATAACCAGGTTTATAGCACAGAAAAAAAATACATGGTTAAAAACAAAGAAAACATTCAACCTCCTAATAAAATGAAAGAAAATTTTATAAATTAATGAGAAAACATTTCTACCTATCAAACTTGCAAAGATTCAATGAAAAGGGTACAAAGGTGCAGGGAAATAGCTTATACTAATAAGAGTTTAAACTAGTAAAATCCTTCTGGAGGGCAATATGGCAATGTATGTAAAAAGACTTAAAATTCTGTATCCCTTTGACCCCATAATTATACTTCTAGGGATCTAACCTAAAGAGAAAAATATCGTATACACTCTCATAGATTTAGCTACAAGAATGTTCACAGCAGTATCATGTAAAATGTTAGAAAAGTAAGGAAAACGTGCATTGACTGAGGTCTGATAAATTATGGCACATCCATACAAAGGCAAAACTATATAGCCATTTAAAGTCATGAAGATATGTATTACCACAAAAAATTTTCCTTAATATACTGATATGTAAAACAAGGAGACTATAGAAGATTATATATGGAAAGATTTTATTTTAATTTATTATTTTTTAAAACAGTATTCAGGGGCTTCCCTGGTGGTGCAGTGGTTGAGAATCCACCTGCCAATGCAGGGGACACGGGTTCAAGCCCTGTTCCGGGAAGATCCCACACGCAGCAGAGCAACTAAACCCGTGCGCCACAACTACTGAGCCTGCGCTCTAGAGCCCGCGAGCCACAACTACTGAGCCCACATGCCACAACTACTGAAGCCCACACACCTAGGGCCTGTACTCTACAACAAGAGAGGCCACCACAATGAGAAGCCTGCTCACTGCAACTAGAGAAAGCCCACGCGCAGCAACGAAGACCCAACACAGCCAAAAATAAAAATAAATAAAATAAATTTATTTTTAAAAAACAATATTCAGGTTACTACTATTTACATTGATGTTAGAAACCATTTCTACAGTTTCCACATGTTCTCCATAGTGAATGATACAAGTGGTGCTAAAAAAGAAATAGTTCTTCTACTCTTTTAATTCAATCAATCCAATTTATCTTAATTCACTGTGCTAAGAAATAACATTGAATACTAGTAACCCACCTACTATGCACATTCATGGTAAACTCATCACTCTTACAAATATCCAATAGTTACTAAATGGTAGTCTCTGAATTTCCTACTTAAAATGATAGAATGTTGCCACATTTTATGTCACTTACTAAAGGGTATAAGACACACTATCTGCCCCTCAAAAACAAAATCAACTGAAGTTTAAAGCTATTAATCATTCTTGTATCTAAAATAATAGCTACTAAAACAAACCTTTAAGCAGACAATTGATTTCTTAAATCTTTTTGCATAAACTCTCATTTCCTTTGCAACAGGCTTTGGTTTTTCAAGTGAGAGATTTGTAATCATGTTCTCATCACCACCTGAGGTACCCTATGATTAGTGCGGTGCGGTGAGCCTCTTAGTCCTGCTTGCAATGCAGTGGGAATTTCTCCCTCCCAGCCCCTATTCCAGGCATTTTCCTTCTACCAGTAAGTATTTAAACAGGAAGTGACCCTTAATCTAGCTGCTCTTCTGCCTTAAAGAATAGGGTGACCGAACAGCCTGATCTGCCCAGTATGGTCTTAGTTTAAGCACGCTATCCTGGTGTCCTGTTTCGTCAGTCTCCCTTCTCACTCTTAAAAATGTTTCGGTTTAGTAATAAATTACATAGTATCCTAGTTAAGAACCATATAAATATGCGAATAAATGTCCTATTAGTGAAGAGTGTGCCTCCTAATACATTTTATCAGAAACATTATAACAACAGTTAGGAACAACTTAAGAAATGAAGGGAAACACTCTTTCATTTTCCCGTAAAAAGTTTTTAAAAATAAAACACTAATAGAAATAAGGCTGAATTGCATCTAAAATATATAATATGCATTTAAGAATCTCACAACACAGATAAGAATTAAATGAGGTAGAAAAGATAATTAACCTGCTTGGCAGCTAAAGAATCTAGCTTCAGGTTCTGGGTAATGAAGCTGCAGACACAGGTATAAAATCTTTTGGATCCAGTCTTCCTAGAAAATGTCTCCAACAGCAAGATGTCAACTTATCCAAGACTCACCCTTCCTAAGGAAAGTCAAATGAGCAACCTTAAAATGTCACACTTCACTCCCCCATCTCCCACACTATGTAACTGCAAAAGAACTGAACTGTAAGACTAGTAATCAAGATCTCAAGCAAAACATGGGTCCCAGGGGTCTGCCTGCCAACACCTGTACTTGCTCTTATCTCCACCCACCCCCTAAAAAAGGTGAAAAACACAAAATCAAGGAGAAAAAAAAAACTTTGCAACTTCAGCCCTGACATTCCTTTGTAAAAAGTCCATACTCATCTCAGCAAATGGCAACTCCATTCTCCCAGTTCCTCAAGCCAAAAACCTTGGTATCCTCTCTGACAGCTCTCTTTTTCTCATACTTCCAATTTGTCATCAAATCCTTTTAGCCCTACCTTTAAAATTCATTCAGAACTTGACCACTTTTTCTCCACCTTCACCTGCTCCTGCCCTGGTTCAAATCACCATCATCTGGATTATTGGCAATAACCTGATTTTCCTTCTTATTCTACTGCCTCCTCAGAAAACAGGTTTATAGAAGTTAAAGGAACTTGCCCCACGTCACACAGCCTGCAGGCAGTGGAGCCAAGACTGAAATGCAGGAAATCAAACTGCAGAGCCTAAGATCTTAACCAGTATACCACACTGCCTCTCTGGGTTTTTTACTTTGCACAACTGTGGAGCTAGAATCCAAGCCGGAACGCTGCCATTAAGTCATATGAAACACACTCAGAAAACACTGGTGGCACTTCTCTGGTGGCACAGTGGTTAAGAATCTGCCTGCCAATGCAGGGGACACGGGTTTGAGCCCTGGTCCAGGAAGATCCCACATGCCATGGAGCAACTAAGCCCATGCGTCACAATTACTGAGGCTTTGCTCTAGAGCCCATGAGCCACAACTACTGAGCCAACGTGCCACAACTACTGAAGCCCATGCACCTAGAACCTGTGCGCCACAAGAGAAGCCACCACAGTGAGAAGCCTGCACACCACAACAAAGAATAGCCCCCACTCGCCACAACTAGAGAAAGCCTGCGCACAGCAATGAAGACCCGATGCAACCCAAAATAAATAAATAAATAAATAAATAAATAAATTTATTTTTTTTTAAAAAGCACTGGCTTATCTAGAGAGGTAAGAAAAGAACTTCAACATAAAGGAGCTACATTATCAAAGAATTCCACTTAGAAGGTTTACTGTAAAGTTAATAATGAAGTGAATAATAAATAGCTTTTAAGAGGACCTCTCTTTCTCTTTCTTAATCCCCTCCTTCAAATCTGACAAATTTTCTCTCTCTCTCCCTCCCTCCCTCCCTCTCCCTCTCTCTCCCTCTCTTTAGTCATCTGGCAATGGGATGATAAATTTCCAAGACATTAAATATTCAAATTTAAAAACCTGTCGCTGGGGGGCTTCCCTGGTGGCGCAGTGGTTGACAGTCCGCCTGCCGATGCAGGGGACACGGGTTCGTGCCCCGGTCCGGGAAGATCCCACATGCCGCGGAGCAGCTAGGCCCGTGAGCCATGGCCGCTGAGCCTGCGCATCCGGAGCCTGTGCTCCACAACGGGAGAGGCCACAACAGTGAGAGGCCTGCGTACCGCAAAAAATCAACAACAACAACAAAAAAAAAACAAAAAAACCTGTTGCTGGGAATTCCCTGGCGGTCCAGTGGTTAGTACTCTGCGCTTCCATTGCAGGGGGCATGGGTTCGATCCCTGGTCAAGGAACTAAGATCCCACATGCCACAACACAGCCAAAAAAATAAATAATAAAAACCTGTTGCCTAGCAAGTTAAAATATACAGAGTAAATGTAACAAACCATAGATGACAGACCTACTTTCCTGACCTAAACCACTTTCTTCCTTTCACCTTAAATACCTCAAGGTATACCTCAGCATCTATGTACACTAGCTGTTCCCTCAGCCTTAAATGTTCTTCCCCTAGACTCTTGTTTACTATTTTTAAAATTTGAAGTATAATTAAACATTCAGTAATAGGCACAGGTCTTAACAGTTCTGTTTGATGACTATTGACAATGGTCTACACCCATGTAACCATCACCCAAAACAAAATACAGAACATTCCCATGATCTCAGGAAGTTCTTGCATGTCTTTTTCTTAACAGCTTCCTTCCCTTTCCAACCTACAATTATCTTCTGATTTCTATCACTACAGCATAGTTTTGTCTTTTCTTGAACTTCATATAAACAATACAGTATATGCTCATTTATGACTAGTTCCTTTCACTTAACACAATGGTTTTGAGATTCACCTGTGTTGTTGGGTGTATCAGGTGTTGGGTACTGTGAATACACCACACACACACAAAATATACACCACAGGTTGTTTATCCATTTTCCTGTACATGGACATTTCAGTTGTTTCCAGTTTGGGGCTTTTATGAATAAGACTGCTATGAACATTCTTGAATTCATAATTTTGAGGAAATATGTTTTCATTTCCCTTCATTAAATATATAGGGGTAGAATGTTAAATCATAGGATGTATATATGTTTAACTTTCAGTAGAAAATGCCAAACAGCTCTCCAAAGTAGCTATACTATCTGGCACACCCATCAGCAATGGATGAGTTCCAGTTGCATCACATCATGCCCAACATTTAGTATCTTCAGCCTTTCTCTTGTTAGCCATTCTACAGTGTGTGAGATGGTATCTTATTATGAATTTACTTTGCATTATCTCCCTGTTGACTAAGTGATGTTGACTACCTTTGCAAGTGCTTATTGGTCATTAGTATATCCTCTTTGGGGAAGTCTGTTACTGGTTTAGTCCTCTTTTCCTCATTTTACTATTGAATTATTGCACTTCTTTACATACCCTAGATATAAGTCCTTTGACAGATAGATATGCTGGAAATTTTTTTTCCCTACTCTGGACTTACCTACTCTTTTTTTTTTTTTTTTTTTTGAGGTACGTGGGCCTCTCACTGCTGTGGCCTCTCCCATTGCGGAGCATAGGCTCTGGACGCACGGGCTCAGTGGCCATGGCTCACGGGCCTAGCCGCTCCATTTGCGGAGCATAGGCTCTGGACGCACGGGCTCAGTGGCCATGGCTCACGGGCCTAGCCGCTCCACGGCATGTGGGATCTTCCCGGACTGGGGCACGAACTCGTGTCCCCTGCATCGGCAGACGGACTCTCAACCATTGCGCCACCAGGGGAGCCCCACCTACTCTTTTTTTTAGTGGTATCTTTTATTACTTTTTAAAATATTTATGTATTTATTTTTTTATTTGGCTGTGCTGGGTCTTAGTTGTGGCACGTGGGATCTTCAGTTGTGGCATGAGAACTCTTAGTTGTGGCATGTGGGATCTAGTTCCCTGACCAGGGATCGAACTTGGGCCCCCTGCATTGGAAGTGTGGAGCCTTAGCCACTGGACCACCAGGGAAGTCCCTTAGTGTTATCTTGTAAAAGGCAGTAATGTTAAATTAGTTGAGGTCCAATTTATCAATTTTTTTTCTTTTACGTATCTTTTTTCTTTTAGGATCTTATCTGATAAATTTTTGAATACTCCAAAGTCATAGGGATATTATTTTTTTTTCTTCTAGCTTTGACATTTTAAAAATATGTCCACAAATTATTTGATACTCCTCCCTTCAGGAGGTGAAGCTTAATTCCTTTACCCTTAAACATGGGCTGCAGTAATGAGTAGAATACGGTGGAAGTGATGGTATGTGACTCCCAAGACTTTGTCATAAAAGGCAATGCCACTTCCTCCTTGTGCTCCCTCTTTGATCACTTACCCTGAGGGAAGTCAGCTGCCGTGTTATGAGGGCACTCAAACAGCCCTAAGAATAGACTCATGTGGTGAAGAACTGAGTCTCCAGCCAATAGCCAGTGAAGAGCTGAGGCCTCTAGCCAATAGCCGTGGGACATAAGCCATCTTAGAAGGAGATTCTCCAGCCCCAGTCAAGCCTTCAGATGATTACACTCTTGCTAAAATCTTGGCTACAACCGGATGAGAGACTGTGCTAGAATTACCTAGCTAAATTCCTCCTGTGTTCCTGACACAGAGTAACTGTAACATAATAAATATTTGTCACTTTAAGCCAGGAAGTATTGGGAAATTTGTTATGAAGTGAGAGGTAATACAGAAGTTGTATCGTTTTTGCTTTGCATTTTAGATATATGATCCACTGCAAATTAGTTTCTGTGTATGGAATGAGTTGAGGTGATAGTTCATTGTTTTCCATATAGATATCAAGTTAGAGCAACATTTGTCTTTCTTTCTCCCATTGGACTAACTTGGCACTTTGGTGGGAAAATGTATGAGTCTATTTCTGAGATCTCTATTGTGTATCATTGATCTAAATGTCTATCCTTATGCCAACACTACACTGTCTTGATTACTGTAGCTTTGTGGAAAACCCTGACATCAGGAAACAAAAGTCCTCCAACTGTCTTTTTCAAAATTATTTTGGCTATTCTTAGACCTTTATATCTTGATAAGTTTATAGAATTGTCTTATCTATTTCTTCAAACAAAGCCTACTAGGATGTTTAAAGAAGACTGAATTGAATCTATCGGTCAATTTAGAGAGAATTCCATCTTAATAATGTTGAGTCTTCCAATCCATGAATATGGAATCACCATTTATCTAGGTTTTTTTTTAAACTTACATTAGCAATGTTTCTACCTTTTCAGTGTTGAGAGCATATCCTTAGTTAGATTTATTCATAGGTATTTGCTTTTTTTTATGCTATCAGAAATAACAGTTTTTATTTTCGTTTTCAAATAGTTCATTGTAATATAGAGAACTACAAATTATTTTCATATAGTGATTTTGCTAAATTCACTTACTAAAATTGCTTTTTGTAGATTCCATAGGGTTTTCCATGTACACAATCATGTCATATGTAAATAACAGTTTTACTTCTTTTCTAATTTTTATGCTTAATTATGTTCTTTTTCTTGACTTATTACACTTTCTAGGACCACTAGTTCAATGTTGAATAAAGGTGGTGAAAGAAAAATATATATCCATATTACTGCTTTAAAATCTTTAGGATCCATAGCTAAGGTTGGCAAATGTTTTCTACAACAGGTCACAAAGTAAGTATTTTACACTTTGCAGGTCATACAGTCTGTTACAATTACTGTACACTGTGAATGTAGCAAGAAAGCAGCCATGGACAATACATAAACAAATAAGCATGGCTATGTTCCAATAAAACTTTACGGTCACCGAAATTTGATTTTCCTATTTTCACATGTCACAAAATATTAGTCTCCTTTTGATTCTTTTTCAGCCATTTTATTACATATAAACCATTCTAGGTCACAAGCCACACAGGAACAGGTGATGGGCTGGATTTGTCCTACAAGCTAAAGTTTGCTGATCTCTGGTTTAGACCATTGATTTGAGACCTTTCTTCTTTCCTAATATAAGAATTTAATGCAATGTTTCCTTCCAAACAGTGCTTAATGGCACTAATATTTGTTTCATTTGTGCTTTATACTGGTTTTTTAGCCATCATTATAGGATTGTCAATTTACATCTTTAACTTTACACAGTCTTCAAATAACATACAGCCAGCCTGCCATATACATGGGTTCTATATCTGCAGACTCAACCAACTGCAGATGAAAAAAAAAAAATCCAGAAAGTTCTAAAAAGCAAAACTTCAATTTGTTGCATGCCAGCAACTATTAACATAGCACTTACATTGTATTCACAACTGTTTACATAGCATTTACCTTGTATTAGGTATTATAAGTAATCTAGAGATGATTTAAAGAATACAGGAGGATGTGCATAGGTTACATACAAATACTGTGCCATTTTACATAACGGACTTGAGAAATCTGAGGATTTTGGTATCCAAGGGAGGTCCTGGAACCACTCCCCGGGGATAACAAAGAATTACAGTACCACTTAACCTGTTCTAAGAACCTTACAACAGCACTGATTCACAATCTGAATGTTATACTCAGGCCAAATTATTTATCAAGGTTATGAGGAAAATAAAGGCATTTTCAGAAATGCAACATATCAAATAATTTGCCTCCCGTTCACCCTTTCTTCAGCAAATTGTGGGAGTAAACCAAGAAAGAGGAGGACATAGAACAGAAGAAACAGAAGATCCAACACAGAAGAAAAGGAAATGCCTAGAATGATAGCTGGGCACTATGAGAAAATGGAAACCGCTCCAGACTGGAGCACGTTACTCTGGAGGGACTTCTCTGAGATGACATTGACAGAATAAATTATGTGGAAGAAAACAGGAACTTTGGGCAACTGCTAGCAAATTTTGAGTTGAGTTAGTGATAAGGACACAAAAAACCATATAAACAAGTTATGTCTTAAACTGAAAGCATCAAATACATTACTTGAAAAATCACAGGTAAATACAAAACAGCTAGGAGTTGAGAGTGGTTACCTCTGAGAAGGGGAAGTGAAGGTGGGGACCAAGAAGTACTGTCTGTCTGGACAATCCCTGACAAACTACTTGGCTCGTTAAACTGTATAACTCTGAAGAAGAAAAATATGGAAGATAAGGAAATAAGGTACTTAAGGATTTCCCAAGGACATAAAACCATCTTGGCAACTAAATGTGACCTCTGGAAACCAAGAAGTCTAACAATATTGTCCTGCAAAATAGAAAACAACACAAACGAATGCATTTGATGGGTGGAAAAGGGCAAGAAAAAAGCAACATTACGCTTGTGCTATGATAACTCTTGTCAAATGCGTGACATCAAGAGCAGAAATCCCTAGGTTTCTGTGCTTCAGTTCCCCCGTCTATAAAGTGTGTGTAACAGTATCCCTCTCCCAGGACTGTAATGAGGCTTCAACCCAATAATGAATATAAAGTGCTTACAGCAGTGTTAGAAATAAATATTAACACAGTTAATACTTTACTCTTTTTAAATAACTGAAATTATTTTTTATTTCAAATCGTTCAATTTAATTGTCACAATGATACTGAAATGTTTATTTGAATGCTTACCTTGTCTATTCAAACATCAAGGCCTCTAACCCTTTCACATATCTCCAAAAGGCGGGGGGGCTGTGGGGGGCAGAAGGTAAACTGTCTGATGACCCAAGAGTAACAGAAATAACAATTAATGAAGCTTGTCTGTAAAGATGCTTATCATTCTGAAGAACCGACTGCACCTGAAAAACTACTCAGGATACCAGGCTTCATCTTACACTTCTTAGTTGATTATGATCAATCATTCACTCACTAAGTAAGTCAGCAATTAGAACTGAAAACTTGGTCCTAACTATACATTAACTCAGTAATGCTGAGACCAGCATTTTTCCACTTCTAAAGAGATAAAGTCTCCAACTTATGCACAGATTGTGCTATCCAAGTTCAGTTCTACTTCGTTATAAAACCTGAGAAACATTTTTCCAAAGGAAAAAAGTATGAAATAAAGTTGAGATCCTGGGCAAGAAATAAAGGCCAATTTAATCCATACATACCTAAGAACCATGGAAAAAATAAAAGAATAAATATAACCACGTTAGGTGGCTTTCAATCTCTTCTTTTGTGCTCTAACAGCTAGCAAAATAATAGTTACTTGAGATTAAGAGTTGTCCCACACTTTGTTTTATTCATCTTTGGATCCTTATAAACATAAACAGTATGTTAGCAGAGTACCTGACTTCTATTGGAAGCTTAAAATATTTATTTAACAAATGAATAACTAGAATTAAGAGTACTATTTGAACTATACTCTTTTTATGCAGAAATACACTACAATTTGCAACTGAAGGAACATTTTCCTTTATCTTGGCAACAAGATCAGAGTTTGAACACCAAGAACAATAAAGCCTGGGCAGATACTCCATCTACATAACAGTCATTACTCCTAGAAATCACATTTTGGTCACAGATCACTCATACTGTTTTTAAGTATGTATAAATCACTAAGTTGGGTTTCATAATATAAAACTGACCTCCAAAATTCCCTGCTTCTTTCCCTTCACCAATATCTTATATAAAAATTGCAGCCATCAGTATTTTATCTGGGAGGATTTCCCCCCACAGTTTTATTGAGATATAATTGACATATAACATTGCATTAGTTTAAGGTATAGGGTATAATAATTTGATATATGTATATATTACAAAATGATTACCACAATAAGTTAACAACACAACCATCACCTCACATAGTTATAAATTTTTTTATTGTGATGAGAACGCTTAAGATTTACTGTTTGCAATTTTTAAATATTTAATGTAGTACTGTTAACTATAGTCACCATGCTGTACATTACATCTCCAGAACTTATTTATCTTATAACTGACATCTGTACCTTTTGACCACCTTCCTCTATCTCCCCATGCCCACCCCTCTGACAACCACCAATCTGTTCTCTGTTTCTGCCTTCAGTTTTTTTAGATTCCACATTTAAGTGATATCATAAAGTATTTGTCTTTCTCGGTCTGGTTTATTTTACTCAGCATAATGCCCTTGAGGTCCATCCATGTTGCTGCAAATGGCAGGATTTCCTTATTTTTATGGTTGAATAATACCCCATTGTATATATACACACCACATTTTCTTTTTTTTTTTTAATGATTTGGCCTCCCAGGTCCAAGTCAGTATTTTTTCTTTTTTTGTAATTAAGTTATTTATTTGTTTATTTTTGGCTGTGTTGGGTCTTCGTTGCTGCGCATGGGCTTTCTCTAGTTGCATCGAGTGGGGTCTGCTCTTCGTTGTGGTGCGCGGCCTTCTCATTGCGGTGGCTTCTCTTGTTGCAGAGCACGGGCTCTAGGCGCGCGGGCCTCAGTAGTTGTGGCTCATGGGCTCTAGAACGCAGGCTCAGTAGTTGTGGCACATGGGTTCACTAGTTGTAGCTCGCAGGATCTAGAGCACAGGCTTCAGTAGTTGTGGTTCTCAGGCTCTAGAGCGCTGGCTCAGTAGTGGCGCACGGGCTTAGTTTCTCCATGGCATGTGGGATCTTCCCAGACCAGGGCTCAAACTCGTGTCCCCTGCATTGGCAGGTGGATTCTTAAACACTGCACCACCAGGGAAGTCCCATATATCACATTTTCTTTATCCATTCAGCCATCAATGAATACCTAGGTTACTTCCATGTCTTGGCTATTATAAATAATGGTACAATGAACATGGGGGTGCAGATATCTCTTCAAGACAGGGATTTCACTTCTTTAGAATATGTTCCCCAAAGTGGAATTGCTGAATCACACAGTAATTCTATTTTTAATTTTTTGAGGTCGATTTTTTAATCTAAAATTTATTTTTTAATTTTTTTGAGGTAGAAAGCAGTTTCTATACTACTTCTAGTCAGTACCAAAGGTTATCAACTGAAAAATTAATACAATGGACCAAAAAATGTAATAAAAAAAACTTATTAAAAGATTCAATACTCAGGGACTTCCCTGGTGATCCAGTGGTTAAGACTCCATGCTTCCACTGCAGGGGGCACAGGTTCTATCCTTGGTCAGGGAACTAAGATCCTGGATGCCAGGTGCGGCATGACCAAAAAAAAAAAAAAAAAAAGATTCAATATTCAGAGAGAAATTCTCTTTAAAACCCAACATTTCTCTAGTTCAAATGCAACTACCTATACTTAGACGTTACAGAAATGAAGTAGATAAAATTACCCAACCCAGTAACATAAATTATGTTAAGAACAAAAATAATTGCAAAACAACTGAAAATTATAGGTTAACATTACAGAATTTAGTAAACAATGAATTCGATGTCCACATTGCAAAGCTGACTTCCACAGTTTAAAACCTGAGTTTACCTAAAAAAGAAACCCCTTAATTTTTCATTACTCAAAGAAAACAACTCAATCTCTATGATACATCCTTAAAGAAATAAAGATTAATTTATCCTAGAGAGCCAGGGTTCACATCAAGCTTTATGGAATGACTGATAATCACATTTCTTCTTCCAAACATAAAATTCATGTGGATTGTCACCTTAAATGAGAAAGGCATGAAAAGAACGTAAGCTCCAATCTAGCATTAGAAATTACTCCATAAATACCCTTTCTGCTTTGAAAGTCTATTTCCCTAATGAAACCAATATACTTTATTTCTTTATAATGATTTCATTTCATGTAAATTCATGAAGGTTGTATAAATATTTGTTAGAATAGGAGTTTGTTTGAATAGTTCATAATGACTAGTGAGAACAAGAGACAAGGGTAGCATCACCAGCAGAGGAGACAAAAGCATCTCTGAAGCACCCACTACATTAACACATTTTTTACACAAAGATTTTTAAGTAAGGTCTTTATGTGATTATTTCTGAAAAATATTTTTATATCCAAGAAAATTTAAACATAAGCAATTAAATCTACTTTTAATTTTTAAATTGTTTTTTTATTTTGAATTTTGATTAAGAATGTTTACTGTAGAAAGACCAGATCAGTTTCTCTGCTTTAGTAAAGTATATAATAAAATATGAAACTCATTAAGGAAAAGCAAAGCAGGAAACTTAATATGTCACTTTTAGACACCTATCCTTAGGTGAAAGTAAACAACATTAATTCCAAGTATATTCTAAACTTTTAGGAGAAGTGGGTGGGTGAAGGAAAAAGAGAGAATAAAAACTGACACTTCTATAGTGTAGGTTTATATTTTAATGTTTTCATTCTGAAAAGCAAATGAGGCAAATTGAGACTTCCACCTGGCTTGCCAGAATGACTCTCATAAGTACGAATATGCTTAGGTTAACATTTTCATAAACTTTTTTCTCATTTCTTCCAAGTATCTTAAATAACATTAAAAACTACATAACATGATGCAGCTGTTTCGGAAAAACTGTTTGACAGTTCCTCAAAAAGTTAAACAGAGATATCATATAACCCAATAATTACATCCTAGGTATACACCAAGGAGAATTGAAAACATACGTCCACAAAAACCTGTAAATGAATGTTCATAGCAGCATCATTCCTATCAGTCAAAAAGTGGAAATAACCCAAACATCCCATCAACTGATGAATGGATGAACCAAATGTGGTATATCCTCACAATGGAATATTAGTCAGCCCAGAAGAGCTACAAAGTACTGATATGCCACATCACAGGTAAAGTCTGAAAACACGCTACATTAAAGGAACCAGAAACATAAGGCAATATATCGTATGATTCTGTTTATATAAATTACTCAGAATAGGCAACTCCACAGAGATATAAACAGAGATATGGCTGCCAGGGGCTAGGAGAAGGGGGAAAACTTAAGAGGGGTTTCCTTTGAGGGCGATGAAAAAGTTCTGGAACTAGATAATGGTGATGGTTGCACAACACTGATTATACTCAAAGCCACTGAAACTTTTATGTTATGTGAATTATACTTTAATTAATGAAAGAAACCCTACAAAACAAAAAAACAGACGTTAACATCTTATCACAGAAAGTTAACTTCCAAAATAAATGATTATTTTTTGGTATTTCTTTAAAAACCTTATTTTTAATTTGATATGGACATCAGAAACATTTTTATTTATATATTTATTTATTTTGGTCGTGCCAGGTCTTAGTTGTGGCACGCAGGATCTTCCACGCCTTGTGCGGGATCTTTGTTGCCGCATACAGGATCTTTAGCGGTGGCATACAGGATCTTTAGTTGTGGCATACAAATTCTTAGCTGGGCATGTGGGATCTAGTTCCTTGACCAGGGATCGAACCCGGGCCCCCTGCGTTGGGAACATGGAGCCTTAGCCACTGGACCACCAGGGAAGTCCCTAGAAACATTTTCAGAAATAAACCTTTTTCTATAATGCCCAATACCATCCTTAAGCTTTTCTATTTGTCAGGAATTCGCATGAAAATCTTTTATCGCCAGCTTTGCAATGCTTAGTCTGCCGGGGTAGGAATCAATTTTATATAATATCTAAACAAGTCAAGTGAGTTTTAAAATGGGCAGAATGTTTTATTAAACTTGGCTTACGAATATCGTATGTTGAATTTTAGTACAGGAGAGGAACATGTTTATTTCTAATGAAGAAAATCAGCAAAAGATGAAAAACTTTTTATTTTATTTATTTATTTATTTATTGGCTGCATTGGGTCTTCATTGCTGTGTGCGGGCTTTCTCTAGTTGTGGCGAGTGGGGGCTACTCTTTGTTGTGGTGCACGGGCTTCTCATTGCGGTGGCTTCTCTTGTTGTGGAGCACGGGCTCTAGGTGCACGAGCTTCAGTAGTTGTGGCATGTGGGCTCAGTAGTTGTGGTTCACAGGGTTAGTTGCTCCGCAGCATGTGGGATCTTCCCAGACCAGGGCTTGAACCCGTGTCCCCTGCACTGGCAGGTGGATTCTTAACCGCTGAGCCACCAGGGAAGTCCTGAAATACTTTTTACTTATTATTTATTTATTTATTTAAGATTTATTATTTATTTATTTACTTTATTTATTTTTGGCTGTGTTGGGTCTTAGTTGCGGCACACAGGATCTTTGTTGCGGTGCATGGGCTTCTCCCTAGTTGTGGCATGAGGGTTTTTTTCCCTCTTCTCTAGTTGTGGTGCGCAGGCTCCAGGGCACATGGGCTCTGTAGTTTGCGGCACACAGGCTCTCTAGTTGAGACGCACTAGCTCAGAAGTTGTGGCACGTGGGATTAGTTGCCCCGTGGCATGTGGGATCTTAGTTCCCTGACCAGGGATAAAACCCGCGTTCCCTGCATTGTATGGCGGATTCTTTACCACTGGACTACCAGGGAAGTCCCCCGAAAAACTTTTTAGACAGCAAAATTTACCTAGTCTGCTTTAGCCCTCATGAAGCTATCTCTGACATTCATCTTTTTTAATTTTGATATTCAATACAGAAAAGCAACATCCAAAAAAAAAAAAGGCCATGCCAAATGCAATAATAGCCCATTAATTTATTTTACCTCAAATATAATAGAAAATACCACTTCTGCTGAACCTGATTCTAGGCAAGGTAAAATTCAGTCGCCTACATAATAATTTGCCCAATGTCCATTCACAATCTTCCTGCTTGCTCTTAACGGCATTTGAGTTGAGTAGGCTCTCAATCTACATGAATTAATTATGTAAATTATCAGATTAAATAACAGTTTCAACCTCAAATAATAACATCTATTTGGGGCCTATGCGAACCAGGCAATGGAACTAGAGGCTTTATATATTTAACTCATTTCAGCTCACAATACCTTACAGAGAGGTTAAGTAACTTCCCTAAGGTCACAACACTGGTACACTGCAAAGCCAGGATTCAAACCAAGGTGTGTCAGACATACAATCATTTTTGCTAAAACATTCCAAGTGTGGGCTACAAAGGAATATAATTTCAGTTTAATTGGCAAACATTCCTCTTATCTCTTGAATACAGCTTCTAAATGTTTAGGTAATGAGAAAGAAAAAGAGTGCTTGAAAAGAACAGTACTGAAGAATGAAGTGATGTGTCTGGGGAAACATGCAGTGCACTGTTTGCCTACTATGTGCCACGTGCTGGACTGGCTATTTTAATGCATGAACACTTAACTGTTACAACAATCCTGGGAAGTAAATATTGATACCTCCTTTTTTACATAAGAAGAAACTGAAGTTTAGAAGGTGCAAGAAGGTCCAAGGTTACAGAAGTTGCAAGGCACATAGTTGGGATTAGAAACCAAATTCAGTCGGTCAATAAATATTTACTGAGTGTTTACTATGTACCAGGGCTATGCGAGGCACTTAGAATAGAATATTAGAGATCTCCCACATACAGCTCAAACCAAACCCATCTTCTTTTTGCTTAGGCAGTAAATCATTGTGAAATTGAAAAATCCCCATAGATTTTTCTTTTAATAGCTTTGTTTTAAATGATTATTCATGCTTTGGTTATACATGTTAAGTACTGTCCCTAGAGCCAGAAGTTGATTGCCATAAAAACTGAATAAGCCTCCAATAGATAATGTGAAAATATAAGCAATTCTGTCCTCCTGCATGATTTTGACCATATTGCTAGATAGAGAACACCACTTTGGAAAATATACTTCTTATGTTCTCAAGGATAATTTAAACCATTAAGCATTTTACAAAGCTTTTGAAGGTCAGATTTTAAATGACAACAGTGAAATTTCAAAAAGAACAGGAAAAGTCAGCACCAAAGCTAGTTTAACATTAATAATAAGTGATCTAATAAATAGGTCTATGTTTGCCTAGTCAGGTTTTGCTTATTATGTCAGTTGGAAAGCCAGAAGGAAACTGGTTTTAACTCCCATACAACCTGTATCATGACAACATCACTTTATCAGAAATGTAGCTGATATCAGCATAATACTGAGACAGTTCAAATTTAAAACTGATTTTTCTTTTTCAACTATTTTCATAATCATTAATGGTATATAGAATCGAGATAACTTAAGAAAAAAAAAAAAAGAAGGGTAATTAACATTTACTGTGACCCTTCTATGTGCCAGATACTACATTTAATTCTCACAGCCACCTTAACCTTTTAGAGGAAGAAACAGAAGTTTTGAGAAATGAAGTACCTTTTCTAAGATTACATACCTAATAAAGAGGCAGAGCCAAGGTTCAAACTCTGATGTCAATTATTATAATGCTCCATGGCACTAAATACCTGTCAGTTTCTTAATTTATTTAAACACTTTATGATAATATAATATTAGAGCAGAGTAAAATAATGATTTGGATTATGAACTGTTTTAGTACCTCAAAAGTACTAAAGAGTGATGTTGACCTTTTAAAAATTCCTATGACAGTCACTGTGAAAGAGAATATAAAATACCTTCAAGTCAAAATATTAGGCTTTTGAGTAGAAAAAAAGTAACAAATAAATAAGTATACATTTAATATTATCAAAAGAGAACCAAGTTAAAAAAAAAAAAACTAGTTCTATTCTAAAGCAACACTTTTTGAAAGGCTGCAGATCACCAGCGTAGGCTGGCTCGAAGCAGCATTTTTCAGAGTTAACTTCATGGAAGACTAATCCCTATTAAAATATTGAAAGATAATGAGTTTCCACAGTCAATCAAGTTTGAGAAATGCCGGACTTAAGACTAAACCAGTTTCTTCGCTGGTTACAAACAGTACAACATAGTGCCTGGAGCCCTCTGGAGTCAGGCTATCTGGGTTTGAATCCCTCCTCTCCCACCTCCTGGCCTAGCCATGAGATTTGGAACATGTTATTTCACTACTCTGGGTCTCAGGTTTCCCACCTGTAAAAAAAAAAAAAAAAAAAAAAAAAGGAGACAAATGCAAAGACAGATTTGTTGTAAAGATTAGAAAGATTAAAACATCTGGAGTTGAGATATGGGGATATATGTGTATGTAGAGCTGATTCACTTTGTTATAAAGCAGAAACTAACACACCATTGTAAAGCAATTATACTCCAATAAAGATGTTTAAAAAAAAAAATCTGGGGTTGTTAGAACAGAGCCTTAAAATAGTAAGTGCTTGATAAATGTTAAATTATTAGTAGTAACATCATTTCCCTGAGCCTTTATTAACCTGATAAAAGTTGATGCTCATCATGAATCTCCAAGGAGCCAAGGGATATATCTAGTATGCAGCTTCCCAAACTTATATGATAGAACCCACTTTTCCACAGACCATCACTCAAGACTGATTAATGTCTTTTAAAATCAAAACAAAACAAAAAATACTATGAGAAACAATAAAGAATTCCATCACTAAACTTAAATCTGTTTTAAAAAAATACAAGTTTAGTGCTTCCCAGTTGGTGAACACATCGAGGTGCAGGAAGGGTGGCACACGGGAGAAGGCATGGGAAGCTCCACGCCCCTTCCCCCATACCTTGCCCTACACATCTCTTCCACTTGGCTATTCCTGAGTTGTATCCTTAATAAGCCAGTAATATCTCCTTACAGATTCCAGCACATGGGTTCAGTGCCTGGAACCTGTACATGTAGTAGAATAGAGCATTGTTTTATTTTCCATTCTCACAGCCCTCAGTGGCTTCAAGTGATCACATCTCATCACAGTAGTCATTCAATTATCCAAGATTCTATGTGGAACCTATTCATCATCACCCAGCCTGCAATCACTTGAATAAGGACATGAATGGTTTCCATTATCAAGATACATCTATTTAAGTCTCATATCTGTTGTAGAGAAGTCAATATTCAAATGATGGTGTGTTTTCCGTTTGGTATTTATTGTGCCCATTTGGCAAATTTACAGTCATTACCAGAGTGCTGATCATGCTACCCATCCATTTAGAATTTTTTCTAAGCAGTATGTGTGAGGATCTTCAGAAATGCTTACACCCTTTGATCAAACAAATCTATTTCCAATAATCTATACTATGGAAATAAATAAGAATACAAGACAAAACCTTAAATACACATATTGCATTATTGTTTAATATTGTGGAAAATTAGAAATACTAAAGAAGTCTAGGGGGTTTCCCAGGTGGCGCAGTGGTTGAGAGTCCGCCTGCCAATGCAGGGGACACGGGTTCGTGCCCCGGTCTGGGAAGATCCCACATGCCGCGGAGCGGCTGGGCCCGTGAGCCATGGCCGCTGAGCCTGCGAGTCCGGAGCCTGTGCGCCGCAAGGGGAGGGGCCACAACACTGAGAGGCCCGCGTACCGCAAAAAAAAAAAAAAAAAAAAAAAAAAAAAAAAAGTCTAGGGAATTCCCTGGTGGTGCAGTGGTTAGGACTCAGAGCTCTCACTGCTGAGGGCCCAGGTTCCATCTCTGGTCCAGGAACTAAGATCCCACAAGCCGAGTGGTGCAGCCATAAATAAATAAATAAGTCTAATTTTAGAGGCAGGATTAAACAAAGAGTGGTACGTTACTTGTATTACACAGTCATTACAAATTATATTTGAAAGATTATGAATAATGCTATGTGAAAAAGCAAGTTACTAGTTTATTTTTGTAGTATAAGCATAATTTTCTAAAACAAGCCAACAAAACACCAAGTAATCAAAATTTAAGACAAAAACTAAATCTAAAAATACGCCAAGGACTTCCCTGGTGGCGCAATGGTTAAGAATCCGCCTGCCAATGCAGGGGACACGGGTTCAAGCCCTAGTCCGGGAAGATCCCACATGCCACGGAGCAACTAAGCCTGTGCGCCACAACTACTGAGCCTGCGCTCTAAAGCCCGCGAGCCACAACTACTGAGCCTGCGTGCTACAACTACTGAAGCCTGTGCTCTAGAGCCCGCGAGCCACAAATACTGAGCCCTCGTGCCACAACTACTGAAGCCCGTGAGCCTAGAGCCCGCGCACAGCAACAAAGAGTAGCCCCCGCTTGCCACAACTAGAGAAAGCCCAAAGGCAACAATGAAGACCCAACGCAGCCAAAAATAAATAAATTAATTAATTTTAATAAAAAATAATAAAAAATAAAAATAATAAAAATACACCCAGTGATGTGGCACACAGCAGGCGGACAGGATGTGCACACCCTCGTTCCTTCCTCCTTCTCAACTCCATCTTCATGTTAGCGACAGTGGTAAAGCGGTTCAGTAGCCAACATGCACCTGTTTGTCTGCGCGCAGGAGCTACACACTCTCCAGGTGACCGGCCAGGTGACAGTCGCCCAGATCAAGGCTCATGTAGCCTCGTTGGAGGGCCTCACTCCAGAAGATCAGGTCCTGATCCTGCAGGATGAGGCTACCCTGGGCCAGTGTGGGGTGGAGGCTGTGAGCACTCTGAGCACCCTGGAAGTAGCCAGCCGCATGTTTGAAGGTAAAGTCCATGGTTCCCTGACCCGTGCCAGGAAAGTAAGAGGTCAGATTCCCAAGGTGGCCAAACAAGAGAAAAAGAAAATGGGCCGGGCCAAGAAGCGTATGCAGTACAACCAGTGCTTTGTCAATGCTGTGCCCACCTCTGGCAAGAAGAAAGGCCCCAATGCCAACTCTTAAGTCCTTTGTAATCTTGGCTTTCTCTAATAAAGCCACTTAGCCCAATCCAAAAAAAAAACAAAAAAAAAACAAGAAACAAAAAATAAATTAATAAACAAACACCCAAATGTCAACTATGGTTGATTTGAGCCATAGGTGACCCTTCTTCCTATTTCTCTACATTTTCCAAGTTTTCTTTATGAAGTATGTCAATTTACTTAACTCTTACTTAATACCACTTGCCTTTGAGCTAAAGTTCTACTAGATGACAAAACAAAGCAAACTGGCCTAGTGGTCAAAGATGGGAAAAGTGTGAAATATGATTTCTTTCAAAGGTTATTTATCATTTTGTGAGCGGCAGAAATGGTTAAACATACAACGAAGTCATATTACCTACTAGCAAAATTGTTCTTAGTTTGTACAATGAAATCACACACATCAGTATTTCTTAGTGTTCTGCAAAAACACCATGCATCATGATTCTAAGTATTTTGTGACCTGAGGAAGTCTGAAAGCATATTTAAAATATGCCAAATATTAATGTAGTGTAACCTTTGGTTTTAAGGCATATTGGGAGAGGTAAAACTCTCAGAATATTATTTTGTAACTTTATCAATTGATACATTTTCTAAATGTCGAAAAATAGACATTTAGGGAATTCCCTGGGGTCCCAACTTGGCACTTTCACTGCTGTGGCCTAGGTTCAACCCCTAAGTTCCTAAGTTCAACCCCTTAGTTCCTTTCAGGAACTAAGATCCTGAAAGCAGCACGGCGCGGCCAAAAAAAAAAAAAGACATTTAACATGTAGTATTTCAGGTTATACTTTATAACTTAAATATGGCTTATCTATTGCTGCAATATTACTAAATTTACATGCCTTTAAAGAGATCAAGAACTATTTATATTGCCATTCCCTCCTTTTGTGACTCAGAAATTTTTACACTCTCTCTTAACCTGGTGTCTGCTGTGCAAAGGCCTGAAGACCTAATGATTTCTCACCCCAATATGGACTCAGGGTTACCTCTACCCATATGCCCACCCCTTAGAGACAAGTTTGTCAAGGTCAAAAAATCAAGTGAGCACCAATCGCTTCCACACCTGCCTTCCTCCTTTCCCAGGGCTAAGCCTTGCCAAAAAGAAAACAGCCCCATGCTAGGGTTCTTTATGACATGCTGAGCAAAGGCCACAGACTGCTAAACACTGCCAAGTAGACCTGAAAACAATGAACTCATCTAGCTTTGTGCATAACCCAGAACCTCAGTCTGTCAGCATCAACGCATTTTTCCCACAAAATTAACACAAATTTTGAGATTAGCTAATATCATCATATTCTTACAATCATCCAAAATGTAAGCCCCTACGATTAATCCCTCTTTCCTGCTGCACTCTGATCTCATTTCTGCTCTGTACTGTCTCCCTCTTCAACCATCACACACCCTCCAATAGCTATACTTCCTGATAACCCTTTACACTGTTCCACTGCAAACAAATTCCCTAAACCCCAACCAATTTAAATTGGTTGCCAGCAGTCTTGCTCTCTAAACTAATCTGGGTGCGAGCTATTCTCTCCCACTCAGCAAACGTGAAGCATGGAAGTCATGCCTTGTTCACCATCACAGTTCGTTACCCTCAAATAAAGGTACGTCTTTTGAGGTTTAAGTCATCTGTTCCTACCTCTCTCTCCTTGTTATCCACTGGTCTCTTGGTCACTCTCCCACATTCACTAAAGGCTTTGGAACCTGGTTCAAAATCTTTCCACCCCTTGCTCTGCCACCATTCTGAGCAACTCACTTCCTGTGTAGCTGACTCCTGTAAAATTCTAGCTCTACAGTTCCCTTATCTCGACTCCAGGAACCTTCACTTTCTCTCCACTTCAGAAACCCATTCCATAGCCAGATCTTGCATTCAGTCATAACAAGCAACTGCTCCTATTTAATCTTAAAATCCAATATCCAGTCTTGACCCCTTCATATCCCAGCAGCTACTTTCTGGTTTCATTTGTTCACTACTGAGCCTAGACTCAATGGCCCAGAACTTGAAATGCTCTAGCTACTGTAATTTCTTGCATCCTTACTCTGTCTGCCACACTGGCCTGTAAAACTCAAACCAAAATCAATCCGGTTGTTCAACTTGTCTGCTCAGCCCCTCAGGCTGGTGAGGCCTGAGTGGGGGGGGAATCATCACACAACTATATATACCAGAGCCATGAAAAATTATTACAATTCTTTTAAGTAATCCCATTCAGTTAGCCCTCTCATTTCTCGCAATGAAATTCTCCCTTTTTCCTCAAACTCTCCCCTACAATCACCATCACCATCCTCTATAATCTCAGCTGATAAGGTGATCCCCTCACTTCACTGAAAAATTCATCAAGTGTGTTGATGACCCAAATTCCTCACCTACCACCCAAACACTTTTCTCCCTCTGTACCATCCTTTCTTTATTCCTACTTCAATGGAAACAATACTCCTATTCCTACTGAAATCTAGTATCCTCACTCTGTTCCCTCTACTCTTAAGGACAATGTTCAATCAATCTCACATACCTCCTTCTTCCTGTATCATCAACTTCTCCCTTCCTTCTGACTCTTTCTGTTTAGCACATAAACATGCTGAACTTTCTCTCATCTTGATAGAATAATGCCCTCTACCTATGATCCGTATCTCTACAAGCTTTTTGAAAAGAATGTCTTCACTTACTGCTTCCACTCTCTCACAACTATTCACTCTAGTTCTCAGCAACCCAGCATTTATCTCTACCATGGAGATTCCACTGAAACTGTTCTATAGAAGATGATCAATCAGCTACTTGCTGCTCTGTCCTTATAGTAGCTGACCTATTTTCTACATTTGACACTGCTGACCACTCTTTTCTTAAAACTTCTCAGTCTTCATTTAATGACATTTACTGAAAATCTACTTTATGATAAGAACTGTGGATAAAATGATGAACATGATGGTCTTAGTCCTCAAGAAACTTAAAATCGAGTTGGGGAAGCTTTTATGGTAATTCATACTCATATTTCAACCTCTCAGATCCTTCCTTCCTTTCTCTACTCAGCCCTTAGATTCTGACACTCCCCCAGGGCTCCTCTCTTTGCTCTTCTAACATCCACCCCAGGATTACTGTATTTACATTACCTACTCACTGATGATGACAAAATTTACATCTCCAGCTGAGAATTCTATCCGGAATTCTGGACCCTTTTACTCTATGAAAAGATACTGGTACTTGGATATTTCACTATCCTGATAATATCCTTTGATCCACAGAAGTTTTCAATTTTGACGAAGTCCAATTTATCTATTTTTCCTTTGGCTATTTGTGCTTTTGGTGTCCTATTTAAGGAACTGCTGCCTAGTCTAAGATCATAAATATATATACCTACATTTTTTCTAAGACTTTTACAGCTTCAACTCTTACAGTTAGCTCTTAATCCACTGAAACCATAATTCCTGAAAGATAAGGATTTCAATGGCAGTATCTGAAGGCTTAAGAGTAAAAAGAGCTTTTTAAATTCTAAAACCATGGCTTTAAATATCACACCCCAAGGCAAGAAAACTCTGCTGGCAGAGTTTATACTGTAAACTACAGCACAGAGGAAGTAGCAGGTGGTGACGTAAATGCAATTCTTCCACAGCAATTGAGAGGACATAAAAACCTGGGAGAGGAGTGCAGAAAGAAAGAGGAATTAGAAATAGCTTAGATACAAGTTCAAAATTCTTACCTTCTGTCTCATCTGGGGCTAAGTCTCAGGGTGAGGAAGGGTGAGAAAGATCTCCAGTATGTTTGTGGGGAAGGACCCAGAATAGGAGATAATTATGTCTCCCCTTCCCAATTTATGGTCCAGGGAACTGCAAGCCTTTTAGCAAAAGCTTGCAACTAACACTACATCATTGTAGTAGGGGAGCAATACCAATGACATGCCCAGACCACACTCCTGAAAAGCTATCTCAGAGTCCCAAGCATGCCAGCAAAATGTGAAAACCATTAAGGAGTGTGCCTTGGGTCAGTGGGCGCAAAAGAGCCTGGGTTTAAGGAGAACCCAGCACACACAGACCCGCTGACCAAAGGCCATGGAAGCATCAGGGACATCAGCCTCCGATGCAGCAGAGCAGACAGGGCCACTCAAGATTAAGCCAGTGCAAGGTACAACCTAGTAGTGGCCAAGGGCAGAGGATGGCACAAAGATGAGAGGCCACTTCCTCAATGCCAGAAAATATTATAAGGCTTCTCTATGAATACCTTCCACCTCAGAAAAAAAAAAGGGGGGGGATGTGAAAAAACTGAACATTTATCCAAAGGACTGATTATTTACCCAACGGTCTGAGTAAACCTTGAATTAACTAATAAATTAGACCAGAAGGTACTGACTTTATCCTAAATTGGCAAGATTGTTTTCTATTACCCAGTAGAAATAAGAAGCTCCAGAGTTAAGGAGGTTTTAGTTATAGAGAAATAATGAAAGTTACATGTTTGCACATTCAAATTTGTAGTTTACAAAATTTATGCCCACTACACTTGCAATTGGGTTTCTCACTGAACAAAAAGTGAAAAGGTAAAGCCCTTGCCGACATAATCTACCTCTCCAAAGTCACACTGGTTTCTGTCCATTCCTAAAATATGTCGAGGTCTTTCCTCTCTCATGGCTTCTCCACATGCTGTTTCCTTCACTTGTACCCATAGCTCTTTATATAGGTTGCTCCAACTCAG
The DNA here is from genome assembly GCF_002837175.3 of Physeter macrocephalus. Classification (NCBI taxonomy): domain Eukaryota; kingdom Metazoa; phylum Chordata; class Mammalia; order Artiodactyla; family Physeteridae; genus Physeter; species Physeter macrocephalus. The sequence continues at coordinate 35,658,690 of NC_041233.1, read as the reverse complement.
CCTTTAGTTTCAATGTAAATGTTTCTTCCTTGAAAAGGGCTCTCTGGCCACCCTATCTAAAGCAGCACAGCACCCTGTTACTTCCTCTCTAGCACTCCTTGCAATCTAACTTCCCAAGCTCTGTCCTTGTCTGTCTTGTTCACTGCAGGCTCTGGTCAATAAGAGGTGCTCAAGAAACAGTTCTATATGAATGAATGAATAATCAAAGTAAAATGTGAGAAAATAAACCTTAAAATCTTCTAATAAATCTGAGTATTAAGGAGTTAAAAAATTTAAAGTAGACAACCACCACATTTTAATTTGGATATGAAAGTCAAATAAAAGACCATAAATAAGTTCCTATTTCCATTTTAAGAACAATGCAATTATAGAGTTTTACAAAGACAGTTATGTAAATTCATAGGGTGCCTTCTCCAGGCTAAAGCCATTTAAAACAGAAACACAAAACAGAAACAAATCCAACAAAGAATCAAGACAAGTTTCTTTTACATTAAAATAAATAGGGACTTCCCTGGTGGTCCAGTGGTTAAGACTATGCCTTCCTATGCAGGGGGTATGGGTTCATCCCCTGGTCGGGGAGCTAAGATCCCACATTCCTCATGGCCAAAAAACCAAAACATAAAACAGAAGCAATATTGTTACAAATTCAATAAAGACTTTAAAAATGGTCCACATCAAAAAAAAAATCTTAAAAAAAAAAATTAAAATAAATAAATAAAGTCCATAGGAATAAAAGTTAGCCTGTAAAAACTGTGAAGAACAATAGAGGCTGTTTGAATATAATGGAAGGTGCTTCATACTTTTTTGGTTCAATAATAATGTAAGATATCAATTCTTCCCATATGAATCTATAACTGTAATGCAACTTTAAGTAGAATACAAAAGGATCTTGTGTGTGTGTGTGTTTACAATGATCAATGTTAGACATACTTAAATATGTAAATAACAACATAAGTTCCAGCTCGCCAAGTGATGAGCAAGAGTCAAGCCAACTCATCCTATGAAAACAACTAAAAACACTAGGTGAAATATAAAAAACAAATCCTTAGAAGTCACTAAGCCATAACAAGATAGTAAGGAATTACCTCGTTAAAACTGTAAGAGAAAACCAGGAACCTAGAGTAAGTTAACAATGGAGCTGCTTTTGATCTGAGGGCATTTGATCATGAGGGAAAATATAAATTTTGTTTGATGATGTCTTAGGGTATGAGGAACACAATTCAAAGCACAGGACCCACATAAAATGATGAGTCTAGTAAGACAGTATCCCCACAATAATCTGTAACCCTAAAGGGCAACACCCTCACACTAACAGTCATCTGAAAGTAAACCAGTCCCTGAAGTCCTATAACCAAGGTCTGCACTGTCTCATGGTCCCGGGAATTACAAACCTTGGATTAAGGTGGCACTTTGCCTGACCCCAGGCACCTATAGAATAAAACACAAAAAAATTAAAAGTTGCATAAAAAGAATAGGTAAGATACATAAGATAAAGTGAGAGATGATAGAATTGAGTACAGACAGTATTTGAAGAGGTAACAATTGAAAATGTCATAGAACTATGAAAGATCCCCATCTCTAGAATCAAAAATCACAAAGAATGAACATACAACAGAGGATATCAGTAAAGCCAATGAAATGGTCCTCTGAAGAGACACACCATCTGGTGAGCTGCCCCACCTGATCTCTTCCCATTTCTTCTCCTGCTTCTCCCCCTCCCCCACCAACACATATACTCACACTCCAGCCACAGTGAACTATGACAGTGCTACCTAATTCATACCATTTTGACCAGGATTTTCTTTTGTTTAAAAAAAGAAAACACTTGGACCACATTTAGAAGGGGGGACAAGGATATTATAAAGATACACACAGATGAGAAAAAAAATTAAAATTGGAAAGTCATCTTTCTGACCAAGTCACGTCATAGGTTTCTGGGACAGCATTTAGACTGGACATGGCAGGCCAAAAGGCACCTGTTGCCCAAAGGCACCTTCCTGAAAGGCAATCAATCATCTGTAGCCTGAGGAACAAGGGATTAAAGGTCACATGACCACCTGAAAGCACATCCTGCTATGAGGACATAGCAGTGATCTTGATTAAGATACATAGTACAGCTACAGGTAATTTGGCAAAAAGCATGTTGGTCAACATGATAATCAAAAATAAATATACCTATACCGACATTAATTTCTTAGTTTTGATAAATGCATCATGGCTATATAAGATGTTGACAGTAGGGAAAGATGGTCGAAGGGAACTCTGTAGTATCTTTACAACTCTTCTGTAAATCTAAAATTATTTCTAAAGAAAAATTATTTCAAGAAAAATTATTATAAATAAAATTATTCCAAATAAAAAATCAATTTTCAAAAGTGGAAAAATCGAAAATACCTAGTCATTGCTTTTGTTTCTGTTTTTCCAATTACAGTTTTCCCCCACTATGCAAAAGTAGAGCATTCCTCTGAAACCTTTCATAAGCCGAAACGGCGTAAAGTGAAGAAGCAATTACCTTAGGAGACATCTAGCTAATGGATGCACAAAATAAATTGAGATAAAGCATAGATGCACACAGGAACAGTTCAAAGCTATGGCTGTTTGACGTTGACATGCTGAGTGTGGTTCCTAAGAAGGAGCTTGGTGGTGCACCATCTCTATAACAGCTTGGCTCCCTTCAAGACAAACGCCGTGCGCTATTTTTGCTTTTCACCTTTTTTCATAAAGTGAAAGTCCTCTTCAGATTTCTTCTAGGTATTGAAAACCGGTACTAATGTAGGTCTTTCATAAAAGCAAAGCGGAGTAAGGTGAACTTTCCAAAAGTGGGGGATACCTGTATTCTACCTTAATTATATCATGGAGTGCTTTTATGATCCTAGATATATATTTTTAAGCATTATTCTTTCATATTTCAAATTTTTCAGGTGTTATCCTACTTTTTAAAATTCTAATTGATTTTTTTTTTTTTTTTTTTTTTTTTTTTTTGTCTGCACTGTGCAGCTTGCAGGATCTTAGTTCCCCAACCAGGAATTGAACCCGGGCCACCTGCAATGGAAGTGCTGAGTCCTAACCACTGGACTGCCAGGGAATTTCCTGTAATTGATTTTTTTGCCAGTTATTTCTGCTTTCACTGATAACTATAGAGAAAAATTAGAAAAACGTAAATGTTCCATATTGAGAACCAATATGAAAAAATTGTGATTTAGATTAGAAACAACATGAATCTATAGAAATAGGTTAGGAATAAAATCTAAGCAACCCTTGCTATCCCGTCTAGCCTGTTTCTGAGTTCAGACACCAAGAGCTGAGTCAGTGAAGAACACCTGTAGTTAAAAAGGTATCATGGACTTAGGAGTAGTCTTTCTGTTATTCTCATTTGTACATTTTTTCATTTTTCTCTAAGTAAATGTTAAAATAAATGAAAACCATAAGAGGCAAGGAATTGGAACTTCTCAGGGCTTGGTTTTTTTAGTTTTTCCACTTAAATTTTTTCTAATTAATTTAAAGCCAAATGTGATTGCTTGTTGAATGTGGTTAGGTTCACTTTTCTGGTGTTTGTACTGTATTTTTAAAAAAGGTAGAAAAGAATATGAAATTACAGAAGATAGTCAAAGTCTATAATTCATTAAAGTAGACATTAAAAATACCAGATAATTATTATTCAAAATAATTTCATTTTATACCTGACCTAGAAAAAATACATGAAGGATAAATATTTGCTTTAATTTGAACCTTTCATCAGAAATACCCCATGTTCTTGAAGTCCAGGTATTTGTTCTTTCTGTATTAACACCTTTTCACCGATACTTCATTCTTTTTTTCTTTTTTTTTAAACAGCTGACTGGAATTTTCAGTGTGTATGGCTGGCAGATATCAACTTCTAGAATCTAAGATGTAATCCCTTTGTGTTTCTTTGGTTTTAGATGGCCCTACAAGAATGCAATCATAAAGATTCTACAGTTGATGAAGACACTGTGGAGGATAAAACTATGTAAAGGGCACCTTTACATAGCTAACCCATATATCTTCAAAACAGTCTTATCTCAAGCTGTGTTTCTGACAGTATGTTACTGTAACAGAGACTATGATGAGGCTGTTATTTCCACCCTTAGGACAAAGATAAGAAGAACTTCTAATTTCAACATAAATGCTAGATTAGTCATCTTAATTTAAGCCATTTGCCTATGTGTTACACCAATGACAATAAGTTACTAATGGCAGCTCCATCTGAAAATCTGTTGAAATCATTTGAGCACTTGATATTTCATTATAAATGCCAGAGTTTTTTCCCAGAAGTTGAGGATGGGTTTCTGTTCTGTCCTCTTGTGTGGAAACAGAGCAAACACCAGAGCATGGAGTTATTGCCTCACAAGCTGTCAATGGTAAAAAGCTGTTCAAAAAAAGGAAGCATAGGACTTCCCTGGTGGTGCAGTGGTTGGGAGTCCGCCTGCCAATGCAGGGGACACGGGTTCGGGCCCTGGTCCAGGAGGGTCCCACATGCCGTGGAGCAACTGGGCCCGTGAGCCACAACTGCTGAGCCTGTGTTCTAGAGCCCGTGCGCCACAACTACTGAAGCCCGCGCGCCTAGTGCCCATGCTCCGCAACAAGAGAGGCCACCGCAATGAGAGGCCCACGCACTGCAACGAAAACCCAACGCAGCCATAAATTTAAAAAAAAAAAAAAAAAAAGGAGGCATAATCTTAAAACTATCATCATTATATAAGGTCTCAAAGGGAACTAGACTCTGCAAATTTCTCAGTGTAGAGAACGTGAAACATAATGACGATAGTTTCAAAGGGAACTAGAATCTGCAGATTTCTCAATGTAGAGAACATGAAACCATAAGCAACACAATTCCCAGTGTCATGGTTAAGAATGCTTCACCCCTCTTAAACTGTACTTGTATTCTAAGAAAACGTATTATCACAATAAGATAGCATGGAGAGGATGTTATTTTTGATGGCAAATACGGTAAACACTGTTGGCTGCCAATTGAACAATTATTCCTTCCACAACTTTCTCCCCTGCCGGCAGAGCCTGCCTATACTTCAGAAGCTAATAGTGCCAGAAAGTCCTCTTTCTAGCCTCCCTTACAGCAAGAGCATGGGCAAATAACCAATCCTAGCTACTGGGGCCTAAGAGAGCTGAGCTGGCTGGCAGGCCTTTGGAAAAGGTTTTCTTCACCAATAGTTATGTATGGGAGGAAACGGCTGTTCTTCTACATGATACTTGGTTGTGTCTGCATGTGACCCCTGGAACCACTGTAGCAATCTTGCAACCATGAGGAAAGATATCACCAAGTTGCTAAAAATAACACACAGAAAAGCCCTAGGTCCCTGAAGCACTGGATCACTAAGCCCTGTACCAACAATGAATATCCTTGCCTCTGGACTTCTTGTTGGATAACAGTTACTAGTTATTTTATGGCTTTAGTTTAAGCCATCTTTATTTGGATATTGTTACTTGAGGGCCAAAGCATCCTAACTAACAAAGCTAACGAATATCTGTTCATTGCATGCTATCCAGATCAGGAAGTTAAATTGTTGCTACTTAGCCAACTCCAGCCATTACTGTTACTTGAAAACTGGGTTGGCCTCTGGGTGGGTATCCAGCCAATAGACACAACCAAGCCAAAGATCGGGAGAAGGAAGGATTTATTACTACTTGCAGCAAGTAAGGAGAACACCGGGGATCTTTCCCAAAGCAGTGTCTCCCAGAACAGCAAAAGTGGAGAAGTTTTAAGGTAAGGGTACCTGCATATTCATGTAGGCACTTGAGCAGAGGAGAATTCGACATAACGCATGGCCAAAAACACACAAAACACAAACAAATTGGGGCAAATTGAGGGAAAGGTCAACAGAGTCCAAGCTTTAGTGTTTCGAAGTCAGGAGGGTCAACATCATTCCATCCTCCACCTGAATGGGACTTCAGTTCCTGCAGAACTCAAAGATATATTATTACGTATATCCCCTGAGGAGGAACTAGGACTCTGCTTTATCACTGCACTATTGTTTGCCTTTTCTCTGTTCCTGCATTCTCTCAGTTCCCTTAAGATCATAATTACTGAGACTTGTTCAAGGGCAAGCATTGTGGCCAGGCTTAGATCACAAAATGGCTTCTATTATGTCAAGAAAACCACTCCTCGTTCTCTTTCTCCAGGGACCCCTTAAGTTATCTGCTTACATTACCAGTGTCTCTACCTTAATCCCTACTACTTCATTCATGTTTTTCTTTTCTGCCTTTCACTAAGGAGAAAACTCAGTATAATTATACACACATCTATGCTTCACAATAAAGTCTGTTTCTTGTGCAACTCTCCATGATGGCCAAAGGGAAGGTACTTTTTGCTTCTCCAGTATATTTTTCAGTAATGTTTGCTTTTAACAGCATCAGAAATGTGTTGCAATTTTTAGCCTATAATTTCTTTCTTTCTTTTCCCTAATTCCATATTGAAATCACAACTGATCTAAAATTTCCAGAGAGAAAATGCTAAAGATAGAATAAAGATTTGCTATTATAGAGGCTCATCCACATAGATCAATAAGTGAAGCTGAATGGTGAGGCATCTTGAATAATGAATAACTGAACGTACTATCCTTTTTACCTATAAGGAAAGCAAAAAACTTAACGTCAATTTAAAAAAAGAGACAGAGACATAATGAATTATACACACATGAGTTCAAAATCCTAGCTTAGAACAGTTAATTTTTAAGAGACCTCACTTGTTTCTTGCATGCTATGCTTAAAGGGATAAAGAACCTACTACGATTTTTCATGTTTACTCATAACAGGGAAAGAACCCTTAAGCAAGAGTTGATAAAACCTTTGTTGAATATTATTCAGCAACACAGCAAAATGAAAACTTAGCCAAACTAGCCAAGCAGATATAACTGACATTTGATTTATTAAGAAAAAAAAAAGTTTTTTAAGAGGAAAAAGACTACAAACCCTGAAAATTTCAGATCCTTTTCTTGGATATAGTTTCTGCTTATTACAAAAACATACTCACTAAAGGGGAAAAAAAATCCAAAATTACAAACTTTTCTGAATATCAATCAGAAGCACAAAAGCAAATATTAGAAAAAATTATCCTGAAAACTATGGCACAAAGACTTGAAAAACAATCCATGAGGCACCAAAATTACCAATACTTGAATAAAGCACAGAACTGGAGATATTCATAACGGCTGTTTAAGCCAAACTGTTATGATGATCAAATTGCTTAACCAAAATATACGCTACCCTGTATTTTTAAACCATGCTGTCATTTATCTTCAGGCCTTTGCAAATGGTCTTCCCTCTTTATGGGGTACTCTTCTCTCCCCCACACTCATCTGGCTGATTAATGAGGTACTGACAAGCACTTGAGAACTAAAACCTATTAAAATTAATAACGTGGAGGGACTTCCCTGGTGGCACAGTGGTTAAGAATCCACCTGCCAATGCAGGAGACACAGGTTCGAGCCCTGGTCCGGGAAGATCCCATGTGCCACGGAGCAGCTAAGCCCATGCGCCACAACTACTGAGCCTGCGAGCCACAACTCCTGAGCCCGCAAGCCACAACTACTGAAGCCAATGTGCCTAGAGCCCGTGCTCCACAACAAGAGAAGCCACCGCAATGAGAAGCCCGCGCACCACAACGAAGAGTAGCCCCCGCTTGCTGCAACTAAAGAAAGGCCACACGCAGCAACAAAGACCCAAAGCAGCCATATAAATAAATAAAAAAATAAAAATTAATAACATGGGGACCTGATTTAAATAAAAAATCAAGATTTTTAGTTCCTTGTTTTAAAAGCCCTTTTTAAAAAATTTAAATATTTGATTTGTTATATCATTTGGTTTTATTATATCATTTTTAATATCCAGATAGGAAAATTTATGTCAAAAATGAACTAAACAACTCTATAAGAAAAACAAAATTCTGATGTCTATTAAGTTCAAATTCACTACTCACTCTTAAGGTAAAGTAGTCCTGAGATGAAAGAGTTTGAAAACTGATATTCTATGTAATAGGTTATTCACTGCAGCACCGCTGTAACTTCAAGATATTGGAAACAACCTACACGTCCATCAATGATAGAATAGCAAAAATAATCATGGCACATCCATACAATGAAGAACTATACAACAGTAAAAAAGAGTAAGGAGCAATTAGGCAATAAAATAAAACACATCCAGATTGGAAAGAAAGAAGTAAAACTACCTCTACTTGCAGATGACATGATCTTGTACAGAGAAAATCTTAATGAATCCACTACAATAATTATCAGAATAAATGAGTTCAGTAAGGTCAAAGCATAAAAGATCAATATACAATAATCAATTGTATTTCTGTATACTTGCAATGAATAATCTGAAAATGGAGTTAAGAAAACAATTCCAGTTATATAGCATCAAAAAGAATAAAATACTTAGTAATAAACTTAACAAAAGTGTAAAACTTATATTCTGAAAAGACAAAACATGGCTGAGAGAAATTTTAAAAGACCCAAATCCATGAAAAGACATCTCATGTTCATGAATCAGGAGATTTAATATTGTTAAAATGGCACCACTCCGCAGGTTGATCTACAGATTCAACATAAAACTAAAATTCCAGCTGGCTTCTTTGCAGAAATAGACCACCTGCTCCTAAAATTCATATGAAAATTCAAGGGACTCAGAAGAACCAAACAATCTTGAAAAAGAACATAGTTGGATGACTCACACTTCCTGATTTCAAAATTTATTACAAAGCTGCACTAACCAAGACCCTGTGGTACTAGCATAAGGAAAGACATATGGGTGAGCAGAAAAGAATTAAAGAATGCAGAAATAAACCCTCACATCTAGGTCAATTGATTTCAAGAGAGTGTGAAGACACTTCAGTGCGGAAGAAATAGTCTTTTGTTGAACAAATAGTGCTGGGACAACTGGTTATCCACATGCAAAAGAATGAAATTGCATTCTTTTCTTACTCCATGCACAAAAAATCAACTTGAAATGTAAAAACTAAAACTATAAAACTCTTAGAAGAAAACACAGGTGTAAATCTTCACGACCTTCAATTAGACAATGGTTTCTTAGACATGACACCAAAAGCACAAGCCACAAAAGAAAACATTTATAAGTTGGACTTCATCAAAATTCAAAACATGTGCTTCAAAGGACATCATCAACAAAGTGAAAAGACAAGCCACAGAATGAAAGTAAACACTTGCAAATCATATATCTGATACAGGATTTATATCTAAAATATATAAAGAACTCTTACAAGTCAACAATAAAAGGACAATCCAATTTAAAAGTGGAAGAAGGATATGAATATACATTTCTTTTTTAAAAATATATACAAATCATCAATAAGTACATAGAAAGATGCTCAACATCATTAGTCATCAAGGAAATGCAAATCAAAACCAAAATGAGTCACCCCTTCACACCAGATAATGAGTGTTGGGGGGCTGGGATGAACTGGGAAATGGGGACTGACATATACACTACTATGTATAAAATAGATAACTAATGAGAACCTACTGTATAGCACAGGGAACTCTACTCAACGCTTTGTGGTGACCTAAATGGGAAGGAAATCTAAAAAAGAGGGGATATATGTATATGTATGACTGATTCACTTTGCTGTACAGCAGAAACTAACACATTGTAAAGCAACTATACTCCAATAAAAATCTGCAAGAAAATAAGTGTTGGGGAGAATACAAAGAAATTAGAATCCTCTGCCTATAGGAATTAAAATGGTCCAGCTTATATGGAAAACAGCTGGGCATCTCCTCAAACGATTAAACACAGACCCAGCAATTCCACTCCAAAGTGCATACCCAACAGAATTGAAAACACCATCCCAACAAAAACTTGTACAAGAACATTCATAATAGCATTATTCACAATACCCCAAAAGTGGAAATAACCAAATGTCCATCAAAGATGAATAGATTAAAAAAGAGGGCTATAGCCATACAATGAACACTATTCAGTCATTAAAAGAAAAGAAATATTGATACATGCTACAACGCGGATGAATCTTTAAAACATACGCTAAGTGAAAGAAGCCAGTCATAAAGAACCATTTTTTTAATTTATTTTTTTTTAACATCTTTATTGGAGTATAATTGCTTTACAATGGTGTGTTAGTTTCTGCTTTATAACAAAGTGAATCAGTTATACATATACATATGTTCCCATATAGAACCATATATTGATTGCATGATTCCAGTTAAACAAAATGTCCAGAACAGACAAATCTAGAGACAGAAAGTAGAAAGTATGTATTACCTTTCCAAATTAAATTATTTTTAAAACAACTATGTTGTTCCTGTATTTATATGCTGTCTCTCTAAATCCTAAAATAATTCTAAAATATTTTTTAAAGCACTTGAAAGCACAAACGCATGCTATGAATCAAAGAGAAAAGACCTGGAATTTTGAAACAGCTAAGGAAAACTCATAAACCTTAAAGGCAGAAAACCAGTTGTCTTTGTTGAATGCTATCAAATGACCAAAAGTCCCTTCAAGTTAAATTCTAGCCTCCTTTTTGTTTTTTTGTTTTGCTTTGTTTTTTAATTTTTATTTTATTTATTTTTTATACAGCAGGTTCTTATTAGTTGTCTATTTTATACATATTAGTGTATACATGTCAACCCCAATCTAGCCTCCTTTTGAACTGAAAATTATTATCAATAAACTTTAATTTGCAAAATATCTGTATATTTTATAAAGCAATCATCAATGTTAAGCTGAAACTCGCTAGACTTTACATCACAGTAAATAATTTTAAACTAAATGCAACAAACACTTAAAAGACTTCTTGGAATAACAGAAATAGCATAACTTGGAGTCAGATACACGGTTTGAATCTTAGCGTGCTATTTACCATCTAGGTGATCATCAACAATTTGCTTGGTCTCTGTGAGCCTCAGTTCACCCTCCAGATAAATCAGGAATTATAATACCTACTTCAGAATGAAAAGAAACATTCCAACTACTTACTAAATGGGAAGGTGGGGGTCAGGACAGTGTTTGGATGATTCCACTCTTTTTTAAAAAGTCTATCTATACAGTTTGAATTTTTTTTACAACTTGTAAATAATTTAAAAACATAATAATTTTAAAAACTAAAAAATCTACTTTAGGGGTTCTTTTAGAGATATTTCGTAAAACATCTACACATAGGAGACTCTCAATTAAAATTTCCTCACTCCTTCCATAGCCTTTCTACCTTCTTGAATTCAGGTGAACAAAACTGGGAAGAAGCAGTTAAGCATTTATTTTTCTGAAGCCTATAGTTATCAAGAAAGAGATAAACAAGGGCAATAAAACTAAGCTTTTAAACCACTTTCCTCAAAACATACCTAAGAATTTAATCTGAAGGGGAAAAATTTCCACGTTTACTGATTGTAATCACTTTATTCTGATACTTTGTTTTTGCCTGTTGTTGTTTTTGCAATATAAAATAATACTATCAAGTGAAAAGGAAATTTAGTACCTTAATCATTTGACCAACAAGACAAATTCAGGATTCAGTCCAGAGAATAGTTATCACTGAAAAACACAATACAAATATAATGACTATCATTTATTTAGCAAATAAGATAATACTAAAAAAAAAAGATTAAAACAAGATAAGCTCCGCCTTTTTTGCTTTGACAGTACACTGAATAGATGAATGTAATTTAGTTGATCTAGGTTATCACCTTATACTGTACAGAATACTGTGAGAATTAAAACATTCTCTTCCATATCCTAATAGATGAATAAAGTGAATGTCAGGAAGCAAAATCGTTTTGCAGGTCAAAAAAGTGCCATTTTTAAATCACAAAAGTACACTGGGACCGCTTAAGCTGGTTATGCGGCCTTTGATAGCTTGTCTTAAAAACTGAGTCATTAGACTTTTACAAGCATCTAATGTATAACTTTAGCATTTCTTATCAAGTATGTGTAAGTACATAATTAAACCCTCATGTCCTTTAACGTTTACAAATCCTATTCTGGACCATTAATACATATACTACTGAGAAACAATATCCGGGAGTATTATTGCATTTCTATAGTGTCCTTGTTTTTAGACTATTTCAAGAACGTATCTCTGAAATGGGGAAGCACATTCAGTAAATTTTAAAAAGATACAACGATTTACAGAACTATTTCATCTCAACCTCATTTAGTGGTTGAATGGAACAAAATTTAAAACTTAAAAGTGGTGAAAGCCAATAGGTAAGGGATTCGCCAGCTCCCAGTCTTTCTCCTTTCCACTTCCTGCAAGCCACTTCAAAACTCCAACTCCGATGACAAGAGTTCTTCGAAGTCCCAGCGGATAAAGCCAAGCTCTTAGCCCGGCCTCCAAACGCTGCTTCTCCGGGCCGCCCCAAGACAGGCGCAGGGGTGACAGGATGGCTGCCCCGCGCCCGGGGGCGCGCGGGCGGAAAGGAGGGACACCCATGACTCATTCACCCTCGGCCCACCGCCAGACCGCACCACCTTCACCCGCGCGCGGCCCCGGCACCGGACTCTCAGCGCCCCCCAGAGGCAGGTAGGCCCCTTCCCCAGGGAGGCCCCCTCCCCCGGCAAAACACCCCCCTGCACGAGGCCCGGGCCGCACACAAACCTGAGACACTTGCTCCCCGCAGATCCCGGAAGCTTGCGGGTCCCTCACCCCGCCCCTCGCCCTGCGAGCATGCGCACCAGGACGGCCCGCGCCTGCGCGCCTCCGAGAGCCCCCGCCGGCGCACGCCGCCGCCCCGGCTGCCTGGGCGGCGCGCGCCCCCTGCCCTGCAATTCACAGGCGACGTTGGCCCACTGCACCCTAAGTCCGTCCTCCCGTTAGGCGGCGAGCGCCGGAGGGGAGGGGACAGCCAGGAAGGCAGGAAGCTGCGGCTTAAAAGGGCAGCCCGCGCCGGGTCTTTCCTCCCTCTGTCCGTCCCCGGGCCTGTGAGAGCGCCTGCCTCCGCGGCCTCCGTCCTGCCGCCATGTACCGGTGCCTGGGTGAAGCGCTGCTGCTGTCCCGCGTCGGGCCCGCCGCCCTAGGCTCGGCGGCCTGCCGCCATGTACCGGTGCCTGGGTGAAGCGCTGCTGCTGTCCCGCGTCGGGCCCGCAGCCCTAGGCTCGGCGGCGGCCGACTCGGCCGCGCTGCTGGGCCGGGCCCGCGGGCAGCCCGCAGCAGCCGCCGCCGCCCCGCAGCCGGGGCTCGCGCCGCCCGGCCAGCGACAGTACAGCGAGGCGGCAGCCGACCGCGAGGACGACCCCAACTTCTTCAAGATGGTGGAGGGCTTCTTCGACCGCGGCGCCAGCATCGTGGAGGACAAGCTGGTGGAGGACCTCAAGACCCGGGAGAGCGAGGAGCAGAAGCGGAACCGCGTGCGTGGGATCCTGCGGATCATCAAGCCCTGCAACCATGTGCTGAGCCTGTCCTTCCCTATCCGGCGCGACGACGGCTCCTGGGAGGTCATCGAGGGCTACCGGGCCCAGCACAGCCAGCACCGCACGCCCTGCAAGGGAGGTGAGTCCCGCGGCCCTGCGCCGCCCCGCCCGGCCTCCGGCCTCCTGCCTCCTGCCTCCGGGTCGCGGCTCAACCCAGCCCCGGCGGGCACTGTCCCCCTCCCACGCTCCCTCCCAGCCCCGGCCTGGGATGTGTCAGGCTCTGGTGGATAGTGAATTTTCCGCCCTATCCCCACCACGTAGTTGGTCCTTCCCCCGCGAGCCGTCATCGCCGGCTTATGCTTGTTGATGCTGTATGCAGAAGACACTGCACCGCTCTTTTGATCCTAGCGACTGTGACAAACAGGGTGGGTCTTGACGGAAATCACTTGTAGAAAAGGAAATGACCAGCCCATCAGATTGTGCCTCTACAAGATTTTGTGGGCTTCTATGACTCAAGCGAACGCAAACCACGAAATAATTATTTTCGGATTTTTTCACTGTTTGTACAACAGTGACAGATGATACAAGAAATACAAAATGAATTGCCTTTTAGGTTTGAAATCCAGAGTTTTACTAACCAAATGAATTTATTAATTATACTTCGATCTTTTATTAAATTACTTTCCTACTCTGGCAGCTTCAGTTTTGCACACAAAAAAAGGTAATACATGAGCAGTGTAACATCTGACAAACACCAGGCATCCTGACAGTAAATCTAAAGGGTGTAGACTGCAGGACGGCCCGCCAGCCAATGGAATGAAATAGCCCTGGGGGTGTGTACTGGTCCAGGCTAGCACCAGATTTGAGCTTGAGGAAAAGATAAAGTGCTTGAAGAAAGGGGATGAGTTGGTTAAAATTTGATAGTCACCAAGTTATCCTGTAGTTTAAATTTTTGAATGTCTGTAGATTTGGCTTCTTCTGCAGTCAGATTGCTTTCTTTGAGCAAATAAAGGCTCCCCCCCGCTACTTTTCCCCCCTTAAAATCGCAGAATGCAGCTTTAATAGTGCTTAAAAGTAACGTGGCAAAACCATTTTTTCTATTAAAAAATTATGTAGAATAAAGGGCCCGAGGAGGTAGAGTCTAGCTGGAGGTTGCTTGGCTAATAAGTACAGAGGATGTTGGGCTAGACCCTTTGTCTCAGTAAATCTGGTCCAGTGTTCTGTTATACCAGCTGACTTCTAAGGATGATTTTTAGAAATCTCTCTAGCAGAAAAATTTGTGCTCTGCTGGCATTCTTAGCCCAGGAACAAAGGTTGCTTCAAACTACAAAGGTAAATGATTTACCTCTACTACTTGCTAAATTTGCATTGACCCCACCCACTTCTAGGACTTAACCTTTAGGGCTTGATTATCCTCTAGCTCTCAGTTTCCTCTTCTAAAACCAACTTTTGAACCACTTTGACCTCTGGTTTCCCTTTCCAGCTCCAGTACTACATAAAACTTACACACTGTCCATCTACAGCGCCTTCTTCCTATCCACTCCCTTATTCTCTAAACCAAGAATACAAGTTCAAGCTCCCAAGAAAAGCAAAGATGTTGGAAGAAGAGGCAAAGTTGGCAGATATTAAATTGCAGTGTTTCTTTAGAATGGACATCAAGTTTATATACTATCTTGTTGGCAGTATTTTCCAGTTGCTTAAAAGGTATGCAGCGAAACCAGTATATTTGTTTTTCTGCAGGATCTGACTTCGTTTCCTTGAAGTTCTTTATATTATTCTGTTCTTTCTATGCCAGGCCCTCTCCTATCATGAGTCACAACTCTACACTCACTAAAGCAACTAAAGTTTGCCCTAATTTGTTAGTCCTCTTCCTATTGCCACAGCAGTTTTATACCAAAATAATAATAAACCTAGCAACAAATTGCATCAGCTATAGAAAGCACTGTTACTGTAACACTTGTTCCTACTAGAATGTAAGATACAATTTCTCTGTTCTGTTTATCCCATTTACAAGAAGGCTTGCTAGTGAAAGCACTACTAAATCCCAGCATATTAACAGAGAAACAGAAGCGAAACTAATAAATAGTAGCAAGCATTGCAAGATAATGTGAAAGAAAATCAGCCTCTATAAGTGATAAATTTATTATCTTAAGAAATTTGAAAGACTTTATGGAGAGAAAAGGATGGTGGAGGATCAGATAGCTATGCAGGCTCTTCAGCTTATTTTGGGAGTGCTTAAGATAATGAACCGGATACTAAATAGATGATCAGCAAAATGGGGGTACTGTAGACATCCATGCTTTGCTTTCATGACACTCTGGGATTTTCCTACCCATTTATCACCCCCACCTTGTTGCAAAGAATGTATATTCCAAGAGGGACTTATTTTCAGTGGGTTTTTTCCCCTCTAATTAAACAGTACAAGAAAGTCTGTTAACTTCCTTGGTCTCACCCTAGTTTTAGAAATATAGCATATATTAGGTGACTGAGATTTTTTTAAATGCTTTGGATAAGCTATGTGAACTTAACCTCCTAAGCACACTTTTCTCTCCCCATCCTAACTCAACTGCCTTCTTGACCAGCTTCTTTGGGTTGGGGGGGGACCCTTGTCTGCTCTTTATCATCCTTTTCCCAACCCTCAGCTTTCTAATCTTTCATCAAGAGCAACCTTTTACCTGAGTTTTCCAACATAAAATTCTCAAGGTTGTAGCAAAGCAAGAATCTAATTTATAATATGGGTAAGGGAAACAGGTGGTTTTAAGACCTAAGGGTGGCTGATGTGTACTTTATACTGAGTATATATTTAATAAGTAAATATTTAATAATACTGTGTTTGTGCTTCTCTTTTCCCACATAACCATATTTAAATGAACGCAATAGATTTGCATCTGTTAAGGATTTGCAAAAGAGTGAGCTTCATGCTCTGAAAGGAAGTTTTAAGGGAGGCCTTAAAAATATTTTCAGCAAAGATGAACCTTGTGGGCATTTGCTTTAAGAAGACTTTCAAAGGTTCTTATGTGTTTGAAAACATTATCAGTGATTATTCCTGTTAACTTTTTCAGAATAAATTCTCTGTATTTTATTGGCCCTGGTTCGACCTGAGATTAATATACCTTTTTAGAAGGAAATTTATTATTTAACTCATTGGGAGAGAAGTAGAGAGATTGATGATAGCAATTCGTTGATGTAGGAGTCAATTTACTTTCTATTCCCTCCTGTCCTCCCACCCTCCACCCCCTCAGGTCTTCAGATTAAAAATGTTGAGTCCAAATTTCCTGTGACTGATTTTTCCTCTTAGAACTTTCTAAAATTATCATTTAAATAAAGTTGATGGAATCCTGATGCACTGACCTAAATCTTTCATTTAACTGCAAATATCAGTACCCCCCTCCCCCCCAAAAAAGTATACCTTATGTTAACCCATTGACTTGTTTTTAAGAGCCAAAATGCAAAAAAAGAAACAGTAGGAGGTAGATGGTCTTTGTTCTTGTCTTTGGGCAGCTGGATACCGGGGTTGGGGGCAGGGCAGCCAGCTAAGGGTTGGAGTCAGTGCAGTATTGAACTCCCCCTGGGCCTTTGGGATCTAAGTTTGTGGTAAATGGTAGTGCTTTTTGAGAAAACACTAGAAAGTACTGATACTGTGGTTTTTGTTTGTTTGTTTAACATCTTTATTGGAGTATAATTGCTTTACAATGGTGTGTTAGTTTCTGCTTTATAACAAAGTGAATCAGTTATACATATACATATGTTCCCATATCTCTTCCCTCTTGCGTCTTCCTCCCTCCCACCCCTCTAGGTGGTCACAAAGCACCGAGCTGATCTCCCTGTGCTATGCAGCTGCTTCCCACTAGCTCCCCATATCCTCAAGTCCATTCTCTAGTAGGTCTTTGATACTGTTTTTAAATGAGACATCCTGTGCTTTCACTGGAAAAAAAAAATGTTTCGTACTTATTTCTCCTATGCTGAATTGACAACCATCAAAACGGGTAACTTTGAATAAATTCACACTATCTAATATTTTTAGAATGTGAGTATGTGTCTACATCTGCTGCCACAAGGTAAATGTAGTCTTTGTATATAAATTTAACTCAACCTGGAAGTTCAGTTAGAACACAGGTAGTTAAGGTCTTCTACCCTCTAGCCCTTAGCCCTGAGTTATTGTTGTTTTTAATACTTTTTTAGTTAAATATGAATTGCATTGCTGTTATAAAGGTCTTCTTATTTCATGGGAGCCAAATGCCCTCCCCGAAAATACTAGGGAATGAAGAGCTACGATAATGGTGGAGACCTGTAAGCCAGGTTGTCCTCAGTCTTCCTGTCACTTTGTGTGAATCCCCTCTAGCTAGTTTGCTTTGGCAGTAAAAACCCCATATGCAGGAAGACAAACACTTACTGCTCACTTAATATGCAAAGGACACTTTTCAGGAATTGGGGCATCAAAAATTGGAGGACAAACACCAGTAGTATGTATCAAACTCCAGATAAACTGACAATGTTTAAATTTCTAAGAAATGACTTAGATTTTATAACTTATACAGTGGGAAGAAACTAGGTTTAGATTGTTGGTGATAATTTAGATTGCTTAGGAAAATTGTTACTTATCCAATTATGTTAAAGATATTGAGGGCTTTGCCAACAACCAATAATAATTAGGTTGTTATAATATAAATAAAGGAAAAAACCTTTAATATCACTTTAATGAAGCACATTGATTCATAAATGGCCCATAATTGCTCTACCCAACAAACCCCTGTTAAAATACATACGTATGACTCAAATGTTCTAATAATAGTGAAAGTTATAAAATGAAGCAGCTCTACTCCCAATCCTTTCCTACAAGATAACGGTGAACAGTCTTAAGTCCACAGCTATTATCTAAAACTGACCTAGCTATCCAGATGAATCGGTGTTTTCCCCTTTCCAGAGGCAGAAATTAATGCAGATTGAAGTACTCTCTATCAAGACTGAAGTGTTAATGTATGAAATACTACTGATAAAGGCAGGAAAGGTTTTATGAAGGGCAAGAAGACAATCTGGGAGAGGGCTGCTCAAGACATTTTTAGCTTTCAAAAGGCAGCTGTACCTGGGAGAGTCTGCCTTCACAAAGGTCAACTGGCAAAACAAGGGATAGCAATAATAGCATTTATTGAGCTCTTACGTGTACACCAGGCATTTTGCTAAGAGCTTTTCGTGCATCACTGCTTTGATTCCTCAGAACAACCTCATGAATGCACTGCTGACCCAGATTTTCGGATGCAGATACTAAGGCTGAAGAGTGAGGTCTCCCTTGGCAGGGTTACACAGCAGTAAGTAGTAGCGTTGGGTTCAGGCTCCAGCCGTCTGATTCCAGCACCCACCTTCTTAGTCATTGTCTGGATTTATTCATGTAAAAAGTTACAAATTGTATCACGGGGTAAGCACTGATTGAGAATCATGTCATGCCATCAACACAATGATTCCTACTACTTTGGATCGTTTGATATTTGTTAATAGCTATTAGAAGACCTAACTTCTTGCTAGAAAATAAATGCGTTCACAGGTGATGTCTTTACCAGTCCCTTTTTGTAATTACTTAGGCAATGAAGGAACATTTTAAAGAGTTTTCCATTGAAAGAGGTTTCAAGAGCTTTGGTGTTTAAACAGTTTATGTCGGCCAGAAAAACTCATTTCTCCACCAGAGTGTTATTTCATGTATCTTTATGGGTCTTCAGTGTGATAATTTTTTTAGCACTTTGCAATATGTTTATTCTTTAGAGTTAGTCAAAATTTATTACTACTACTCAGGTCACTAATTTTTAAATGGCTTTCTTCTGGGTGTCTCTTCCTAAAAACTAAGAAAAGCCTTTGTTTATCATGAATTGCTATTCTCTTGATTGTTCTTGGAAAAGGCTGTTAGGCCTTCTAATTTTTCTAAATTGCTGCTTGGCTAGAGGAAAATGTGAAAGATGACACAAATGAAAATTATAAAGGTTGATTTTCCTTTCCTGGAACCAGTCAATAAGTGACACAGTTGGAAGCACACTGGGTAATATGTTACTGCAATAGGAGTTCAAGGAAGATGCCCGGGAAAGACCATCTTGATTTGGAAGTAGGGAAGGCTGGTTAGGAGTTAGACTGGGGAAAGATCATTTCAGATAGAGATGTCGTAGAGGGGGTGGCATCAGCTCAGGCAGGAGGTGGGACTGTGTGTTGGGGTCATGAGGACAGAATATGTTTGTAAATAGTGAAAAGTAAGGTTTTATGGAATAATAAATATTTATGTGGTCTCTGCCCGCAGTTCCTAATACAGAGCTCCTAAAATCCTTGTAATTTCCTTAGTGATAGGGTTTCTGAGAGTATCCATTGTTCTAATATTTGGCCTTTGACTCCAGTTGCTGACACAGAGCCCCTGAAACCCTTGTAATTTCCTGAGTTATGGGGGGCGGTAGGAGCATCCTATACAGAGTTCCTAAATCCCTTGGAATTTCCTGGGTGATAAGAGCACCTTTTGTTCTAATGAGGCAACTCTTGATGGGCTCCTGGTTAGCTTCAGGATTCCCCTACAGGTAGAATATATGGAATGGGGAGTCAAAGATTTAACTCTCATCTGAGACACTGGTAGAAAAACTGGTATCAGGGAAAGAAGCGTTACTAGGAAAGAGGATTGAATTTTGAAAATAAAGGAAATCTGGTGTAAAATGATCCTTAGGAAAAATGGAGATACAGGCGTATGTTTTTCTCAATCTTACCCCTGCAAAAAAAAGTGTGGTGCCCGTCCCTACCTTGTCTCCCATATCCCTATAATTCTTCTCGTCCTCTCTTAAGATCCCTCTCAGATATCACCTAGACTTGTAAATAATAGATATGAAACTAGATATCTGAAATTTTGAGACTTTACCTCTTTGAACCTTTTTATAACAAATTGTTGTCTTTTACTAAGTGTTATCCACTTTATATTCATCAATTTTACTAACATCATTTCCAGGACCTGTTTGGTATGAAGATATGACTAAGCTTAGTGTTATTATCAGAATAAGGAATCTTTAAACAAAAATTAACAGAATACCCCTTTTAATTCATATTCTTTCCTCCATCCATCGGGCAGTAAGTTAAATACTTAAACACAAAACAGCTCTGTGTTCTATAGATATGTATGTACATAAATGCAGGGAAATGACTTGGAAGGTTATGTATACATTTAAGTTGCCAAGAATAGTCACCCCTAAGGACTGGGGTCATAAGTGGTAATCAGGAGACATCAGCTTTTTCTGTATTTGAACTTTGAAAACGTGCGTATGTGTTACATAATTTTGAAATTTTAATGGAAAGAAGAAATATATTTTTCATTTGGTTTTTCCAACAGCAGCTAAACATTTGCTTCCCAGAGAGCTTAGTTTTGTCTTTTCAAAATGCTTAAAATAAAGATTTTGATAATGGGTTAAGACTGTAAAGTGTTTGTTCCCTGCCTCTTAACACGGAACAGTACATGGATACTGTCAAGCAATCCTTAGTTCCTGTACTAAATGCTCCTTCCTGGAGCTGAAGGAATTTTTGTGAGACTTCTAGTATTTTACATGGTCATTACTTGCTGGTGGGTAGGTACTGGTTCCTCACTGCTTCTTTCCCTCCTCTCCTCATTTTTAATTAAGTTATGCTCTTCTATTGTGAGTTAGGGAATATTAAGTGAGAAAATAGGTTCTAATGAGTAAATGGCAAGTGTATTAGTGCATGAATTTTAAGAGTTCTAAGTCCTCTTTGCCTTTCTGGGGTTCTGTACTTGTGGTAGAACTCTTGGTTATTGAGTAAATAGTTTCTGAAAAGAGACAATACAGTTAGAAATTGAATTTCTGGTCAGTAAATCAAACCCTGTTAAAAGATCCAGGTTCAAGTAACTTTTAAAACCCTATTTGAATTTTCATGAATGTGTTCAGTTAATGATTCATCATAAAAAACAATGGTGACTTAGTCGCTAGGAGCTTTTTTGTATGTTTTTGGGTTTGAGTCAGCTAGCAAAAGGGAGAAAAATTCAAGCTACTCAGTTGTGTTTTTCACTGCATCTTTTTCAAAATAATCAGCTGGTGTGTTTTCTTTATCACCATAGCAACTTAGTCAGTTTTTGCTTTTGATTTTTTTTTTCCTCCTAGAAAAACTTACTGTACACCAATCTTAGGCTCTTGAGGGTAGTAAGGAAAATATTTGGGAATTAAGTTAAAAGGCTGAGAAATGTTTTGTGCTGTGTATAGTTTGCAGAGGTCTGCATTTCATTAATGTTCTTTTGAAACATCTGATTACCAGTTAGCTCAAAATAACTATATGTTAAGTTAATTTATCTGGAGAATCAAAGGTATGATTTCAAAGTTCTATCACCAACCTTTCCTCCAACTTTACCAAGTTTGATAAATAATAAACATTGTCATGGGTGGTGTTTCTTTAGTTTCCTCTGGTGAACTGAAAGCACAGATTACTCTTTCAGCTGTGGTCCTTGATTTTAGACCCCGTTTCTTTCTTTTCTTTTTTAATTTTTATTTTATATTGGAGTATAACTGATTTACAATGTTGTGTTAGTTTCAGGTGTACAGCAAAGTGATTCAGTTATACATATACATATTTCTGTTCTTTTTCAGATTCTTTCCCAGATAGGTTATTACAGAGTATTGAGTAGTGTGTAAATGTTAATCCCAACCTCCTAACTTATTCCTCCCCACCAGACCCC
This sequence comes from Physeter macrocephalus, assembly GCF_002837175.3. Taxonomy (NCBI): domain Eukaryota; kingdom Metazoa; phylum Chordata; class Mammalia; order Artiodactyla; family Physeteridae; genus Physeter; species Physeter macrocephalus. The sequence goes on along the minus strand of NC_041233.1, from coordinate 35,636,648 downwards.
ATTTATAATGACATCAGACCTGTGGTCCACATCTGTATAATCACCCAGTTGCCTTTCGAGTGTACCCAGCCATGGACCCGTGCTTTCCATTGGAAGCATCTACCTCCATTATTCATCTGTTGTTCAAAGATCCTGTTGATCTCTTCCCAAACAGTAGCAATGCTAGTGTCAGCGTAGGCTCTAAGACTTCAGGACACCAAAAAACTATAATATACTTTTCTCCATTTTTGTAATAAAAGTTGTTCCTTCTGTTTCCATCCCTGTGCCCCATCCAGTCCCTGTTGGTCTTGCTCACCTTTAGCCTTCTGTGTCACAGAAAAGAGGGAAAGAAAGGCTTGGTTTTATAAAAAGTGAGAATATTCATACTGCAAATAAGGTCCTTCTTGCTTCATTTTGGTTTAAAATGCTTTAAGTTTTTTTGGTTTTCTTTTATGCATTTGGGTATTTGGCTTTATTGAATGACTTTGTCTTCATACTTACTATTCTTTATATACAGTAGGCATTCAAAAATGCTAGGTTTTCCCCTTCTTTCAGAACTTCAAAGTATACGTCACATCATTTTGTCCTTCATGTACACCAATTATGCTAATATCTCCTGATCCACTGAATTTACAAATTTATTGGAGAATATTGTCTTTTTTGCAGTCATATTCGTAGCATTCATTAGAATGTGGTAAAGAATTTTCAGGTGGCAGTATATTTTTAGTAATTATCTTCGGTTTCCACTCCCAGAGGAAGAAGAGTAACTAGCCTTCCCTTGGGTGTGGGTAATTCCTGTCTTACTGGAGTCTGTACTAGTATATCTGCCAAATTCCACACGTAAAAACATTCACGTATCACTAATTAGAAAGTTAAAAATGAAAGCATATGTCTTCTTTAGCCCAGGCATCCCGTGCATTCATTTCTAGGTCTCTCACCCTTATCAGTTCCAGGGCTTATTCCCCTGACTCCACTACTTTCCTTATAGTGGTCCCTTGCCTCAGTTCACTAGAAGTCTTCATTGGTTCCTAGCCTGCAGAAAATGCCTGTAGAGTGAGGTGATTGGTGTAACTACTGCTCTTCAGTGTCTTGCAGTTGAGCTGTCTAAATGGGTGTGGCTAGGAAAGAAAATTTCACTTTACAAACAGGAATTCCTGGGTGCCATCCAGTGGAAACATGTTTTTTGTTACATGCAGTTTCTGACTCATATCATTCCAGGACTTCTGCAATAAAATAGACTTTGTTTACACTGTTTTGTAGAAGGAGGGGCCTGGTTTCTAATGAGCATTTAAGTCTAGAACATTAGGATTGCTGTCTGGTTTATGAATGTTAGTATTTCAAGCTGTTTTTCGTTTCCCACTGAATGTGTTAGTTATAAGCACTGGGTAAGGGAAAGTAACTTTTCCCCCACTTAAGAAAGCAAGGAAAATTAATGTAACTTAGTGACTATTTCCATAGACTCTAAAAGCACAGTGAAAGAAGTCCTTCAACGGTAATAGGAAAAATGCTGATTCTTAATAGAGCACTATTTTACCACCTCCATGAATTTGTCTTGAGAAGTAATAAAATCAAAGTTTATTGAGCTGTTTGTTTAAAATCCTATCCATTTAAACTTTTTAAAAACTACATTTCTTTGTTATTTGCCACTACTTTGCAATACTTATAATAGCAGTGAAAATAGTTGAGATTGAAGTATTGACTACATGTAGACACTGTGCCAGCTGCCTCAAACACATTATCCCAAGCAATTCTGGCATGAAGCCTAAGAGCATTGTTTGCACCTCCCCAGGTGAGCAAGTGCAGATGCCCACAGCAGTTGCTATTGGGATGAATTCACTTAGTTAGGAAATGCTGGGCACTGCACCCAACCCAGCTCCCTGACCTAGCATAGTTTCCACTAAATAATATGCCTATTCACTAAGTGACAATTTGTATAAACACATTTTAGTATTTAAACAATTTTTTAACTTAACCAAGGAGATAAAAGACCTATACTCTGAAAACTTAAAGACATTATTGAAGGAAATTGAAGATGCAAAGAAATGGAAAAATATTCTGTGTTCATAGATAGGAAGAATTCATAATAGTAAAATGTCTGTACTACTCAAAGCAATCAACAGGTTTTATGAAATCCCTATCAAAATCTCATAACAGGACTTCCCTGGTGGCGCAGTGGTTAAGAATCCACCTGCCAGTGCAGGGGACACGGGTTTGAGCCCTGGTCCAGGAAGATTCAACATGCTGCAGAGCAACTAAGCCTGTGCGCCACAACTACTGAGCCTGCGCTCTAGAGCCCACAAGCCACAGCTGCCGAGCCCATGTGCCACAACTACCTAAGCCTGCGCACCTAGAGCCTGTGCTCCACAACAAGAGAAGCCACCGCAATGAGAAGCCCACACACCACAATGAAGAGTAGCCCCCGCTCGACGCAACTAGAGAAAAGCCCGTGTGCAGCAATGAAGACCCAAGGCAGCCAAAAATTTTTTTTTTAATCTCATAACAATTTTTCACAGAACTAGAACAAATAATCCTAAAATTTATATGGAACCACAAAAGATCCTGAATAGCCAAAACATTCTTGAGAAAAAAGAACAAAGCTGGAGGAATCATGCTCCCTGACTTCGACTGTACTACAAAGCTACAGTAATTAAAACAGTATAGTACTTACACAAAAACAGACACATTGATCAATGGAACAGAATAGAGAGCCATAAATAAACCCACACACTTATGGTCAATTAATCTACAACAAAGGAGGCAAGAATATACAGTTGAGAAAAGATAGTCTTTTCAATAAGTGGTGCCGGGAAAACTGGGCAGCTACATGTAAAAGGATGAAATGAGAACATTTTCTCACGCTATACAAAATAAACTCAATGGATTATACAAAAATAAACTCAATGGATTAAAGACCTAAAGGTAAGACCAGAAACCATAAAACTTTTAGAAGAAAACATAGGCAGAACACTCTTTGACATAAATCATAGCAATATTTTTTTGGATCTGTCTCCTAAGGCAAAGGAAACAAGCAAAAATAAACAAATGGGACCTAATTAAACTGTAAAGTGTTTGCATAGCAAAGGAAACCATAGACAAAATTAAAAGACAACCTACCGAGTGGGAGAAAATATTCGCAAATGGTATGACTGATAAGGGGTTAAATATCCAAAATATATAAACACCTCATACAACTCAATACCAGAAAAACAACCTGATTAAAAAATGGACAGAAGACCAAAAATAACAAATGTTGGTGAGGATGTAGAGAAAAGGGAACGTTAGTAGAGTTGGTGGGAGTGTATAAAATTGGTGCAGCCAATTTATGGAAAACTGTGGCGGTTCCTCGAAAGAAGTAAAGATAGACCTACCATAGGATCCAGCAGTTCCATTCCTGGGTATATATCTGAAGAAAATGAAAATACTAATTCAAAAAGATACATGCGGGCTTCCCTGGTGGCGCGGTGATTGAGAGTCCGCCTGCCGATGCAGGGGACGTGGGTTCATGCCCCGGTCCGGGAAGATCCCACATGCCATGGAGCGGCTGGGCCTGTGAGCCATGGCCGCTGAGCCTGTGCGTCCGGAGCCTGTGCTCCGCAACGGGAGAGTCCACAACAGTGAGAGGCCTGCGTACTGCAAAAAAAAAAAAGATACATACACCATCTCAGTGTTCAGAGCAGCATTACTTGCAATAGCCAAGATATGGAAGCACTCTAAGTGTCCAACAAATGAGCAGATAAAGATATATATATATATATAATTTTTATATATTCTATATATGTTATGTATATAAATACATATAATATAAAAATGAATGCTACTCAGCCCTAAAAAAGAATGAAATTTTGCTGTTTGCAACCACATGAATGGACCTGGAAGGTATCATGCTTAGTAAAATAAATAAGAGAAAGACAAATACTGTATGTTATCACTCATATGTAGAATCTAAAAAATAAATAGGGACTTCCCTGGTGGCACAGTTGGGAATCCGCCTGCCAATGCGGGGGACACGGGTTCGATAAATTAATTAATTTTTAAAAAATAAAATAAAATAAATTTTCATAATAAATGGATAAATTTCACAAAACGAAACATATTCATAGATATAGAGAACAATAGTGGTTACCAGGAGGGAGGGGCAAGATAGGGGCAGGGGATTAAGAGGTACAAACTACTGTGTATAAAATAAGCTACAAGGATATATTGTACAGCACAGGGAATATAGCCAACAGTTTATAATAACTTTTTGTGTTTTGGCTGCATTGGGTCTTTGTTGCTGCACACGGGCTTTCTCTAGTTGCAGCAAGCAGGGGCTACCCATTGTTGCTGTGCTCGGGCTTCTCACTGCGATGGCTTCTCTTGTTGCGGAGCACGGGCTCTAGGTGTGTGGGCTTCAGTAGTTGTGGAACACGGGCTCAGTAGTTGTAGCCCTCGGGCTCTAGAGTGCAGGCTTAGTAGTTGTGGCGCACAGGCTTAGTTGCTCCGCGGCATGTGTGATCTTCCCGGACCAGGCCTCAAACCCATGTCCCCTGCTTTGGCAGGAGGATTCTTAACCACTGCGCCACCAGGGAAGTCCCTGTAATAACTTTAAATGGAGTATAATCTATAAAAGTAGTGAATTACTATGTTGTATACCTGAATACTTCAATTTAAAATTTTTTTAATTAAGTTACCCATTTTTTGTTTGTTTGTTTGTTTGTTTTGCGGTACGCGGGCCTCTCACTGTTGTGGCCTCTCCCGTTGCGGAGCATAGGCTCAGCGGCCATGGCTCACGGCCCTAGCCACTCCGCGTCATGTGGGATCTTCCCGGACCGGGGCATGAACCCGTGTCCCCTGCATCGGCAGGCGGACTCAACCACTGCTCCACCAGGGAAGCCCAAGTTACCCGTTTACAAATACCGTATGCTAACACATATATATATGGAATCTAAAAAGAATAAAGATAGAGAACTACTAGAGAATGGACTTGAGGATATGGGGAGGGGGAAGGGTAGGCTGTGACAAAGTGAGAGAGTGGCATGGACATATATACACTACCAAACATAAAATAGATAGCTAGTGGGAAGCAGCTGCATTAGCACAGGGAGATCAGACCACCTAGAGAGGTGGGATAGGAAGGGTGGGAGGGAGGGAGACGTAAGAGGGAAGAGATATGGGAACATATGTATAACTGATTCACTTTGTTATAAAGCAGAAATTAACACACCATTGTAAAGCAATTATACTCCAATAAAGTTGTTAAAAGAATTTTTTTTAATTAAATTTTTTAATTAAGCAATTTTTGTTGAAACCAGTGTTTGGTCTTAATATTACTTACAAATTTTGGATTTTTTTTTTTCTGGAATAGTTTTTAGGACCTGGTACTTTTGCTTTTTAGTGCTTTTTATTCCTTCCATAATATGCACAGGCACTGACTTACATGTATGTCAAAATTTTAACATGGATTCTGTCTTTCTACCTTAAGTTTTAAGAGTCAAGAAATAGTCATATTTATTCCACATGTATTTGAGTGCCTAATACACGCAAATTTTCTGTGTTCGGCACCAAGAATTAGTAGACAAAAGAAAGTCTGTCTTCATGGTGCTAATTTGCTGGGGTGGGGGTGGGTGGTGGTGGAAGCTGGAGAGTAAACAAACATAAAGTCAATTTAAAGTAAATAGGGGCTGGAGAGTGGGGATGAGGAAGAAGTGCTATTTTAAATTATTTTAAAAGGGGTGGTCAGGGAGGGCCTCTCAGAATGAAGAAAGTTTTTAATAAAGACCTGAACAAAATGAGGAAGCAAGCTTATAGCAACAGGTATCTGCTATATGCAAAAAAAAACCCTGTCATTTCTCATTCTAAAATTTTAATAATAATTTATTCCACAAATAATCTGAGAACCCATTATATGCAAGATACAGTTTTCTAAGAGCTTGCTTTTCTAAATATATTCATTTTATTTTTCTGATAGGACAAAGAAATATGTTGTTTCAGAATTTGCTCTTTATGATCATATACCGACAGATGAAATTCTCTTGAAACGTGTCGTTTATGTTTAGATAGGTGTTTTCTGAAACATCCAAGAAGCCAGCTTTTTTAAATGACTAAGGGAGTTTTCTCAAACTGCCGGTCCATGAGAATACTGTGTATTTCTATCGGAAAAACTTTTATTCCCAGAATCCTTTAAGAGGTGTCCCTGGGCCCCCATACTTGTGACTCAGTGTCAGGGAGCCCCAAGCAGTGTGCAAACATCAGCCTCACTCAGGCCTTCTTCCTTGGGGTTGAGAAGCAGTGGACTGAAAGGATGAGTGGTGCCTTAACCCTGCAAAACTTGTAAGGGATATTGACTAAGACCCCCAAAACCAAAGTAGTGGGCATAGCCGCTTTCTGTGTCCCCTCTACCAAACATCTAGTTTGGTAGAGGATTGGGGGCATTAAGACTCCGAGTTGCCTGTCTGCTAGGCTACCTCCCATCCTTATAGAAGAGTGAAGGGAATTGCTCATTTCCAGGAAGGAGAGATGACTTTGTCAAGCTTCTCATTTCTTGGTTGAAAGAGGCTGGCAGTGGGTATAGGGAGTTACAGGTAAGGATTTCTTTGGTTATACCCCACTGAAGCCAAAACCTCTATTTAGACATCTGATATTCAAGTTGAAACTGTCAAGCCTGTTAACTATCCATTTGCCAATAGCAAAATTCTTGAACTCTCTGCTACCAAGTCACCTAAAGCAAAAAGTAAAAGAAAGAAAAGCCTCCCTGAAAGTGTAAAAAACATTCATTTGAAGGTAATTTTTGTCTGTGAAATCATATTTACTGTTATTTCCCACTGGGTTATAAGTCCCTGAAGGACAGGGCTACCTTATCTCGAAATCCCCAGAAACCCTACTTGATGCTACTCATACCAGAAAGCAAACACTGAACTTCACCAATCTTATTCTCTTAAATATGAAAATACTTGAATCAAATTCAGTGCTCATTCTGTCGCTGTTTCTGGGTATCTAATTAGCAGCCTTTTTCCTACTGACTCTTTTTTTTTCTGGCCAAGCCATGCAGCATGTGCGATCTTAGTTCCCCAACCAGGGATCGAACCCAAGCCCCCCTGCAGCAGAAGCATGGAATCTTAACCACTGGACCACCAGGAAAGTCCCCCTGTTGACTCTTTAGTCATAAGCTACTTTAGGTGTTCTTGAAAATAACCGTAAAAAGTGTGGACATTTTCAATTTCTAGAATTTTTTTTTCAACATGCCAGAAGGATGTTCTAAATATATCCCCTTCTTTCTCACCCCCCTCTTTTTTTTAAACCACCAGGTATCCGTTACAGCACTGATGTGAGTGTAGATGAAGTAAAAGCTCTGGCTTCTCTGATGACATATAAGTGTGCAGTGGTTGGTAAGTGGTCTCCTTTGCTGCTACCTAATAAGAACTCTTTGGGGAAATATGTTTGCATACAAGGTTACTTTTAAGATGTTAGAGAAATATACCTCATCAGAAGTGGGGGTTTTTTGTTTTTAGGTTGCACAGTTTGACATATCATTTTTCAATTAGTCTTAATTAAGATTTAGTCTTTTTTTTTTTAATGGAGAACTTTATAGGAACTAATTGAATCTTCCTTAAGTGTAGATCTTTGTTTAAATCCCTTTCTATACTCTGTAAATAAGACCAAATCATAGTAAAAGGAAAGTAAATATGCCATTACATTTTAGAAATAGTAAAGCACACTGATTAAATATGCATTGTAATTTGCCTAGTCTAGTTTTTGTTCACTAGAATTTTAAGTTACAACATTTTAGAAGAGATAGTGGGTTTATTTATTGAATTTTCTGAAACTAAAGCTAAAAGTATCACACTTTTATAATATTACACAGTGCTTTCTGCCTTTTTAATTCTTTTAGCCTTTATATGGAATAATAACTTTCAGCCTTCTCTTTCAGATGTGCCATTTGGGGGTGCCAAAGCTGGTGTTAAGATCAATCCCAAGAACTATACCGTAAGTATCAAAGTGACATTAGTGCACATGGTGCATTTACAAAGGACTTGAAATTACTGGACTTCTGTGTATCCCCTATACCAGTGAGATTAATGGTTCCTAATGTTTTTATAAATTTATTTATTTTTGGCTGTGTTGGGTCTTTGTTGCTGCACGTGGGCTTTCTCTAGTCGTGGTGAGCAGGGGCTACTCTTTGTTGCAGTGCACGGGCTTCTCATTGCGGTGGCTTCTCTTGTTGCAGAGCACAGGCTCTAGGTGCGCGGGCTTCAGTAGTTGTGGCTCGTGGGCTCTAGAGCGCAGGCTCAGTAGTTGTGGCGCACAGTCTTAGTTGCTCCGCGGCATGTGGGATCTTCCCGGACCAGGGCTCAAACCCATGTCCCCTGCATTGGCAGGCGGATTCTTAACCACTGGGCCACCAGGGAAGTCGTCCTATTGCTTTTAAAAGGAATGGAAAAACAAGCAGATAATTAACTCATTGAGTGTTTTGCCATATGAAAGGCCACCTACTTACATCAATGTCCTTTTTCATTTTCTTACTTGGTTAAAAGGTAATTAATATAATTAGTATACCTTCATATTCTTAAGCATTTATATTCATGCATGTTATACACAACTATAATATAAATATTCTATATATAAATAAATATTATATACTATATATAACTGTGCTCTGAGATTTTTATGTTGGGATCCCAAGGTTCTAGTGACATATCTTAACTAGTTTGGTAAAAATTTTATTATTTATCCTATCAATTCCAAGTTAATTTAAGCTGCTAATTAACCTCTGTATTAAGTTAAATAAATTATGTGAATAAATATCTGTATACGAACAATATATATGATTTTTTTTTTAATTTGCAATCTAAATGAAAATACACCATGAGGATTGCTCATAAGATCCTATATTAATACAGGAGAACAGGTTTGAGCCTTAGCACTACTATCTGTTCCTTATGTAACCCAATTTCTGGTCTCTCAGAAATTTAAAATTTAATTTCTGTGTAAAATGGAAATACCTACTTTATGAATTGTTCTGAAGATTACACAAGAAGATATATGAAAATGCCCTATAAGTAGAAAATAGGATGCAACTGTTATCTCCATAAGTGGTTTTTCTATCAAAAATTATTTTTTCATTATTATTTGTGTTTCACCTTTTTCCTTTATAGGATAATGAATTGGAAAAGATCACAAGGAGGTTCACCATGGAGCTGGCAAAGAAGGGCTTTATTGGTATGTATTGCCATGTAGATTTACATGGAGTGGGAACATCTAAAAAGTAATTGTCTTAATATAAACTCCTGCTTTTGTCTATACATGCATAGACAGACTTGTCCTCTTACTTTGAGAAATTGGGTTCTGTGTTAAACATGGTGAACATACCTGGGCCTGTTCATGACCCCTCTCTTATAGAAAAGTTCAGGTTCTCAGTATACAGTGTGGATACCAGGAGAGGTCACTTCCACCTCTTCTCCTTGTACAGACATAATAAAGGTTTTTGGTCAGTGTAACAGCATTGAACAACAAGCACAATCACAATTGTGACATCCAAAAAGATTTTAGGAACTAAATAATGCCTTCATTATGAACAATTTTTAATATGCAAAAAGCAGTTTTGCAATAGTAATCCTGTTGCTAAAGCAGTGAGAAAACTGATGCTGTTTGGAATTGGAGGCTTAAGCAGGCCTTTCCCTTCAAAGCAGTGGGCACAGGCTGGGAGGTGTGGAGCCTCATGCTGATTGATTACTCACTGTGACATCACTGGCTGATTTTAAGGATTCCTGGGGCTCCTAATGTTTGTTACTCGGACTAAATTTCTGAGGGTACTGATCTTCATTATCTTGATTTTCTATCATACTATTATCTATGTATGTGTTATTTTGTGTATGAGATGTGAATATTCTTTTCTGTAATATACAGTTATTATTTAATCTTTAAATTTCAAGCAAATTGTCTATTTATTTTCTTGTCCTAGAAAGATTCTGATTTGTTTTAAAAAAATAAAATCATTTAATAGAATTTTGCCCCTTTAACAATAGTTAAAACTAAGAAGACTGACTAAAATAGGAAAGAAAATCTACTTTTTCTGTTTTCCTGTCCCTCGTTTTCCTTCCCCAGTATTCTTCTCACTGTTGACAAGTTCCTGTGAACTTAATATATCCTTATTTTGAAATCTGCCCCTTTTAAGTAACACTAGAACTTACTAGATTTGTCCTGTCTTTTATAATTTAAAAGGCATTTGGATTCTTGGCATGCATCCTCCCTGGCACTGCCGTGAGCTTTACTTACACAGTCATTGTATAGGGTTAGCACTAGTTAATGAGATAACTACCTCCTTCACAGAAGTATCTACTAATTCTGATAGCCTTCATAATGTTTTATGTTATAACTTAGCTTAAACTCTTAGCTTAAATCTCAAACGTATTTAATAGTCTTGAGTGGTTTCAGACTTTATTCAGTTGTATTTATTGTCCATATATAGAGGATATCCAGCTTAATTTTCTCTATATTGACAAGAACCCTGTAATTGCAAAGGTTAAAAAGTGATTCATTGAAACACTGAAAGCTTAAATATTAGCAATTTGACTTTTTTGCTTATGTGCAAAAGCCACCATGCAGCTAAACTGACATCTGGGCCCAGAAAGCTTTGTAGCATAAGAGGGATGCAGTTGCCATTCTTTCCCTCTCTAGGGCACAGAACTACTCCTGAGCAAACCTTTGGAACTGATGTCATTTCGGTTATTTTCTGACTTTCCTTTCCACAGAGTTTCAGATTATGAGTTAGACCTGAATCTGGGTCCTGGCTCTGTCACTTCGTGTGAGTTTAAGGTCAGCTTTTCAATTTCTTCAAAAAGAGTCAGCTCTGGTTTTGATAGGGGTTGCTTTGACTCTGTAGACCTATTTGTAGAGTGTTGCCATCTTTTTTTTTCAATTTTGTTTTATTTTTTATACAGTAGGCTCTTATTAGTTATCTATTTTATACATATTAGTGTATATATAGTGTATATTTTATACATTAGTGTATACGTGTCAATCCCAGTCTCCCAGTTCATCCCACCCCCACTTTCCCCCCCAAGCAATGCCACTTTTCATCCAAGGGAGAACATTCATACCTTATTCTATTTTCCACTTTAAACTAGTCCATGAACACTGAATGTCTTTCCTTTTGTTTTTAAACATACATTTTATTTATTTATTTGGTTTTTTTTTTTAATTAATTTATTTATATATTTTTGGCTGCGTTGGGTCTTCATTGCTGCACGCGGGCTTTCTCTAGTTGCGGCGAGCGGGGGCTACTCTTCATTTCAGTACGTGGGCTTCAGTAGTTGTGGCTTGTGTGTACACGTCTCACACTACTTTTGTTAAGTTTATTCATAAGTATTTTATTCTTTCTGATACTGTTCTAAGAGATATTAGTCTGCCGTATTCTTTTCTTAAGAAGCCTTTGATACCAGGATAATACTAGCCTCATAGAATGAGTTGAGAAGTGGTCCTTCCTCTTTTTCTTTCTTTCTTCTTTTTCAGTTTGTGCAAGGGTGTTAATTCTGTTATGTGAGTTTAGATACCACCTTTGTAAACTGTGAAGTTCCCTTTTCATCCGCTATATCTCTATGCACCAAAATTACCCTTTTAGCTTTACCCCTACACTCATGTTCTGTGAAAGCAGTTGCTTTTTTCAGCCAATTTTTTATCTTATTTATACTGTTAACGGGATTGAGTGATGGCATTTTAACTTTCCCAAGGGTAGTTACCTGTTTTTAAAAGGATGGACTTTCACACCTGTAGTATTTGAGAATTTACCTGTAATCCAGGAATTGCTTGTAATCGGTACAGCCCTATACATTGATTTTGTATGGAGTAGAAAACTCACAAGCCTAATAATATTTTGTGATTTTGCTTTGGGTAGGGGGAGCTATCTGACTTCAGCATATCTAGACTAATAATTGTTTTTGAAAAACAATTTATCATTATATGTTTTTGATTTACAAACTACATACCTCAAACTTGCCCTTCTCCAAATAGAATTGTTATTTGAGGTAACAAGCTTATTTAACACTTGGTATTGCTGAAAACAAGCATAATACTTTTGCAGATACCTCTAAAGAGATGTGGGAGCAATTTGTCATTTATACCTTAGGAGAAAAGCAATATGATTATATATACTTGTATTACCCTCCGGTTGAGGTATGTCACTGTAAAGGAATGGGAATTGTGGCCAATGGAACAGTGGAGCCCTTTTGTCAGAGGATGAGGCTAGGATATGGCATTAACTGTTCCAAGCAGGAAAGTTGTATGGGGTGAGGGTGGATTGGGGGAAGTTAGACTTCTTGATATTTGTAAGATGCCTAAGGAAAAGAGTACCAGGACGTAGGAGAGTTACAGGTTGGGTACGGAAGGGGGAGCAAGAGTGTAAAAAACAAAACTTTGACCATTTCAAAGTTGTCTTACACCAATCCTATATCGTTACATCACAACTTGTATAAAGAAGTACATATGTAGGGCCTGGGCCCCTAAAATGTAGAAGAATATTAGAATGGACCTTATTCTGTTGATTAAAAGTAATAATTATAGGAAGAACTCAAGTATACCTCTTAGAAAGAACTTAATTTGGGAGACAATAGTTTAATCATTTAAAAGTTGTGTTTTTCTTTTTATAAAGATAATGAGTTTGTATTTTACAATTAAAATATAGAAAGTTATAAACAATGCTGAAGTCTAAACACAGTGAAAAAGTTTGTGCATATCTTTCTAAACCTCTGCATACATATATACACATGGAAATATGTATAGTTATTATACATTGGTATATATAAAGATAATTTTATATGAATGGGAATTTATACATGCTATATGAAACCTGCTTTCTTTCCCCACATGTATGTTTTGGTGATGATCCCAAGTCATTTACATGGATATACATCATTCTTTGTAATGGCTGCATAGTATTTCTTTGTATAGATGACCCATTAAATAATTAGGTTGTTTTGTATTGTATTCTTACTGTTTTGATGGTTATATTTCTATGTATTCCTGCCTTTACAGATTTGAGTGGGCACCATTTAATACATTTCCATCTGAGATCTCACTGGACATCAGCATTAGTGCTGTCATTGGCACTTGTTGCTGCCTGTGGGCTAGCTTCTTGTTATCCTCAAACTTTTTATTTGCTGATCTGAGGAACTGAAAGTCAAGGCCTAAAACTTTCTGTACAGCGTAAGCTTTGAATAATAGGTCAAAAAAAAAAATAGGTCAAAGCAGCATTATGTCATGGGTAAAAGTATTAGGGGGCTTAACATAATACTTCAGCAGTGTGTCTTTTCCCTTTTTCTACTTGGTGAGGAGGGCTTACACCCCCAGTAAGCAAGTATGTCACTGTGCTGTCTCATACACATAAACTTTCTAACCATAACAACCCTCCTTATGGTACTGTTCTCTCTAAGTACAGTTTAAGGAACTGAGGTCAAGAGAGGCTAAACTGGTTTGCCTATGCTTGCAACATTCAGAAATATGTTGAGTGGCTTATCAGTTGTGCATAGCTAATTTCACATAGCAAGTGAACACCAATAGGAGAAGTTATCATGTAATACTGTGTATCTGTAAATTTTTTAATGAAACATTTAATAAGTATTTCTATGACTTGAATTAGTAACCGAGATGAAATCTAAAGTTTTCTAGCCATGGTAGCTTTGTTATTATAGAGAATTGCAAGGATCTATGTGTTTGAGATGCATTTATCTTAAAAACTGGTGCGATGCCCTTTCCCTGTGCCCCCAGGTCCTGGCATTGATGTGCCTGCCCCAGACATGAGCACAGGCGAGCGGGAGATGTCCTGGATTGCTGACACCTATGCTAGCACCATAGGGCACTATGTGAGTACCCACCAAAAGCTCTGAGGGCTTCATTTGCTATCTACCAGAAATAACAGTTCAAATTCACTGGGTTTTTCTCCTCTCCTTTGATCATATCGTGATTTTATATATTACTTCTGTCTATCTTATATCATAAATGCAGTGAACTTGGATTGAGCTTTTACTCATATGCAACCCTATCCTGACCGCTGGGATGGGCCCTCAAAGATCACCTCCCAGGGCAGGATACATTACAAGACAGTAAAAGGGAAATAAGGAAGCATTCAATTCGGGCTCTTCCCTCAAAGGAACTAAGACACATTAAGCAGATAAGGTATGGAGATAGTGTAATAGCAGGGTGGAGAGTTTCTAAAAGCAGGCTTCCTGGAAGAGGTATTTGGTCAGGGCTGGACATTGAAAATGGATAGAATTTAAACATGGAGATTTGGAGGCTAGGAGGGGAAACTGTAGAGCTCAGATTGTCTGAAGATAAGGGACATTTAGAAAGGTAGTAAGAGAATGATGAAGTAAGTGAAAGAGTAGAAAATACTCAAGTCCCAGTGTTTTTATTTTACTTGCTAGTCAGCGGGGAGCCTTTGATGCTGACCCTTCCTTAGGGGAGAGGGGCCGGCAGCAGTGTTAGGCTGGAGCAAAGAGATGGCCTCCACAGTGTCAGTGTCTGTCTTCACAGCCGGGAGCGATAGGGCTGGGGAGAAGCATTGGCTCCTGACAGAGGTAGACTCAGCAGGACTGGGTTGCATCTGTGGGACCAAGGAAAAGGACAGGATTGAGTCAGAAAGAACCAGGAGGACTTAGAGTCTGGGGGACTGAGCAGAAGTAGTGCCATTAATACAGAACACAAGAAGAACAGCTAACTTCGTCCTTGAAAGGGATGGAACCTTGAAAAACACTTAAGGAGTAGGAAGAGAAAGTGAGTTGAAAAGACATTTTGTTACCCCAAAACTGGGTTCACCTCTTGGTGGGTGTCGAGCCAAAAGACACAACCAAGCCAAAGACCGGTATAGACGGATTTACTGCTTGTAGCAAGTAGGGAGGACACTGGGATCTTTCCCAAAGCAGTGTCTCCCTGAACAGCAAAAGTAGGGAAGTTTTAAGGTAAGGGTACCTGCATATTCATGAAGGGACTTGGGTGGTTGGCAGAGTCCAAGTTTTAGTTAAGTCACTAAGATCAGAAAAGGTCAACATCGTCATCCCTTAGGTTCCAGTTGATCTGAAGGTTGAGCACTTCGGGCTTATCTTTACCATTGAAACAGAACTGGGGGTCTTTACAACTGATAAATTATCTTGGCTATTGTTACTTCTCTTGCTTGATAACATTCTTTTGTTCCCTTAAGATCATTAATTGTTGAGACCTGTTCAAGTACAAGCATTGTAGACAGGCTTTGATAACAAAATGGCTTAGATCACAGAATGGCTTCTCATGTCAAGAAAACCATGCCTGGTTCTCTTCCTCCAGGGACCCCCTACCCTAACTGCTCACAATTTATTTTAAAAATATAGAGAGAGCACTTACTACACAGGAGGCTTAAAGTGCAGCAAGGAGTTCAATACAATTGGGGTAAAGGCTAGAAGAAAAAGTTTTGATGCTATGAAGAGTACTGGGGACCTGACCACGTCTCTGGAGTAGGATCAGAAAAGCCTACTTGAGATGTAACCTTCTGGTCTGCACTCTGAAAGATGAGTACACATCAACCAGGGGAAGTGGCACTGGCCAAGGGTTGGGAGAAGGAAGCACCTGGGTAAAGGTCCTGATGTGAAAAGAGGTGAACCTGAGAGGCTGAGGGAACACTATGGTGGCCAGAGTAGAGAAGGCATGAGAGAGGCCAGCAGAGGAGAGTCATACCAGATTCCTACCTTGTAGGTGACAGCAAGGACTTTGGTCTTTGTCCTGAAAACAGAGGGAAGCCAGTGAAGTGCTAATTCTAAGCAGGTGCGTGACACAGTAAGCTTCACTCTGTGTGCAGCAGAGAATGGGATTGTTGGGGACAGGAGACTACACAGGAGCCCAAAAGAGATGATATTGGCCTTCCATAGAGTTGGAGAGGAATGGACAGATTGAAGAGCGATTGGGGGGTGGAAGGGAGGAACAATTAGTTAGAAAAGAATGAGAAGTGCCAAGAGCTTCACGTTGTGGATGTTCTGAGGGGGTGGTTCTGAGAAGAGAGCAATTCAGCAACTAGATTGGAATAGTGAGGTTGGAGCCAGACTGCAAGGGCATGTAGAGAGGGAAGTAGGGCATGAAGAGTAGCCCTCACTTAAGAAAAATGGCACTAGAGAGGAGACAGCTTGAAAGGTGCCTGTTGTCTAAAGAGAAAGGTTTTTGTTGTTCTTGGCATGTTGATTGGTGTGGGCCACAGATTCATCTTTTAAGGGCCCTAGTGGAAAGATCAGCCTTAGAAGAGGAGGAATATTGTTTCCTCTAAAAGGAAGGAAGGGGGCATCTAATGGAGGAATTTAGGCTTGTCTCTTTTCCTGGGGGGTGATGTAGTGTGTAGTTGGGAGCACACTCAGACACCCTGGATTCTGGGACTGGCTCCTTCACATACCAGCTCTGTGACCTGGGGCAAGTGCCTTAAGCTCTCTGTGCCTCACTTTCCTTATTTGTAAAATGACAATAATAATAGCACCTAGTTCATGAGACAGTCATGAGGATTAAGTGAATGATAGTATAATTATAACTGGCCCTCAGTAAGCATAAAAAATAAATATTTATAAACACTGAACCAGGTAAAGTCCACAAATCCCCTGAAATAAAACAGGAGCAGTATGAGACACTTCAAAGAATTTGGTTTTGACTGCCATTTCCAAAAGGTTGCTCTTCCATGTCACCTACTTATGTTAAATGAGCTCTGGTTATGGTCTTTTGTTCTTTTTAAACAAGGCATTAGATTGAATAGTACAAAACAGTGGGCAGTACATTGTTATTCGTAGCTCTCTCCCAAAGGTGACAAAAGAAAGTTTTGTGAGGCCCTGCCAACTAAACCTTGGACTAAACACTGGTAAAAGACCGTCCTTCTTAAAGTGATAGGAAATACAAAATCAGAGCCTAAGGTAAGAAGCTGCAGTTTTTGTTTCTTGTTTTCAGACGTGTACCTGAACACGCAGCTCCTTTTGCCTAGCCTCGTCCAGAAGTGTGGGTGCTGGAGAGCAAGCGAGTTCTCCACCCGGGCCCAGGCTTCCAAAACAATTAGGTATGCTGGGCATCTCGCAGCCAGCCAGCCAACCGGCACTGTGCCTGACCTCAGACAGGATTGCTGTCAGCTCCAGCATTTGCATTTTCTCTGTTCAAAAGCATTTGGCACTTACTTGGTTTGCAATTCTGTATTCATAAGCATTAACTATTCATGAAGGAAAACTGTGGGAAAACTACTAATTCCATAAATCACTTTACTAGACTGTTTTTTTTTTTTTACTTTTGTTCTTTTTGTTGATAATGATACAGCTAATACAATTCTAAAAGTTCTTATTTAAACAGTCACTTTTTAACTTATCCAGCTAGAACATACATTGGGGGGTAAGGAATATGATACGAAGTAAGGCACTTTACCTTGTTTCACATGGGTAGCAAATTGCCTCAACAAATTTATTAAATAGTCCATACTTTAGCCACTGACTTAAAATGCTTCCTGTATGTAATATTGATTTCCTGTATACAATAAGACTGTCTCTAGTTTCTCTTGTCCCACAGAAGACAATAGATTTGTCTATTACGCACTGTTCTGGTTGCTACAGTTTATAGTATACTAAACTGGTTGCTTCCAGTTTATCCCTTGGAAGGAAAGCCCTCCCAAGCCCCTTTCTTCCTTCTAATTATACTTGTTTCTGAACCAGAATACATGCATACTGTCAATTCAGAGAGTACAGAAAGGAGAAGACTTACTCTCCCACTCAGCTTCTTAGAGCTAACAGCTACTACGGGAGGTGCTCTACTGACACATGGGCATGGGCCTCTGTGTCTCACCCACGTGTACCCCTTTTTTTAACTCCAGTAATACCATACTATATATACACAATTTTTTGTATAAATACAATTGTATATATAGTATGGAATTAGAATTTCTGGATTAATGGCTTTTTATCTTGATAGGTATTCCAGTTGCCCTGCAAAACTTAGTTATTCTGTTTTCTTTCTTTCTTTTTTATTTCTTGAATACTTTTGTTAATCCACTCTTAGGTGAACTTGAGTTATCAAGTGACACTTAATTGAATTTCTAGATTAGTTTGGCAGAAAAATATTTTTACAGTGTTGAGTCTTCCCATCCATGAACACTGTAATGGCTCTTCCTATCTTAGGTTCTGTTTTGGTGACATGCTCAAGTCTTATGATAAATTTTAAGACAATTACAGGTGACATGTATACCGTTACTTAGTAGGGCTTAAACATTTGGTGAAGGAATAATAGTTTTAAGCTGAACTATCTCTACTTGTGTGATATTGCTATTTGTATTTACTTGATGTTTAATTCCTAAAAACCCTGTTTCTCCCATCAGAAAATAGTCTACTTTATTATATATTTTCTAGGAACAGAAATTTGAAAAGGTGAGACTTATCCCTATTGATGAAAGTATACCTTATACACACACACACTCCTAATGAGCATATTAGTTAAATGAGAATGTGTTTCCACTTTAATGCTTCTTTATGTTGGTTCCTCATAGAAATTGATATTGACATTTCATCTTTTAAGTTTTGCCCTTCTTTTGCAGGATATTAATGCCCATGCCTGTGTTACCGGTAAGCCCATCAGTCAGGGTGGAATCCACGGACGGATCTCTGCTACTGGTCGGGGAGTTTTCCATGGGATTGAAAACTTCATCAATGAAGCTTCTTACATGAGTATTTTAGGAATGACACCAGGATTTGGAGATAAAACATTTGTTGTTCAGGTAAAAATGTTTGCTTTCTTAAAGAATAACTGATATACATATAATAATAAGTTTTTCAGTGTTTTAAGATATGCAGTTTTTTAAAATTTTATTGGAGTTGATTTGTAATGTGTTAATTTCTGCTGTACAGCAAAGTGATTCAGTTATAATATAGTTCCCTGTGTTATACAGTAGGACCTTGTTTATCCATCTTATATATAATAGTTTGCATCTGCTAATCCCAAGCTTCCACAAACCAGTTGTTGCTCTCTCCTCTGAGCCTCTGAAGCTCCCTTTCTGATCTTCCTGCCGGTGATGGGGCTTCCCAGAGTGTGGGAACCTTTCCTCTTTTATAGCTGCCTTCCAGGGACACAGGACCCATCCCAGTTCCTTTTTTCTTTTTTTTTTTTTTCCATTTTGTCCTACCTGATTATATGGAGATCTTTCTTGTCCTTTCAGGTGTTTGAGGTCTAGTGATCAGTAGGTATTCTGTGAGAATTGTTCCATTTGTAGATGTATTTTTGATGTATTTCTGGGAAGAGGTGAGTTGAACATCCTTGTACTCCTCCTCGATTGGAGCCCCTAGATTTGCAATTTTTAAAATTTTATTCTGGGGCTTCCCTGGTGGCGCAGTGGTTGCGCGTCAGCCTGCCGATGCAGGGGGCGCAGTGGTTGCGTGTCCGCCTGCCGATGCAGGGGAACCGGGTTCGCGCCCCGGTCCGGGAGGATCCCACATGCCGCGGAGCGGCTGGGCCCGTGAGCCATGGCCGCTGGGCCTGCGCGTCCGGAGCCTGTGCTCCGCAACGGGAGAGGCCGCAGCAGAGGGAGGCCCGCGTACCACCAAAAAAAAAAAAAAAAAAAAAACTTTAAAAAAAAATTTATTCTTTGGATCTCTTAAGTTTTAAAATGGACATATGCAGAGTAATACATCCTTTGTTTTTTAACCTTGGTAATAAGATTCATGTGACGAAACCAAGTATCTCTCAGAAACATATGAAACTATCACCAACTTCTTTTGTTTGATATTTAAATTGAAATTGTATCCAGAAGGGGACATCTCTTAAACTATTATGTGTATACAGAAAGGTTTACACAATGATCCAAATTTCAACTTTTGTGTGGTGTTTGATTAGTTTACTTAGAGGAATCAAAATTAAGTTGAATCCAACTTTAAAATAAAACCCATACCCCTCCCAATTACTGACTTATCTTTTCACGACCATAGGACATCTGGTCATCAGGAACTGAGGTCCTAGGTAGCGTCGTTGACATCACTGCTGTTTCTTTATAGGCCAGCAAGTCTGCATGTCACTGAATGTCCTCAGGACTCATTATCACAGAGGACAAAGGGTTGGGTTCCACATTCTGAAACAAATTTATAGTTGAAGAGAGACATTGTTTCTCTTATCAAAAGGATTTTGAGAATTACTTCTAAACCAACAGAATTGTATTGGTCAGAATATGACATTTATCATCTGTGCTAGGACTTTGATTTTTATTTCATGTACAACTGTTCTTCACAGGGATTTGGTAATGTGGGCCTGCACTCTATGAGATATTTACATCGTTTTGGTGCTAAATGTGTTGGTGTTGGTGAATCTGATGGGAGCATATGGAATCCAGATGGTATTGACCCAAAGGAACTGGAAGACTTCAAATTGGTATGTTAATGTAATATCTGAACAGTTTGACCACCTGAATGTTGTAAAGTTGAAATAAGTATTATTGAAATCTGTTTGCATTGCTTTTTTTTTTAATTAATTTTTATTGGAGTATAGTTGATGGGCAGTGTTGTGTTTCTGCTGTACGGCAAAGTGAATCAGTTATACATATATCCATTCTTTTTTAGATTCTATTCCTATACAGGTGATAACAGAGTATTGAGTAGAGTTCCCTGTGCTATACAGTAGGTCCTTATTAGTTATCTGTTTTATAGAGTACTGTATATGTGTCAATCCCAATTTATCCCTCCCCGCCTTCCCCCCCGGTAACCATAAGTTTGTTTTCTACATCTGTGACTCTATTTCTGTTTTGTAAATAGGTTCATTTGTACCATTTTTAGATTCCACATATATGCAATATCATATGATGTTTGTCTTTCTCTGTCTGACTTCACTCAGTATGACAATCTCTAGGTCCATCCAGGTCTCTGCAAATGGCATTATTTCATCCTTTTTAGACTGCCATATTTTAGATTCCACATATACATGATATCATATGGTATTTGCCTTTCTCTTTTTGACTTACATCACTTAGTATGATAATCTCTAGTTGCATCTATATTGCTGCAAATGGCATTATTTCATTCTTTTTTATGCCTGAGTAATTAATATTCCATCGTATATACGTACCGCATCTTCTTTATCCATTCATCTGTTGATGGACACTTAGGTTGCTTCCATGTCATGGCTATTGTAAATAGTGCTGCAATGAACATTGGGGTACATGTGTCTTTTCGAATTATGGTTTTTTCCAGATATATGTCCAGGAGTGGGATTGCTGGATCATATGGTAGCTCTATTTTTAGTTTTTTAAGGAAGCTCCATAGTGGCTGTACCAATTTACACTCCCACCAACAGTGCAACAGGGTTCCCTTTTCTCCACACCCTCTCCAGCATTTATTGTCTGTAGATTTCTTGATGATGGCCATTCTGACTGGTGTGAGGTGATACTTCATTGTACTTTTGATTTGCCTTTTTCTAATTAGCAGTGATGTTGAGCAGCTTTTCATGTGCCTCTTGGCCACCTGTATGTCTTCTTTGGAGAAATGTCTATTTGGATCGTCCACCCGTTTTTTGATTGGGTTGTTTGTTTTTTTGATATTGAGCTGCATGAGCTGTTTGTATATTTTGGAGATTAATCCCTTGTTGGTCGCTTCGTTTACAAGTATTTTCTCCCATTCTGTGGGTTGTCTTTTCATTTTGTTTGCTTATTTTTTTTAATGTAACTCAAAAACCTCCTACTAAATGAGTCTTCATATCATAGGCACTAAACATAAACATTTAAACTCTGTTGCAACCATTAATTCTGATTTTCAATCAATTATAGCAACATGGAACAATCCTGGGCTTCCCCAAAGCGAAGATCTATGAAGGGAGCATCTTGGAGGCTGACTGTGACATATTGATCCCTGCTGCCAGTGAGAAGCAGCTGACCAAGTCCAATGCACCCAGAGTCAAAGCCAAGGTGACAGCATGATGGATTCAACCTTACCAATGTGGAGTGACACTGAGAGTCATAGAAAAGCTCTAATGGGTTTCCTCTTTTTTTAAAAAAAGAAAACAGCTTTATTGGGATGTATTGGGTTGGCCAAAAAGTTCGTTCAGGTTCGTTACCATCTTATGGAAAAACCCAAATAAACTTTTTGGCCATACAAGTCCCCATGCATACAATTTAAAGTGGGATTTTGCTTCTCTCCCACAGCCTCGTCCCCCACACATCTCTTGAGCTCAGCTGGAGGGGATTTGACGGTGTTAATTGGCATTTCTCTATGTTCGTGACTTTCTTGCAGATCATTGCTGAAGGTGCCAATGGACCGACAACTCCAGAAGCTGATAAGATTTTCCTAGAGAGGAACATCATGGTCATTCCAGTAAGTAATCTACGTTTGCCAGATTTTATATGTACTTGGAATCATAATTGTCTTTTGCAAGGAACTGGGGGGAGAGGAGGATTGTTAGTTTCCCAAGCCTTAGTGATGAATTCTTCATCTTTATTTTGCTTTTGTAAAAATTTATTTATCTATATTTATTTTTTATTTTTGGCTGCGTCGGGTCTTAGTTGCGGGATGCGGGATCTTTTGTTGCAGTGCACAGGCTCTTGGCTGTGGCTCGCAAGCTTCTCTCTAGTTGTGGCGCGCAGGCTCCAGGGCATGTGGGCACTGTAGTTGTGGCACGCGGGCTCCAGAGCCTGTGGGCTCTGTAGTTTGCTGCACGCAGGCTCTAGTTGAGGCGCTCAGGCTCAGTAGTTGCGGTGTGCGGGCTTAGTTGCCTCGCAGCATGTGGGATCTTAGTTCCCTGACTAGGAATCAAACCCGCGTGCCCTGCATTGCAGGACAGATTCTCTACCACTGGACCACCAGGGAAGTCCCTTTATTTTGCTTTTAAGAAAATAAAGTAGAAAAGTGTGGTTAATATAATAAGCCTGTCTTATATTGGACCTGAACATTTTCTTCCAACTTCAGGCTCTTTCTTGAGTATGTATTTAGACTTCTTAAATCCAGCTATATAAATGTATAATGTGCTAGAAGTACTATTCTAACTTTCAAATGTCCCTTGCTATCTTACTCAGAAAGCTAATATGAGTAACATGTGCTTAAGTTTTTCAGTGGTTAAGCATGGGGTCTGTACCAAAAGGTCATTGGAAATTAGAAGTTAGTGTGGACTCGTGATGCATTTAGAAGAACCGCTTTTGCTGAAAGCACTTAAATTCAGTTTAACTGAAATAGACTGCCTTTATGTAGTGGGAGAGTGAACACTAATCTTCTGGCGAGACACCCTTGGACCATCCAAACCAGTGGTTAGTGGGTAGGCAATTTTGTCAGAATTTTTTTGGTGGAGAAGAGGCTCTAAAACCTCTGATCAAATGCTTGCTGATTAATAAACTAATAAATTATTTTTTTTTCCAAAGGGAGAAAGCCTCAGATGTGTTGGGAAGGGGATCTGTTTAAGTGTAAAATTTCTGATACTATCTAATATGTATTTGGGAAGCTTGAAGCTTAATCTGCTTTGATATTAAAACTGAGCTCACGTTCATTGTAAGCTTTTATTAAGACCATCATCTCATTTTTTTGTGTGTAGGATCTCTACTTGAACGCTGGAGGAGTGACAGTGTCTTACTTTGAGTGGCTGAAGAATCTAAATCATGTCATGACCAAGTCCAATGCACCCAGAGTCAAAACCAAGATCATTGCTGAAGATGCCAACAGACCGAAAACTCCAGAAGCTGATAAGATTTTCCTAGAGAGGAACATCATTGTTATTCTAGATCTCTACTGGAGGAGTGATAGTATCTTACTTTGAGTGGCTGAAGAATCTAAATCATGTCAGCTATGGCCGTTTGACCTTCAAATATGAAAGGGATTCTAACTACCACTTGCTCAGTAAGTTCTGATTATCCTGTTCTGCAAAAGTAATCTTTTGGGCCATCTAAAAGGTTGGGGAAAGCCTGAATTTAATAAAAGGGCTAATTTCCTTTTTGTTTAGTCTCAGAACAGAAAACTATTCTGACTCAGGAGTCTTAGACCAAAAATATACAATTTCTTTTTAGATATTCACTATATTAACTCTCTGGAACATATTTATATTCCAATGTTTATTCTGCGAGTATGTTCTGGTTCCCAGAACCTAATCTGTAAGTTAATAGTATAAAGAGTATCATTTTAAACCAGGAGCTCCTGTTGATACTCATCCATTTCTATATCAGGTTGCTTTTGGTAAAGCCCTATCTATTGTCAAGAGTTTTTTGAGTCTTCTGATGAGAATACTGTTTTGTCTTTGACTAGAATAGGCTCCAGACTTGACACTAGAATTTTCCTCAAGCTGAAATAAGACCAAGACCTCCAGCTGAGCTTTACTGAGCCCACTCTGAGAATCTGGGTGAAGTGTTCCATCGATTTCCATTCCTTTTTCCCTCAGCATTTTCTTTTTAAAAGAGCCAAGGAAAATCCCTGCTAATGGGTGTTATGGAAACAGAGCAGTGACCTAAATTCACATTTATATAGGAATTTGGCAAAGTGCTTTATTCCTTTTAACTGAGATTTAAGTGAGTAACCCTTTTATGTTATTAGTGTTGAAGGTTTTATGTCATTAGTGTTTGGGGCTGTGGATATAGTTTGGGACTACTTTTGTTTCTATTTCATTTTTTTTCTACTAGCAATATCGTATCTTCATCTCTTGGCTTTTTATAGTGTCTGTTCAAGAGAGTTTGGAAAGGAAATTTGGAAAGCATGGTGGAACTATTCCCATTGTACCCACAGCAGAGTTCCAAGACAGGATATCGGTGAGTGCTTGTGGCGGCATCACATACACTGCCTGCTCTCTTCTTTAGGTCAGGCCAGCTATATTAAATGGGATTAAGGCGTGGTAATCAGCATGACAGTTATATGACTTCATCTTTCCTTACATTCTAAAAATGGAGTAAGAATCTTAGTTTGAAATAATTCATGGTTCTGCTTTTGATACTTTTACAATACAGATGACTCAACAAGTGATTCTAACATAATGGTGAAGAGTTATTGTGTATTTTAACTATTTTAAGCTTTAGAGAAATGGAAAGAATTGAAAAGTAAACATTAGATTGACCTATATAAAAAATTGAAATTACTATATGGACACAAATAAGAGTCAAAGAAAACAGATGAGAAAAACTGTTTGTTGTTAATTAGCTATTGACAGGATATATTAATACACATCACAAAGAGAACTGCTTTACTAGTAAGTGGCAGGCGACATGAAAAAAATCAGAGGAAGTAGGCCTAGAAAAAAAATGTTTACCCTCGTTGTTAAAGAAATATAAATTAAAATAAGCATTCTTTAATGTATTAAACTAGCGTAAACAATTAATGGATCTTTTACTCACCATGTCTGTTGTGAAGCAGTTGTACCTTTATTCTGATGACAATGCAAAAGACTTATTAAAGAGTTCCTGCCCTTTGACACTTATAATAACATCACCTCTGGGAGTTAATCCTAAGAAAATAATTTTAAAGGAGAGGAATGAGTCCGTGCATGATGTCATTGGAACTGTGTTTGCAGTCATTTTTAAAATTAGGTTTGATTTTACAGTCCAGTGGGGGGGGGGCAGGGAAATGGCTAAGTGATAATATGTCTTATGAAATATTCAGTCATGGGAAATAATTTAAGACTATATTGCAACATGGGGAAATGTTAAGGGTTTTGTTTTGAAGGAGAAAAGATGCTTTTGCCACTCTGGGTAACTCTCCTCAAAGAACCTTCCTCTTTCCCAGAACCATGTGTCTTAGTTCTGGTCCCTCCTTCTGGAACACCCAGACCCACTCCCTGCTTGAGTATCACATCTCAGTGGCTTTTCCTGAAAGTCCTCTCTGTCTGCCAGCATTTCATCCATCCTTCCATCACAAGTCACTTAGTGCGTTTATAGGCCCTGCTGTTGCTTTGGCTTTAAGATGGGATTCTTGCTCCTCCCAGTGGTCGCCCCATGTCCCAGCACATGCCTGCCACATAGTCAGACTGAAACCTGGGGAGGGAGTGAAGAGGACAGCCAATTGGTTAGGAAGACAGAGCCATGATGCCTTTCATTTTTATCCTTTTTAAAAATAATCTTTGCCCAATGTATCAGCCTTCCAGTTTTCAAATGCTTTCGGTGCTTCTAATTTTAGGCTTCAATGCTATTTCTCATCTCTTAGTGACTTATTTATTGCAGGAGTCTTGTAATAAGTGTCAGTTGAAAACCCAGTTTTTTCCCCCAGCTCCTTCCTTTTAGTTTCCCCCTCCCCAGCCATGCTGTGGCCCTGCCAGGACCTACATCATTGACCTGATCATCTTTTCAGTGTCCTTCATCATACCTGTCTTCACTTAAATTCCATTGACCATCATTACAGTCACTCTCTGGTCTTGTTTTGCTTCATCACACTCCCTTGTTAACACCTGAACAGGTGAAATGAAATCCGGCTCTCTGCCCCCTCCATTCCTCTGCTGTAGCAGGAGGCCCTGCTGACTCTTCCAACTTAAAGTAGGCTCTCAGCTGCCCAGCAGTTAAACTACTTTTCCCTGTTCCATTCATTCTCTCATTCTCTTGGTTAATTATATCATATTTTCTCCTTTTTTCTCTCCCTGCACTCCAGTTCATGACCTGGTATCTATTCACAGAAAAGTGAAGCAGTCAGGGAACTTCCACATCTACCCAGCTCCTGGTATCTGTACCCTGTCTTGTACTCTTGAGCAACTCTTTGTGCTTCCATCTCAGCCCGAGTCTTGTTCTGGGCGTTGGATGGCCTGTTTTCAGTCTCTCAAATGCACTGCTCAAGCAAACCTTCCCCTTTGTCTTGCATCATCAGTTTTCCCTCTATTCAGTCATTCCTATCAATGTAACAAATGCTGCCTGAAAAATATAAATCTTAATCCCACTTGCCCTTCCAGGTCTTGCTATTTTTATTTCCCATATAGCAAACCTCCTTAAGAGTTGTGTATACTCCGTCCCCAGTTCTTCTATACTCAAACCTCCTATTCTGCCCACCACTCCACCAAAACTGTTCTTGTCAAGGTAACCAGTGGTGGCAGCATCGCCACACCTAGCGGTCATTTTTCAGTCCTCATCTTACTTCACTGGTCACAGGTGATCACTCCCGCTGGAAATATTTCTTAGCTTCCAGGACACCACATCCTCCTGGGTTTCTTCCTGCTTCACTCGCCAGTCCTCCTGCTGATCCTTGTCATCCTGTACCTGTTAACATTGGAAGTCCTCAGTCCCTGAACCACTTCTCAGTTTGAATTCAAAATCTTGGTGATCTCACTCAGCCTCATGGTTTTTTATATGCTGTCTCCTCTAACTAGAATATAAACTCCAGGAGAACAGAGAATTTTCATTATTTTGTTTTCTGCTGTGTCCCCAGTACCTAGAAGAGTGCCTGGAACATAGTAGGTACTCAGTAAATGTTGGGTGAATGAATGAGTGGGTGAAAGGAACAGCAGTATTCCACTTGTAAAGCAAGTTTTCCTGTTCCTAACTTGGTAGAACAAAACAAAGCTTAACCCATATGTTTCTCTTTTTCTTTTTTTAAATTTTTTTTAAGATTTTAATTTAAGTTTTTGGCTGTGTTGCGTCTTAGTTGCTGCGTGCGGGCTTTCTCTAGTTGCAGCGAGTGGAGGCTACTCTTCGTTGCAGCGTGATGGCTTCTCTTACTGCAGAGCGTGGGCTCTAGGTGCGCAGGCTTCAGTAGTGGTGGCACGTGGGCTCAGTAGTTGTGGCTCGCGGGCTCTAGAGCGCAGGCTCAGTAGTTGTGGCGCGTGGGCTTAGTTGCTTCACGGCATGTAGGATCTTCACGGACCAGGGCTCAAACCCATGTCCCCTGCATTGGCAGGTAGTTTCTTAACCACTGTGCCACCAGGGAATTTCCATATGTTTCTTTTATTTTTTAAATTTATTTATTTATTATTAATCTTTGGCTGTGTTGGGTCTTCATTGCTGTGCACAGGCTTTCTCTAGTTGCAGCAAGCGGGAGCTACTCTTTGTTGGGGTATGCGGGCTTCTCATTGCAGTGGCTTCTCTTGTTGCGGATCACGGGCTTCAGTAGTTGCGGCACATGGGCTCAGTAGTTGCGGCTTGCGGGCTCTAGAGCGCAGGCTTAGTTGTGGCGCATGGGCTCAGTTGCTCCGAGGCATGTGGGATCTTCCCAGACCAGGGTTCAAACCCATGTCCCTTGCATTGGCAGGCGGATTCTTAACCACTGTGCCAACGAGGGAAGTCCCCCATATGTTTCTTTTTTTTTTTTTTTTAATTATTTATTTATTTTATTTATTATTTTTGTTTATTTATTTATTAGTTTTGGCTGTGTTGGGTCTTCGTTGCTGTGCGCGGACTTTCTCTAGTTTCTGCGAGCAGGGGCTACTCTTTGTTGCGGTGCGCAGGCTTCTCACTGCGGTGGCTTCTCTTGTTGCAGAGTACGGGCTCTAGAGTGCGCAGGCTTCAGTAGATGTGGCACGTGGGCTCAGTAGTTGTGGCTCACGGGCTCTAGAGCACAGGCTCAGTAGTTGTGGCGCACGGGCTTAGTTGCTCCTTGGCATGTGGGCTCTTCCCGGACCGGGGCTTGAACCCGTGTCCCCTGCATTGGCGGGCGGATTCTTAACCACTGTGCCACCAGGGAAGCCCCCCCATATGTTTCTTAATTGATATAAGTGTTACAGAAATGTACCTTTTTAAGTGAATAAGTATTAATTAGATAAAGTTCAGCATATATAAAAAGTGGCTCACGAACAACAAGTTTTTATTTGGCATATCAGGATGTGTTTGCTAGCTATATATATCATATTAAGAGTGGTGGTGAGGGGCTTCCCTGGTGGCGCAGTGGTTGAGAGTCCGTCCGCCTGCCGATGCAGGGGACACGGGTTCGTGCCCCAGTCCGGGAAGATCCCACATGCCGCGGAACGGCTGGGCCCGTGAGCCATGGCCGCTGAGCCTGCGCTCCGCAACAGGAGAGGCCACAACAGTGAGAGGCCCGCGTACCTCCAAAAAAAAAAAAAGTGGTGGTGATGGTTATTTGTCCTAACTTTAGAAAGCAGTCCAAAAAACAAATTAGATAGAGGAACCCATTGAAACAAACTGACTTATAGAGAAAATTGGCAAAGGAAAGAGAGGAGCTGATTTGGTGGTCAAAGATGCTGGGTTATATCCCAGCTCTAAAAATAGCTACCTGGGGACTTCCCTGGTGGTCCAGTGGTAAAGAATCTGCCTTCCACTGCAGGGAACATGGATTCGATCACTGGTCGGGGAACTAAGATCCCACAAACTGCAGGGCAACTAAGCCCGTGGGCCACAACTACTGAGATTGCACACCTCAACTAGAGATCCCATGTGCCGCCAACTACAGAGCCCATGTGCCACAACTAAGACCAGACACAGCCAAAAATAAAATAAAAAAGTAAAATTAAATTTTAAAAAAAGCTACCTGTAACTTTGGCCAACTTCTGTTTCCTCATCAGAAGAATTAGGGTGGTTAATTATGAGCTGCTAAGATCCCTCCAGCTTTAAAGTTTGTGGCATCGCTGAATATACAGGCAGGATTCTACCCCACAGCTGCTATTGGAGGTAGCTGGATTCTTTTTGGTGCCCTGTGTGGTGTGCTGGGGAGTGGAGATGAATGTACCCTGACACCAACAGGGTAACATGTTGTTGTGGTCTGCATCTCAGATGGTTGGTTGACCGGTGCTGAGCCCACTACTTGGCCTATGTTTCTTGGTCCATACTTTCCTGTGGTGTTTTACCATGATATTAATTTCATGAGTATTTGTTTGCTGTCAGATATAGTGAAAACTAAATTGTGGTTAAAACATGACTACTTAAATAGGTATCAAGATACTATACAGAAATTAAGTATATCTTTCCTGAAAGACAAAAAACAATTCTATCTGGCTGTATATTGACTTAAGAATCCTTTATGCTCTTATAGGTGAAGCATGTCTTTATGGTTTTGTTAAACTATTCTTTTTCCTAACAGGGTGCCTCTGAGAAAGACATCGTGCACTCTGGCTTAGCTTACACCATGGAGCGCTCTGCCAGGGTATGTACACAGATGCTGTTTGCGTTTCTGGTAGTTACGTGAAGTACAGCTCAACTGTGTCATCTCAGCTGCCAGATTGTGTGTGCAGTGACAGAAAATAGCGATGTGTTTAAATGTTCCAAAACATGTGCTTTTTCAGTCTTAAATGATGGGCGTTGTTTTTAGGATCTTCCATATGTTTTCCAGACTTTGGGAAATAATGCCAAGTTAGAAGGAATCATGTTTAGCTTAGTCAGCCAAACTGGGTTGCAGCTTAGTGCACCACTCTGTTATAGCTACAGGAAGCTACCTTACTACATAGAATTTGGTATACGTGAAAGGTTTGTTTTTTGACCACTTGATCCTTATTTCAAAGCCTTAAGCACAGTTCGAGTCCAGTTTTCTTAATTTCTTTTTGAGTTCAGATTCTATCCACTTGGCATCAAGTTGAAATAGCAGAAGCAGATATTAATTTTGTTAATTTTTTGAGATAATTAGCATACCATAAATTCACCCTTTTAAAGTATATAATTTAGCAGCCTTCAAGTATGTTCACGAGGCTATGTAGCCATCACCACTCACTCCAGAACATTTTCATCACCCCATCCTTAGTTCATTTAAGTTATCACAGTGTATATCAGACTTGATCCAGATTACAGGATGTCTAAAGGGCACAGAGATAACTCACATCTTAAATTCTAAAGAGCAACATCTTCCTGTCACCTAAACAGTAGTTTGTATTAATTCCAGAGAATTGGTCCTTCCTGACTCGAGGTTGTTTCACTGCCTGAGTAGTTTCTCTTTGGCTACCCAAGTCCGGTCCTGAAGTGGTACTAGCGTAACTTGTACCAGGCTGTTATGTGCCTTGTGTGTTCATGGCCTGGCTACTTGAGTCAGGGTCACATCCCATCTCCACATCACATCTCTTTCATTTCAGCAAATCATGCGCACAGCCATGAAGTATAACCTGGGATTGGACCTGAGAACAGCTGCCTATGTCAACGCCATTGAGAAAGTCTTCAAGGTGTACAATGAAGCTGGTGTGACCTTCACATAGACCAGACCAGACTGCAGCTGACTTCACTACCCTCTTCACCTCTTCATCTGCAGACCTATCACAAGTTTACATGTAACCACAGAAATCTCTCTCTCATGACTTAATAGATGATGGACACCATTCTCAACAAGTCAATCCAAATCAGCCCCTTGAGAAAAGAAGTTAGGGGATCATAAATAAGCTAATAAGTGATAGTAGAAATTAGCTATGTCAGAGAGCCATTTGGGCATTTTGCCTTTAAATAAAGTCGTTTCCCCTCTGCCTGTGCTGCCTTGTTCCATGGCTGTTTCCCAGCACAGTCAGCTGTAGCCCTGGGAAAGCACCCTTTGTCCAAGAGCAGTCAGTCACTTGCCACTTCAGCTCTGGACAGATCTATCAGGTGCTTTGACACATGTAAGAAGCAGGTATATGGCATTTTCAGGAGGTAGCATGGTCCTCAAGTGAGTTATTGGTATTTTACATCAGCAAAATAACTCAATTTTATAGGTTACAAACAAAACTTTCTCTTTATGCATTTTATTCTTTTAGAATAAAATAAGTACATGCTGCTGTAATAAAATTGCCTTTAATCACTTAACAAGCCTAACCTTGACTCAAGCAGTGAATGCCTGTAAACATAATAAATGAAAAAAGCTAGTATTTTTATAACATAAAACAGTATCATTTATAACTTATCAATTGCATATTGTCATCCAGCAAAAATAAAAAGCCTGGTAGAGAATTAAGTTATCTTCATACCTGCAAATGTTGGAGGCTATTTTTGTTAAGACTGTCGGAATTTACTAACCACAATTATGACATATAGTCCGAAGAATGCAGTAACCTCCTTATCATGTTAATTAATTGTCCTCTTTTGAAGATCTATTGTGTTGATTAATTGAACAATAATTCAAGTAGAGTGCCCCAGAAAAAAACCACTTGGGCTCCCTCTTTGGAGTCTGGCTGGCGGCTCTGAGCATTGCCAATGGCCCCGACTCGCCCTGACTTTTTGTCCTCATTTAGAGGCCTCATCTTCTGCACACGGCTTCATTCCCAGTGGGCTGGAAACAACCTGGGGTTATGTTTTGTTCGGGAGTTGTTTGGCCAGGGCCTTTTGAACAGTAGTGTCCCAATGAAGTACTAGATATTATTTATGTAAGAATTAGCTTTTCTTTTTTTTAACAATAATATCCTTTCAGAAATTTCTAACTACTTTGTAACTGCATGACTCAACCTGGTGACAAAAGCAGTTATTAAAAAGACTACCTTTTCCAAAGCTTATGTTTCTTTTCTGTGTTTTTGTATTTGATACAGTTGTCTCTTTTAGTAGATGATAAAACTATAATTGGGTTTCTGAAATTTTTGAAACCACCACCTATATAACATTTCTTTCCATAATGTTTTGAGCTGCCAAAATTTTATTCCTTGAATTCTTTTGTGTTTCATTCTGTGAAACAATATCAATGGCTATTCTTGGGGAAGAGGTTCTAGTGCTTAAAGCTGATATACGAACATAATTTATATACCTTTTTATACATAGGTACTTTTTAACAAAGGAAGGTTTCATTGATTATGGTTCATTTTTAATAATTTAGCCACGATATGTAACAAGATGATACTAACTGTAATCAACAGAAGTGGATTCTAGACCTGATTCCACCAGCTTACACAGCTGCCAAATCTGAAACATAACTTTCAGCTGGATTTTGTGTCTGTTTTGTCCTGATTCTGCCTTTCCATGGTTCTGAGCATCAGGTCAAGGAGTAGATAAACAAGCCCATGGCACCTAGCCTTCCTGAGCACAGTGATATCTACTTGCACTCTAGATGGAACATTAAAATAGGGGAGAGGGACTTCCCCTAGTGGTCCAGTGGTTAAGAATCCACCTTCTAATGCAGGGTTTGCCAGTTCAATTCCTGGTCAGGGAACTAAGATCCCACATGCTGCAGGGCTACTGAGCCCACGCGCCACAACTAGAGGTAAGCCCGCATGCCGCAACAAAGAGTCCATGTGCTGCAACTAAGACCCGACACAGCCAAATAAATATTTTCAAAAATGAATAAAATAGGGGGAAAGTGATGTGAAAGCAAGTTCCAGAATGTTTGGAACAGTACCATGTGGGTCAGTAGAGTCAGGTCACGTGAAAGCAGGATGATAAATCTTAGTGTGGCCTTTGGCTAACATATTGGGAGTATTTGTAGTGGTATTTTAAAGACATATATTAATGGGTGTTACTGATATTGTCAGAAAACTGGTATTGTTCATACTAGCTATATAAAGGCAACAGCACTAGTGTGTCAACTTTGGTTCCTGGAGTTTTGAGTTAGAAGAAAATTCTGGTCAATTACTCTTGGTTTCACTGAAATGTTCTAATTTATCTGCTTATAAAATTCTTTTTAAAACTTATGTATAATACTCTAAAGTTAATTGTTTCTGAAATAGCCATAGATGGCTTTTGTAGCACTTATTTAACTGTTGCCTCAAACCCCTACACCAGAATGTGTTCTAATTACCCCTTGATAGTTGAAGCTTAGAGAAGTTATAAAAAAAAAAAAAAAATCAAGTTTTAAGAAAGCCTGCATCTTAATTCACAAGCTTTAAGTAAATTACCTATTCCCTAAACATCCCTGGCAGGCTTTCTCAGCCCTGCTACGTGTAAGGCCGTCAAAGCATGGCACATGAAGAAAACTACATCTGTGAACCTTGCACAGAAACCTCTGCAAAAGTTTTATTTGTAATATGTGTGTTTTTAATTTTTTTCACAACTCTTACTGGCTTCTTTTTGCTTGTTTTTTTTAATCAAAGCTTACACGTAGTGTAAACAGGATTTCTCAACCTCAACACTGTTGACATTTTGGCCAGGTAACCCTTTGTTTGGGGGACAGTCCTGTGCATTGTCGGATGTATAGCAGCATCTCTGACCTCTACCCATTAGAGGTCAGCAGCATCCCTGAGTTGTGACAATGTATTCAGATTGCCAAATGTCCTGTCAGGGACAGTCACTCCCTATTGAGAATTACCGGTGTTGAGAGCCAAATAGTTCTATAAGGCTTACTGTGAACTATAGTATTATACTGGTCTCTTAACACCTATGAGGCTAGTATTACCCTTATACCAAAGCCAGACAAAGACATCACAAGAAAAGAAAACTGCCCTTATACCAAAGCCAGACAACGTATTACCCTTATACCAAAGCCAGACAAAGACATCATAAGAAAATTACACACCAACATCCCTTGTTAACATATATATAAAATAGTTAAACAAGGTCCTACTCTATAGCACACGGAACTATATTCAATATCCTATAATACCAGTCAGAAAGACAACGTATTACCCTTATACCATAGCCAGACAAAGACATCATATGAAAATTACACAACAACATCCCTTGTTAACATATATATAAAATAAACAACAAGGTCCTACTCTATAGCACACGGAACTATATTCAATATCCTATAATACCAGTCAGAATAGTCATCATTAAAAAGTCTACAAATAATAAGTGTTGGAGAGGGTGTGGAGAAAAGGGAAACCTCTTACACTGTTGGTGGGAATGTAAATTGGTGCAGCTGTTATGGGAAACAGTATGGAAGTTCCTCAAAACTAGACTTGCCATATGATCCAGCAATCCCACTCCTGGGCATATATCTGGACAAAACTAATTCAAAAAGATACATCCATCCCTATGTTCATAGCAGCACTACTTACAATAGCCAAGACATGGAAACAACCTAAATGTCCATTGACAGATGAGTGGATAAAGATGTGGTGTACAATGGAATATTACTCAGCCATAAAAAGGAATGAAATAATGCCCTTTGCAGCAACATGGATGAACCTAGAGATTATCATACTAAGCAAAGTAAGAAAGACATATGATATCACTTATATGTGGAATCTAAAATATGACAAATGAACATATCTACCAAATAGAAACAGAACAGATTTGTGGTTGCCAGAGGGGGTAGAGGAGGGAAGGATTGGGACTTTGGCATTAGTAGGTGCAAACTAGTATATATAGGATGGATAAACAAGGTCCTACTGTTTAGCACAGGGAACTATATTCATTATCCTGTGATAAACCATAATGGAAAAGAATATATATGTGTGTGTGTGTGTATATATGTATATGTATAAACTGCGTCACTTTGCTATACAGCAGAAATTAACACAACATTGTAAATCAACTATACTTCAGTGGAAAATTTTTCTAAAAGAACACTGCAGGAGAAAAAAATATATCCTGTAATAAACCATAATGGAAAAGTATATATAACTGAAAAGTATAAGTATTGCTGTATACCAGAAAATAACACAGCATTGTAAATCAACTATACTTCAATAAAATAAACATATCCCTTAGTAACACAGACACAAAAATACTAAGAAGCCAAGTCCAAGCTCATAAGTATCATACATATATCATGACCAAGAATTTCTCTCAGGAATGCGAGGATGGTTCAACATAAGAAATCAATCTGAAACCCTTTCCACGAAGATGGCACCAAAGGCGGAGAAGGAAGCCCCTGCCCCTCCCAAAGCCAAAGCTAAAGCAAAGGCTTTGAAGGCCAAGAAAGCTGAAAGGCATCCACCACCACAAACACTGCCATAAAAAAAAGATCTGGCCATCACCCACCTTCCAATGGCCCAAAACACTGCAGCTCAGGGGGTAGCCCAAATATCCTCAGAAGAGCGCCCCCAGAAGAAACAAGCTTGACCACTATGCCATCATCAACTTCCCCCCTCACCACTGAGTCAGCCATGAAGAAAATGGAAGACAACACACGTGTTCATTGTGGATGACAAGGCTAACAAGCACCAGATTAAACAGGCTGTGAAGAAGCTCTATGACATTGACATGGCTAAGCTCAACACCTTGATCAGGCCTGATGGAGAGAAGAAGGCATATGTTTAACTGGCTCCTGGCTACAGTGCTTTGGATGTTGCCAACAAAATTGGGATCATCTAAACTGAGTCAGCTGGCTAATTCTAAATATAAAAGTTTTCAGTATAAAAAAAGTCTAATAAACCCCATTAATTGAACAAAGGGGGGGGGAACACATAATCACTGTGGAAAAAACATTTGACAAAATTCAAGACCCTTTCTAAACATAAAGGACATTTATGAAAAACCCACAGCTAACATCATACTTGCTGAAAAATAGAAAACTTCCACTGAAGAGGAACAAGATTCTTGCTTTCACCCTGCTATTCTACATTATACTGGAAGTCCTGACCGGAGTATTTAG
Organism: Physeter macrocephalus; assembly: GCF_002837175.3. NCBI lineage: Eukaryota > Metazoa > Chordata > Mammalia > Artiodactyla > Physeteridae > Physeter > Physeter macrocephalus. The sequence continues at coordinate 35,600,448 of NC_041233.1, read as the reverse complement.
GCAAGAAAAAGAAAAACCATCTGAATTGGAAAGGAAGAGAAACTATTTTGCAGATAACATGATTCTACATATAGAAAATCCCATAGAACACACACACACTCTACTGGAACTAAAACAAATTAAGCAAAGTTGCAGAGTACAAGACCAACACTCAAAAATAAGTTTTCCTATGCATCAGAAATGCACAATCTGTAAAGGAAACTAAGAAAATTCCATTTACAATAGCATATGAAAGAAGAAAATATCTGGGAATAAGTTTAACCAAGGAGTTGAAACCCTTATAAAACTACAAAACACTGTTTAAACAAAAGAATACCTCAATAAATGGAAAGACTTCCCATGATTATAGATTGGAAAACTTAATATTGTTAAGTTGGAATTACTTCTCAAAGCAATCTATAGAGTCAAAATTCCAATGGCATTTTTTGCAAAAAATAGAAAATCTGATTCTAAAATTAGTGTGAAACTGCAGGGACTTCCCTGGTGGCACAGAGGTTAAGAATCTGCCTGCCAATGGTCCAGGAATATCCCACATGCCACGGAGCAACTAAGCCCATGTGCCACAACTACTGAAGCCCACGCACCTAGAGCCTGTGCTCCACAACAAGAGAAGCCACCGCAACGAGAAGCACGTGCACCACAACGAAGAGTAGCCCCTGCTTGCTGCAACAAAACTGCAAGTGGCTCCAAATAACCAAAATATTGGGGAAAAAAAAAAAAAGCAACAACAACAAAAAAGCTTGGAGTTCTCACACTTCCATTTCAAAATGTAATACAAAGCTACAGTAATTTAAACAGTGTGGTACTGACTGACATACAAACATATGGACCAACGGAATAGAACTGAGAGTCCAGAAACATCTATGGTCAATTGATTTTTAACATTGGTGCCAACACCATTTGTATTAGTTTCCCAAGGCTGCCTTAAAGTACCACAAATTGGATGACTTAAAACCACAGAACTTTGTTGTCTCATAGTTTGGGAGGCTATAAATTGTCAGCAGGGCCTTGTTCTCCCTGAAACCTGAAGGGGAGAATTTCTTGCCTTTTCCTAGCTTTTGGTGGTAACCATCAATCCTTGGCATTCTTTGGCTTGCAGCTGCATTACTCCAATCTCTACTTCTGTTGTCACATGGCCATCATCCCTCTATGTGTGTCTCTTATAGGGACACCAGTTATATTGGATTAAGGGTCCACCTTACTCCAGTATGACCTCATCTTAACTAGTTACATCTGCAATGACCATATTTCCAAACAAGGTCTCTTTTTCAGGTACTGGGGGTTAGGACTTTAACATATCTTTTTTGGGGCAACTCAATTCAACACATAACACCATCCAATGAGAAAAAGAATAGTCTCTTCAACAAAAGGCATTAGGACAACTGGATATCTACATGCAAAGGAACAAATTTTGACTTCTTCCTCACTCCATATATAAAAATTAACTCAAAATGGATCAAAGACCTAAGTATAAGAGATAAAATTGTAAAACTATTAGAAGAAACCATATTGTTAAATCTTCATGGCCTTGGATTTGGTAAAAAATTCTTATTTTTTTATTTCAGTTGTAGTTTGAGTTCTACAATTTCTACTTCATTCCTTTTTATAATTTCTAATTCTTTATTTGTATTCTCTATTTGATGTTGATCTCATACTTTCTTTTAATTATTTAGATGTGGTTTCTTTTAGCTCTTTGAACATGTTTAAAATAGCTGAAGTCTTTGTCTAGTAAGTCCATCTTCTGAAGTCTTAAGGCACAGTTTCTATCCCCCCCCACCACCAAATGGGTCATAATTTCTTTCCTTGCATATCTTTGTTTTGTTTTTGCTGAAAACTGGACATGTTAAATAATATAAAGTGGCAACTCTGGAAATCAGATTCCATATTCCTCCCCCCAGATTTGTTGTTGTTGAGTGTTTAGTGACCTTTATGAACTAATTCTATAGTCTGTTTTCTTTGTTGTGTGTGGCCACTGAAATTTCTCCTCAGTTAGCTTAGTGGCCAGCTAATGATTGGACAGAGATTTCTTCAAGTACCTAGAACCAGTAAGTCTCCTATCTTTGCCAAGACTCTGTCTATGCTGGGCCTCACCTTCAACACTCAGCCAGGCAACTTACATCTTGGCCTTGGTTCTCACTTCCTGCTTGCATAAAGCCTCAGGGTTAGAGATGAGAACTTCAGGCCTTCTCAGGTCTTTACTGAGCTTACACACATGTGCATGGCCTTTAGTGAGCCTCACACATGTGTATGGCCTTCTAGATTCCCAGCAGTATGTTAGAATTTTCAAAGCCCCTAAGGACGTTTTATTCCCCCGGTTTTCCTTTTAAGATTTTTGGTTAGCCTATTGCTTACTCAAACTGTTATTCACCACCTCACCTCATACTGCCACCAACTTAAAAAATTACCTCTAAATGTTTTATAGCAAACAGTCCCAGGGAACAAACAGCCTTTTTGCACTAGGGGAGCTTCTAGCCCATACAAATAAAGACAGCCTTGCAGTGGGGTCTTCCTAGGGGCCACCAGTCAAGTCAAACAATGACATTTCTCTGGGAATAAGGCTTTGAAGAAACACCAACTCTGTTCTACTCTTTCCAGTAGCTGCCAAGCTGCTGGTTTTCACTGTTGACTGTGGGCTGTTGGTGTCCAACCTTGTACTGCTCACGGCAGGACAGTCCAATAAATTGAGAGACGAGTTGCTGGGGCAAGCAATAGCAACTTCATTTGGAAAGCCAGTAGATCAAGAAGATGGTGGACTCATGCCCCAAGAACCATCTTGCCCAAGTTAGAATTCAGGCTTCTTTATTACTGAAAGGGGAGGGAGTAAGGTTTAAGAATCTGCCTGCCAATGGTCCAGGAATATCCCACATGCCACGGAGCAACTAAGCCCATGTGCCACAACTACTGAAGCCCACGCACCTAGAGCCTGTGCTCCACAACAAGAGAAGCCACCGCAACGAGAAGCACGTGCACCACAACGAAGAGTAGCCCCTGCTTGCTGCAACAAAACTGCAAGTGGCTCCAAATAACCAAAATATTGGGGAAAAAAAAAAAAAGCAACAACAACAAAAAAGCTTGGAGTTCTCACACTTCCATTTCAAAATGTAATACAAAGCTACAGTAATTTAAACAGTGTGGTACTGACTGACATACAAACATATGGACCAACGGAATAGAACTGAGAGTCCAGAAACATCTATGGTCAATTGATTTTTAACATTGGTGCCAACACCATTTGTATTAGTTTCCCAAGGCTGCCTTAAAGTACCACAAATTGGATGACTTAAAACCACAGAACTTTGTTGTCTCATAGTTTGGGAGGCTATAAATTGTCAGCAGGGCCTTGTTCTCCCTGAAACCTGAAGGGGAGAATTTCTTGCCTTTTCCTAGCTTTTGGTGGTAACCATCAATCCTTGGCATTCTTTGGCTTGCAGCTGCATTACTCCAATCTCTACTTCTGTTGTCACATGGCCATCATCCCTCTATGTGTGTCTCTTATAGGGACACCAGTTATATTGGATTAAGGGTCCACCTTACTCCAGTATGACCTCATCTTAACTAGTTACATCTGCAATCACCATATTTCCAAACAAGGTCTCTTTTTCAGGTACTGGGGGTTAGGACTTTAACATATCTTTTTTGGGGCAACTCAATTCAACACATAACACCATCCAATGAGAAAAAGAATAGTCTCTTCAACAAAAGGCATTAGGACAACTGGATATCTACATGCAAAGGAACAAATTTTGACTTCTTCCTCACTCCATATATAAAAATTAACTCAAAATGGATCAAAGACCTAAGTATAAGAGATAAAATTGTAAAACTATTAGAAGAAACCATATTGTTAAATCTTCATGGCCTTGGATTTGGTAAAAAATTCTTATTTTTTTATTTCAGTTGTAGTTTGAGTTCTACAATTTCTACTTCATTCCTTTTTATAATTTCTAATTCTTTATTTGTATTCTCTATTTGATGTTGATCTCATACTTTCTTTTAATTATTTAGATGTGGTTTCTTTTAGCTCTTTGAACATGTTTAAAATAGCTGAAGTCTTTGTCTAGTAAGTCCATCTTCTGAAGTCTTAAGGCACAGTTTCTATCCCCCCCCACCACCAAATGGGTCATAATTTCTTTCCTTGCATATCTTTGTTTTGTTTTTGCTGAAAACTGGACATGTTAAATAATATAAAGTGGCAACTCTGGAAATCAGATTCCATATTCCTCCCCCCAGATTTGTTGTTGTTGAGTGTTTAGTGACCTTTATGAACTAATTCTATAGTCTGTTTTCTTTGTTGTGTGTGGCCACTGAAATTTCTCCTCAGTTAGCTTAGTGGCCAGCTAATGATTGGACAGAGATTTCTTCAAGTACCTAGAACCAGTAAGTCTCCTATCTTTGCCAAGACTCTGTCTATGCTGGGCCTCACCTTCAACACTCAGCCAGGCAACTTACATCTTGGCCTTGGTTCTCACTTCCTGCTTGCATAAAGCCTCAGGGTTAGAGATGAGAACTTCAGGCCTTCTCAGGTCTTTACTGAGCTTACACACATGTGCATGGCCTTTAGTGAGCCTCACACATGTGTATGGCCTTCTAGATTCCCAGCAGTATGTTAGAATTTTCAAAGCCCCTAAGGACGTTTTATTCCCCCGGTTTTCCTTTTAAGATTTTTGGTTAGCCTATTGCTTACTCAAACTGTTATTCACCACCTCACCTCATACTGCCACCAACTTAAAAAATTACCTCTAAATGTTTTATAGCAAACAGTCCCAGGGAACAAACAGCCTTTTTGCACTAGGGGAGCTTCTAGCCCAAACAAATAAAGACAGCCTTGCAGTGGGGTCTTCCTAGGGGCCACCAGTCAAGTCAAACAATGACATTTCTCTGGGAATAAGGCTTTGAAGAAACACCAACTCTGTTCTACTCTTTCCAGTAGCTGCCAAGCTGCTGGTTTTCACTGTTGACTGTGGGCTGTTGGTGTCCAACCTTGTACTGCTCACCGCAGGACAGTCCAATAAATTGAGAGACGAGTTGCTGGGGCAAGCAATAGCAACTTCATTTGGAAAGCCAGTAGATCAAGAAGATGGTGGACTCATGCCCCAAGAACCATCTTGCCCAAGTTAGAATTCAGGCTTCTTTATTACTGAAAGGGGAGGGAGTAAGGTCAAACACTCCTGGTTCCCATTAGCCTCCAGAGGGGATGTGTTCATTTCTTCCTCCCTGCAGTCACTCACAGGTGGGCCTGGTCAGGATGTTCCCTGTGAGCTAAACAAAGGTATTTTAGCTTAATGCTCATTACCTGGGAGGCAGAGATTCCCAGAGATGGGCCAGTATGTATAATTTAAGCTCACAGGCAACATCCCTTCAATAATTAGCTTGTAATAGAATACAGAGTTTCTTAGCTATTACAATTCCCCATTGTCAATGTCCATTCCAGTCTTGTGGGAAAAGGCATGAAGACTGCTCTGGCTACTTCCAGAGGCTATGAATATTCCTTAGAATCTTTAGTACTTTTTTATCTACAACTATTTGAACCTGATAAAACTGCTTAGCACTTTGTTGTCTAATTTGTAATTGAACTTGGGGTTTGGTCCCAGTTCCCAATACAAATACTAAATTCCTGTGCTATTTATTTAGACAAAATTAAACAAATTGGTTGACCCTTCTCCAGCTACAATAAAATTCCCATCTACTTCATTTGGATGGGCAGATCTATTGGAGGCAAACTCATGAACAAAGATTAGTATAGTGTCCAAAGTTTCAACATAATTGGCAACTGCTGGGTCTTTTTTTTTTTTTTAATAAATTTATTTATTTATTTATTTTTGGCTGTGTTGGGTCTTCATTGCTGCATGCCTCTCACTGTTGTGGCCTCTCCTGTTGCGGAGCACAGGCTCCAGACGCGCAGGCTCAGCGGCCATGGCTCACGGGCCCAGCCGCTCCACGGCATGTGCGATCTTCCCGGACCGGGGCACGAACCCGTGTCCCCGGCATCGGCAGGTGGACTCTCAACCACTGTGCCACCAGGGAAGCCCGGCAGGCGGATTCTTAACCACTGTGCTACCAGGGAAGCCCAACTGCTGGGTCTTTTAGAGCATTTATAGATTCTCTCGCCTAGGCAGACATCTGGAACAGCCTACCATACAATATTTCAAAGAGGCTTAATTTTTTAAATTAGTTAATTAATTTGTTTGTTTGGTTGCACTGGGTCTTAGTTGCAGCTCGCCGGCTCCTTAGTTGTGGCATGCAAACTCATTAGTTGTGGCACGCATATGGGATCTAGTTCCCTGACCAGGGATCAAACCCAGGCCCCCTGCATTAAAATTCCCATCTACTTCATTTGGATGGGCAGATCTATTGGAGGCAAACTCATGAACAAAGATTAGTATAGTGTCCAAAGTTTCAACATAATTGGCAACTGCTGGGTCTTTTTTTTTTTTTTAATAAATTTATTTATTTATTTATTTTTGGCTGTGTTGGGTCTTCATTGCTGCATACGAGCTCTCTCTAGTTGTGGCGAACAGGGGCTACTCTTCGTCGTGGTGTGTGGGCTTCTCATTGCAGTGGCTTCTCTTGTTGCGGAGCACAGGCTCTAGTCGCCCGGGCTTCAGTAGTTGTGGCTCGTGGGCTCTAGAGCCCAGGCTAATCTAGTTCCCTGACCAGGGATCAAACCCAGGCCCCCTGCATTGGGAGCGCCACCAGGGAAGTCCCCCAAAGGGGCTTAATTTAAGCCTGCTTCTGGAAGCCATTGATCCGTAGCAGGGCAACTGGCAAGGCCTTATCCCAAGTTAAGTTGGTGTTCATTTTCTCAGTTTTTCCTGTTGATTGTGGTCTCCGGGATGAATGTAGTTCCAGTGCCTTAATCCAAGGCCTTAATCAGGGGATAATTTCCTTAAGGAGGGCTTTAACCAATTAAAAGATACTGATTTTAAAGACTAATAACTTTAAACTGCCACACACAGGGCTTCCCTGGTGGCGCAGTGGTTGAGAATCTGCCTGCTAATGCAGGGGACACGGGTTCGAGCCCTGGTCTGGGAGGATCCCACATGCCACGAGACAACTAGGCCCATGAGCCACAACTACTGAGCCTGCGCGTCTGGAGCCTGTGCTCTGCAACAAGAGAGGCCGCGATCGTGAGAGGCCCGTGCACCGCGATGAAGAATGGCCCCCGCGTGCCACAACTAGAGAAAGCCCTCGCACAGAAACGAAGACACAACACAGCAAATAAATTAATAAACTCCTACCCCCAACATAAAAAAAAAAACTGCCACACAAAACAAATGGCCACAAAACATTTTCCTTTCCTGATGAAGGTTTTACGATGTATTGTTATCATTAACCAGTCTTTTACTATTAAACTTAAATGGCCAGTTGAGACAAACAGTTTTTCTGAGACCCTTCCTCCACCACTGATTAAGACTGGGGTGGCCGGGATTGGGGATAATATTCATTTCACCTTCTAAGCTTTCTGTGCAGACTTGGTGACCTTGCCAGCTCCAGCTGCCTCCTTGTCCACTGCTTTGATGACACCCACAGCAACCATCTTTCTCATGTCACAATCAGCAAAACGGCCCAGAGGAGGATAGTCAGAGAAGCTCTCAACATACATGGGCTTGCCAAGAACCATATCAATGATGGCAGCATCACCAGATTTCAAGAATTTGGGGCCATCTTCTAGCTTTTTTCCCAGACAATGATCCATCTTTTCCTTCAGCTTAGCAAACTTGCAAGCAACGTGAGCTGTGCAGCAATCCAGCACAGGTGCATATCCAGCACTGATTTGGCCCTGGAGGTTCAAGATTATTACTTGAACAGGAAAGCCAGCCGCTTCCATTGATGGGTCACAGTCACCAGCCACTACGCACATCTTTGACAGACATGTTCTTGACATTGAAGCCCACATTGTCCCCAGGAAGGGCTTTACTCAAAGCTTCATGGTGCATTTCAGCAGATTTTACTTCATTGTAATGTTGAGTGGAGCAAAGGTGACCACCATGCCATGTATGAGAACACCACTCTCCACTCCACCCACAGGGACAGTACCAATACTTCCAATTTTGTAGATGTCCTGGAGGGGCACACACAAGGAATACCGGCTGGTATTTTGACAAGTCTGTGGGAGAAGTGATCCTCTTGCCTCAGGGATATATTTTTAGACTAGGTGTCCCAGTGACCCTTTTTAATGGTATTCGTACTGGCCATGTGTTTTGGCCTTCTTTGGGGTGCGGTTAGCACACACTTCTGGTCTCACCTTTCGGAGACCTGCGGGGAAAGAGCTCTGTCTCCTTTCCTGGGGCTTTCATGAGTGCCATCTGTAGGCTTAATTTGTGTTCTGGTGGGACTCTGATGTCAAGCTGTTCTGGTGAGAAACTTCAGGGTGAGGCCTACCAGAAAGTTAATCAACTCATTCCCCACTGTCAGTTTTACCTGGGGCTCCTGTGAGGAATTAGGCGCCTCAAGTCCAAGGGAGCCCCCGGACTGTTCATTCACCAGAGTGTTTCTCTCTTTCTACCATATGAGAGAGGCTCTCATCTTTTGTTTTTCTGCTTATGTTTTAGCCTAGGGCCCCGTTTTCCTTCCCCAGTGGTGACTTACTACCAAAAAAGTGGTGTTTTGTTTTGCGTCTTCTTTCTTCTGTTGTCGTTCCTATTGAACACTTTAAAAGCAACATCTACCAATTGAGAAGGGTTCATTCCAAATGCACCATCTAATCTTTGCAACTTTCTCTCGGTATCTGAGGCACTTTGCCCCCACCAAAAGGTCAAATTTACCATTCTAATATTTTCAGGGGCCTCGGGATCTGCATTAGTATGACATCTGTACACCTGATAAATCCTTTGCAAAAATTCAGAGAGATCTTCATTTGTTTTACTGAATTTCTTGAAAATCTTTTGCTTTGGTCCTCCTTTTCAAAGCCCTGCCAAGATGCACCAATAACTAGTTCTCTAATAGGGGCATTCTTCCCTCACTGCGGTCCCAACCTGGTTCAGCTGAGGGTACTGCCAAGTGGACCTCAGGTGTAGAGGATCCTCCCTATTAAGGAGGGTTGCAATCTTTCCAATTAAACAAGCCTGAGAAACCCAGCGGGCAGATCATTTGCATCTAGGTTACCTATGGGGTAATGGAGGAAGGGAAATTGCCGTCCCCTGGGAGTGGCTCCTGGCCCAAATTGGGTGCCCTGTCCGTTCTTAGATGGTGATACCAGACCAAGTACCGGAGCCCCAAAACCTAACATACGATTTTGTAATTGATCCCTAGAAGGAAGGGAAGTCCTGAGCCCCAGTGCCAGGAATTGGGGCTGGATAGGAATGGAAGGTGCTGGAGGGGTTGGATATATTGGCCAGGCTGGGACAGCGAGCTCAGCCGTAGGCGTTTAAGGTTTGAAGCAACATATCCTCACTCTTATTCCCTTCTTTTTATTTTCCCTTCTTTTTATTTTCCCTGACGTAACAGCATAAATGCTTGCACATAAAGGATTTCATCATTCTTCCCGACTTCTTCACACAATAGCTATAGAGTCATTCAAAAGCCACTGTAAAACCATAAATAGCAATTGACTGTCTCTAACCATTAAAGGGATGCCTTTATGCTTTGGCATCAACCAACTGGGATTACAATGCAACTGAAAAGAAACTTGGTTACTGCTGTGACATACAACAATTTATGATAATTACTAAAATTATGCCTGATACCATTTACCAGGATATACCAGAATTTCAGGAGTTCTATATAATTTCTAGAATGTGTATATTAATAACTTTTACCCATATGATACAATCTAAGAAGATTTATCATCACTTATTTGGCAGTGCTTCCCACATAATTTAACATACCAAATAAACCTAATTAGTTTAATATTCCTCTCTCTGAGACAGAGAAAACAAATAATTTGAGGTGTTCCAGGGACCCTTGGGAAAGAGGGTCAAATGAACTTCATTTAGAATTTGATCTTTGGGAAGTTCATCAAAAATATCAAAAAGTTTTAACCAGTGATAAAAGATCTCAATGGCAAATACAGATCACTTAAACAATTACCAAAAGCAGTTCAATATTTTAAGAAAACTTTGTCCTCTTAGAAAACCAAATTCAGGTTTTATATCACTTTACCTTTAAAATTTGTTTTCTTAAATTCAATCTTATCTTAGCCAAACCCTATCATGCACAAAAAATTCTTTCAGTGTTCCTCCTCCAAAAACCGTCCACAATTTTCTGTATCCATATTAATCTGTCCCTCACTTTTTCCATTCAGAAACAGCCAGCTCTAAAACAAAACCACCTTTTTCCCTTTAACAAGATGCGTTTTCATTCCTCATACCTTCTTTGCTGAAAACACACATCCTACATCTTGCATACTGAAATGCTCCCTTTATAAATCTTAACTTTAAAACCTTAATCTCTAGTGAAAATTCAAGAAGTAATTGTAAAACCGTCAAACCAGCATTTCCTGATTGACAAACTTATGCTTTAGTCTTCCTCTTCTAAGAAGGCAAATGTAGGTAAACTTAGACCTGTCCAGCAGTTAATGTTCTAATATTTTATCCTATTTGAAATGACCCAGAGAGTCAATGAATTATCTTCATTTATCTTAGTTTAGTTTCAAGTTATGAAAATCCGGAGAAACTATTTTAGATAGACATTCCCCAAACACAATTATTCCTATAGAGTTTACCTAAAACTCTTACCTCATATACCTCTATTTTATTTAGTTAAAATCTTTGTCATATTATTATCTTCTCGCTGACAAACTTTGTTAACAAGAATAGGTCTTGGGACTTCCCTGGTGGTGCAGTGGTTAAGAATCCGCCTGCCAGTGCAGGGGACATGGGTTCGAGCCCTGGTCTGGGAAGATCCCACACGCTGCGGAGCAACTAAGCCCGTGTGCCACAACTACTGAGCCTGTGCTTTATAGTCCGCGAGCCACAACTACTGAGCCTGTGTGCTGCAACTATGAAGCCCGTGCACCTAGAGCCTGTGCTCCACAACAAGAGAAGCCACCACAAAGAGAAGCCCATGCACCGCAACAAAGAGTAGCCCCTGCTCGCCACAACTAAAGAAAGCCCGTGCACAGCAACAAAGACCCAATGCAGCCAAAAAATAAATAAATAAATTTATTTAAACAAAAAAGAGAATAGGTCTTATTTGATTTCTAGCAAACTTAGGTACAATAACAGTATTATACTTAATGTTGATGACTCTAAAGACATGTCTGTGGAAATCAAACCAACAAGCTTACACAAACCTTAATACCAGATATTAATTCAATACTGAGTATTTCCTAGATCACATGAACCCAGTATTCATTCTAGCTAGTTTCTCTTATATTTGAGTATTTATATAAGTGCTTAATTTCCTTTAAGCCAAATAAATAGAGCTTTTTTTGCACATTAATGTTGGCAGTGCTACACATCTGTAACATGTACAAACACACAAACACAGGGACCTCACAGTTCCCATTCCAACATTTCAGCCATGAATCAAGTACAACAATGTAAAACTAATCAGTTACAAAAGAGGTTGGATTCAAACTGGGTTTCTGGCAGATGGGACAAATCAAGATCACTGGTCTAGATGGCTAAACCATTTTTACTAATATTTATTTTACTTCTATTTCTATTTGTAGCTTTTAGTGATTTTAGGAACCAAGTTGAACCTTTCTCTTCTTCCTGAGAATGCCCCACTCTTAGATAAGAACAGATAGTTTTTTGGTTTGGTTTGGTTTAGTTTTTTCTGTTCCTTTCCTCCATTTAACATCAGTAAAAATTTTTAAGTATCACAAAACTTATTTGGCTGTATATGGAGAAACAGTACCAAATAAAATGAAATGAAAAACCCAAACGACAAACAGAAAATCATCTTAAATAAACCCTCAAGTTTGGTCTTGGTGTTTTACATATACCAACAACACAAGAGACCATAAACAAAGTACTTAACACAGCAAGGAAAGCAGTACATGGTGCACAGGGTCCCAAGATAGCCCTGCCTAAATCCTTTGTGCAGGTCCTAACAGGTACTGAGGCCACATATTGTTATGATAAAGTATCATCTTCCTCTCACCCATGGGTTCACAGATGTAATCAGATCACTTATCCAAAATGAGCCTCAGAGGACTTCAGGGATAGTTGAAACATTCCCCATTTTTAAAGACAGAAATTCAAGACAAACAAAACACAAACCGTACACACAAATGCCAGCATCCACAGGAACAAACGAACCGGTTCACAAATCAGATAAAAGTCCGACAACTCTTTCCTCTCTCCAACAGTGCACCCCACTCAAATACAAAACAAATTGGCTTATTCTGGAGAAAAAGCCCCAAACAGAGGAAAAAGTTCCCGGCTGTACACACCGGAGCAACTCACCCTACTGTATGGAGCTTGTTGGCTCCCAAACGTCGATTTGTTGCTCCAACTGTCAAGCTCTGGGGAAGCCGGTGCCACTTTAGGGAATTTTGAAGGGAAAGATCCTCAGGACAAGCTGCCCCGGCAGCTGCTAGGGCCTTTCCCCAAAACCAGCCAGGGCTGGCTAGCCACAAGTAGCAAGGCTGCTGGCTGGCCGCGCCAAAATTTGTTAAGAGTCCAAGCTCCTGCTGCTCACCACACTACAGGCCCATAAATCAAGAAATGAGTTGCTGGGGCGAGGAATGGTGACTTTATTCTGAAATCCAGCAGACCAAGAAGACGGTGGCGTCACGTCCCAAAGAACCATCTTGCCTGAGTTAAAAATTCAGGCTCCTTTTATACTAATAGGGGAGGGAGTAGAGTCAAACACTCCTGGTTCCCATTAGCCTCCAGAGGGGATGTGTTCATTTCTTCCTCCCCGCAGTCACTCACAGGTGGGACTGGTCAGGATGTTCCCTGTGAGCTAAACAAAGGTATTTTAGCTTAATGCTCATTACCTGGGAGGCAGGGTTCCCAGAGATGGGCCATTATGTATAATTTAAGCTCACAGGCAACATCCCATTAGTGATTAGCTTGTAATAGAATACAAAGGTTCTTTCCTATTACATTGGTTTTCAAGGTTTACAGTGGAGCTGGAAAGGTGGCGGGGAAAGATGAGGAAAGAATAGGGCAAGTTAAAAACAGTACAAAGCTCGCTGTTCTTAAAAAAAAGATTGTCTTTATTTTATATAAATACTCCCTGGATTACTGAAAGCCTTTGGTTAATTTCCAGAGTTCTGAAAAAAGTTGATTCTGACCATATTTTTGTCAGTTTTCTCATGATTTTTATGGAGAATTTTTGGAGGTCTTGGAGAAAGTCAGCAATTTTCTTTGACATCACCCTTGATTGCTTCTTATAACATGCTTAGAGTCTGGGGTTGAGGCCATGCCCCTCACTGCACAATACACACAGTAAAAAGAAAATGAGAGATGCAAGTATCTATTTTAGAACAGCACACTGCAAGGTGAAGTTAAAGGAACGTGAGAGTGCTTCTCCAATTCTCTGTGAAGTAGGTCCGGTTTTTTTTATTTTTGTTTGTTCCTTAACCTCATTCATCATGATACGTGGTGCTACTTCCGCTACTTCCTGTGACTAGTTCACGTGCAACTTACCGTACAAGTTCAACAACCTGAACTGGTCTATACCCCATTCGACAAGAATTCTCCACTGATCACACTCTTGTTGGTCCTGGCGATGCCCAATTGCTTTAAGAGTTTCTAAACACTGTGTTTCTTTACTTTCCTTGTTGCCAAGCGGCAACAAAGTTTAAAACCAGCCAACTTTGAGTAGCACTTAATTGGGAAGCAATCTTCAATAAGTTAGTTATGTGGCCTCCACAACCACATTTTAAAATATATGTATTGGTTTTCTCTTAAATTCAAGCATCATGGAAATACATAATATAAAAAGTGAGGATTCCTCATATTCCCACAGAGTTGAACACTGTTAATATTTGCTATATATATGCTACCAGTTTTCTTCTATTCTTATGTTTGCTTTGTAAAAATGAACTTATTCTACATACATTTCACAAACTATTAACTTATTTGTACATGTTCTCTAATGATATATGTATATTTTCCTCATTCTTAACAGCCACAGAGTATTCCATTTCATATAAATGTGATAAATGTTAACCAGTCGTTAAAAGCACAAGTCCCATTTTTCAAGCTAAAGCATTATAATACACTAGAAGTAATGTGTCAACTCTATATTGTCAAATCTAATAAGCAGAGTAAAGCTTGCCATCCAAGTAATTTCTAATTATCATTTTAGGGTGTTTCCAATCTCTTGCTATCATTAATATGTCAGAATGTATCCTCGCCCTTCAGGCCTCTGTCTGTACACCCAAAGAATAAAGTCTGGTAAGAGGAACTGCCATCCAAAGAGGCTGGTTCTGGTCAATACTCTGTTATGGCCTATATGGGAAAAGAATCTAAAAAAAGTGTATATATTTGTATAACAGAGTCACTTTGCTGTACACCTGAAACTAATACAACATTGTAAATCAATTATACCCCAATAAAAATTTAAAAACAAAAACCCTGCAGAAAGTAAAAAAGAACTTCATTTGCCTCCTAAAATTTAAAAAAACAAAGAGGCTGTTCTGGTTGACATTGCCACCCACAATCCACATCCTTTTGAGCTTGGGTTTGGATTGGGAGAACTCAAAAGACATCAGAACCCAAACCAAGATATAAGGTCCATATCTAGCTGGACAATAGCGAATGTTCCAAGCCAGAACACTGGATATTCCTGGGCCATTCAGAAACGTGTGAAGCCAATTCTGAAAGAACGCCAGAAATATGGGGAGCAACTAACTCATTCCACAAAACACCTTTTCCTGTAATTTCCCCTAAGAACAAGTAACTTCCAGCCAGCAGGATAAATAAGCAATGCCATATCTTTACAAGTCATTTCCTTTTTCTTTAATCCAAAATGTTAAGCTAAATGCTATTTAAACATGTTTAACTTTTTTTTTTTGCGGTACGCAGGCCTCTCACTATCGTGGGCTCTCCCGTTGCGGAGCACAGGCTCCGGACTTGCAGGCTCAGCGGCCATGGCTCGCGGGCCCAGCCGCTCCGCGGCATGTGGGATCTTCCCGGGCCGGGGCACGAACCCGTGTTCCCTGCATCGGCAGGCGGACTCTCAACCACTGCGCCACCAGGGAAGCCCAAACATGTTTAACTTTAATGGTACTGACCCACTCGTGGCAGGAAGGAGAGAAGGTCAGGCATTCTGACCCACTACCGCCAGTTAGGCCTAACCCAAGTCTCTGAGTGGAGATCTGACAGCAGCTCCAGCAGCCAACAGGCAGTGGACTCAGTTTCTCCATGACCTGATTTTGTGACTGTCCAACAGAAACGCTTCTCTGAAGCCTCTTTCAGAACATGAAGCAGCTCAACCTGCCTGAGCCTGCCCAGCTAATCCCTCAGTCAGGTTGGTCTGTTACCTTCCCTGATTTGCTGTAAGAATATTTCAAGGAAAGATTGCTGTAAGAATATTTCAAGGAAAACGCAAAGAACACATAAGTTGAACTGTGGTCCTCCCTCGGGGTGTCCTTGAAGCACTGAGGTGTCTGAAACCTATGTATAGCTGCTGCGGAAATAGCCTTTTAAGAAATGTAGCACAGACACTAACAGTTCTCAAGAGCTCCTTGCTGACATAAGAAGTCATAATGTGAGAGCAGCACATCTGATTTATCACAGGGACCTATCTGACCCCCAGTGGGTGCCAAGGTGCTGGGCTCTTGTCCCTGCAGAGTGGACACTCAGGACATACGCAATGTTTCCACCCAAACAGGAACAAACCCAGGGCTCAGTGTACACATTTCACAGCTTTTTATTGCGATTCAGGAAGAGCCTGCTGGTGGCAGGCATGCTCACTGTCCCAGTTTGCCCAGGCCTTCTGCTGCGTGCGTGACAGCATTTGTGGCTGTGTTGGTCACCGTCTCAGTGACTTTCTTTACCACTTTGTCCCTTGTCTCATGGGTCTTCTTTAAAGCTTCAGCAATGGCTGTCAGGAAGAAAGGATATCCAGGTGAGCAAAGTAAACAATTCAAGTCACTCGCTGGGTTGGAGTCACCTGGAGTGGCCTGTGGGATGTGGCAGTCTTACCGGGTCATGCCCTGGAGGAGCCTGTGGGGCAGAGGGCAGCACAGCTCCTGGAGGAATGCATTAAAATTTGCTTTTATTTCTCCAAACAGCTTGCATTTCTCCAACTATTAGTGAGACAGAGCATCTGCTTGTGGGTGTACTGCCTACTCATGCTTCATTTTTCTGTGAACTGCCTGTTTATATCTTTTTGTCATTTTTATACTGGGCTATCATTTCTACTACAAATATTTTTGCCCAGTTTGTGGTTTTTCTTTTGGTTTGGCTTACAGTTTTTTTTTTTCACTATGGAAAATTTTGAAGTTTTATATTGTCCAATTTACCTAGTATTTCCTTTATAGCTGTTGGATTTTCTGTCATCGTTAAAAAGATCCTCCCTCCTCTGAGATTATGCCAAAATCTATGTTCTCCTCTAACAATTTAATAATTTCATGTATTTATATTTAAGTCCTAATCCATCCGGAATCTATTTTGTTGTAAGAAGTGAGATATACATGTGCTTTTTTACATCATGATACAGCACAAACATATAAACATTTATGGAAATATGTATTTGTGTAAATATATAATTTTATGTCTCAAATGTTTTGTTCCAGCACGCCTGCACCTCGTCTTTTGTGATGTCATCCTCTTAACATTCCACAGAGAGGACTATCTAGATGGAACTTGCTTTAGCAAAGTACAGCCTGTGACCTCAGATGAGCACAGATAATCATACACCAACTGAAAGGATGCCACACTGGGGTCAAGGTGTGATCTGGTTAGGCAAGGATCAGGCTGCTGCCACACCCAGCTTCCCTCCTTCCCCGCCCCAACCTTGGCCATACCATTCTCTGCAGCCTCCTTGGCAGGCTCCACCACCTCCTTCACCACTCCCTCCACGATGTCAACTGAAACAATTAGACAAGCCCAGAGTGAGAGCACAGTGTAAGCTGCCTGTCCTCACAGCAGGGCCCAGACAACCCTGGATACCCTGGAAGGGGCTCGGGGATGCCGCCCCGGCCAGGACAGGACAAGCTGCTCCCAAGAAGGGCCCCCAGCTGGCTTCCTTCAGAGACCGGAGAGGGGCCCGGCTGGCAGGAGATAAGCTGAGTGAGCCAGGTAAAGGCACAGGGCTCTCCATGCCCCTTGGCCAGCGAGGCCTGGAATGCCAACAAGCAGGCCCTGCTGCTGGCTGGGGACCTGGAGCGAAGGCCGGGCGTGTTTCCCAGGTCACCAGGCCTCTCAGGCAAGCTGCGGTCCTGCCTGTGGATGGATGGAGGCTGCGCTGCAGTGGGAGGCTGAATGTCAAAGCTCCTTCCAGCAGCACCAAGCTCCCCAGAGCAACTCCTCCAGCACCACGAAACTCTCTGCCCTCCCAGGTTGGTAACAGGCTAGCCCTGGAAGACGCCACGGTCAGAAGACCTGGCTCAGCTTCTACCTCCTAGAATCACCTCCACCACTTGGGTCCCTCGTGTGTAGACTGGGAGTGACACAGCACTCAGAGAGTTGGTGAAAAGAAAGGGCAGCAACAACAACAGCAGCTGCAAAGTTCAAATGAAACACAGACAGGTTTGCAGCCCTTTAGAAAGAGAACAGCACAACTCGGGCACAAGCTGTTTTTCACAAAACGTCCAATAGGTGGGGCCTGGATCAGCCTCCCTGCAGCCAGCAGCTGACGTACAAAAAAGGATTTCTGGGTTTTTTGTGGGGTTTCTTGGGCTGCATTGGGTCTTCGTTGCGCAGGCTTCTCATTGCAGTGGCTTCTCTTGTTGCGGAGCACAGGCTCTAGGCACGCGGGTTTCAGTAGTCGTGGCTCGCGGGCTCTAGAGCACAGGCTCGGTAGTTGTGACACACGGGCTTAGTTGCTCCACGGCATGTGGGACCTTCCCAGACCAGGGCTCAAACCCTTGTCCCCTGCACTGGCAGGCGGACTCTCAACCACTGTGCCACCAGGGAAGCCCCTGGGGACTTTGAAGAAACTGAAAATGTCCTTTGTGTAAACCCTGGTGCTGACTTTGAACAGAATCAGACTCAGTGGTTTCTTAAGCAAGAAATCTTTGAAGCTTTAAAGTTATGGTAAAATTAAACTCCATCTTCCTTTTTCTGTATAGCATACTCGGAATAGTTTAATACTGAAGGGCCCCTCCCTGCTTTCCAGAGGGACGGATTTAAGCCACCAGCTGCTCACCCAGCACCCTGGCTCCCCTCTCGCCACCAGGGGCCTCCTCTGAGCTGCCCCCTCCGGGCCTCAGCCACAGACCCCAGGAATGTATCAAGCCCAGGGAGCAGAGCAGGTCTGACAGGGAGGGTTGCTTGGGGCAGTGGACCCCTCATGGCTCCTCCCCGAGGTACCTTCCTCAGCTTCCATAGCCCCCCACCTCCATCCTGTCCCTATGCGGCTGATCAGCCTCAGTTCCCCATGGGGTCAAGGCCTGCTCCAGTCCTGCTGGGATCAGCACAGGTCCAGTCGAGTCTGTCCCAATCCCCCAGTGGCAGGAACAGTGCAGGTGGAAAGGAACCTCAGGGTCCTTACCAGCTTCCTTGGTGGCCTTCTCCGTGCGGTGGGCCAGACCCTCGGCGGCAAGCTTCTCCAGGCCTCCCAACATTGTGTGGCGACAGGTGGTGATCAAGCAGGATGCTGGGGCCTGAACCAGTCTGCTTTTACAGATGTCTTTGATGCCTGGCTGGACTCTGGGGCACGAGCCCCGGCCCCAGTAGTGAGTCAGCACAGACGGCAGGAGGAAGAGGCTGGGTGGAGCCACCCCAGCGTTGTGGCTGGGGCAGTGCCCCTCTGGCAACATGAGACCCACACACCCCATATCCTGGGACCCTGTGAGGGGCAGGGATAGGGAGCAGGGTGAGGCTAGACAGAGAGATCAGCTCTGGGACATGCCCCTACCCCAAGGCAAGAGGCCCAAGTGCCCTGTGGGATGACAGGCATTTGGGGACCGCAGCCCTGCCAGCCCCCTAGGCTCCCCGCAGCCTATACATGGTACCTAGACAAGGGCTAGGACTTCCAGCCCGCTGCCCACAGTCTCTACAGTGACCTAATCAAGGGTTTAGGGTTTTGTGGGCCTGGGGACCTGGGCGGCCCCTCAGGCCAGGAATACAAGTGTAATGGGGGCCGCTGCCCTCCCCATTCCCAAGGACCTCAGTTCTGGAGAGTGGCTTTGCAGCCTCCCCTGGACAGGTTGGGGGGCGGGAGGGGTCAGGGCCATGCCTGGCCCAAGACAGAGGAGGACACAACACTGACCAGAAGCCTAGTCATCCCTGGCCTGCAGTCACCCGGTTCTCACTCATGGGAGCACCTGAGTGACCCAGCACTGAGGTAGCCAGCATGTGAGGGAAGCCAGCCCACCCTGCGCCTTGGGGCCTGGCCTCTCAGGGGAGCCCTGTGAAGTCAGCAGTGCCCACCCAGGCAGTTCTAGGGGAGTAGATGGAGGACCCCACTACCATCTGGGGAGGTGTTTCTGGCCATAGCAAGAGTTCCCAGAAAGCAGCTCTACTAGCCCCTGATGCACTACACACATGCTTAGGGTTGCCTCCCTAGTTACACAGGCTGCCTCCCTAGTTACTCAGGATGGAGAGAGATGCCTCAAGTCACATACCACATGCCCAGCCTGAGCCTCAGTTTCCTCATCTATAAAATGGGGGCATCCATGCCTGCCTGGCCTTGTCACTGACAGCTGCTGGAACTATGTGTGCAAACTCTTGGTAAACTTCTGTTCCCACCCCCTCGTCACTGATGTGCTAGGGAGGGGCTGCTTGGCAGTGAGCCCTGACCAACCAGTGGGTAGAGCAAAGAGTGGCAGGGGTATGAGCCTGCCTCGGAGTGAGAGGGCCTGAGACGGGACCCGCCACCACTGGCCAGGAGTCATGGAGGAAAGGCCCTCCCAAGGCCCTGCTCATAAAGTCCAGGCCTGGGGCAGGAGTTTGAGGCTGCTCCCCCCATGTAGGTTCCCTCATCCCTCAGAGGGGTCAGGAGGGTGTGGTGGGGTCTAATTAGTGTTTAGCTGACACGGGCTTTGTGGAGCTGAGGCCCTCCCACATTCCTGAGTGGTACCAGGAGGCCCTGGGCAGTGGCCCCCCTGGGGTGCGCAGTGGATGCTGTGGGCAGCAGGAACTCTGGGTCACAAGGCCACAGCCCCACACGTGCCACTGGCAAGAGTAGATCAAGTCTTAAACAATCTGGAGAGTCCCTGTAAGAAAAAATACACTACTACTCTCTTGCAAGTTTTATAAATATATATGCATGACCCTGTGGACTCAGAAGGGGCCATGACAGTGAGGGCCCTGGAGCTTAAGCAGGTCCAGATGACTCTGGCCTCCCCTTGCCACAGCCAAACACCAGAGAGCTCTGCTCACAGTGTCAGGACAATGCTGCCAAGGGGGGGCACTCCTGGGACATGGATGGTGGGAACTGGTCTGAGAGACCCACGGAGATGGTCCCTATAGGCCCATCAGAGCCCCTTCCCTGTTTCCTCTGACATGTGTGTGTGCCCCACCCCCAGAGGGGTCCTTTGCGCCGGACTCCCTGTCAGGATGGCAGTGTCACCCACCAGGTCTGGGATGGCTTCCAGACCTCACGACCCCTCCCTACCAGGGCCCACCCTGGGGTACTCTTCACCATCCCCCTCTCCTCAGGAGCTCACCAGCTCCTTGACAGGCCCTGCTCAGGGCTCGGCCACTCAGCAGGACTCCGGCTGCACTTTTTCCCTCCCTGTCAGACTGCTGTTGCCTTCACCCCATCCCCCCTGCCCATGGAACCCTCTCCTCCTTAATGCATGGCCCCAGTGTGAGCACCCAGACTCCAGTGACAACACACCATGGCCCCAGATCTCCTGGCAAGCATGGGTTCAGGCACAGATCCCAAATGCCCAACAGGGGGAAGGCAAGAGAGCTGGAGAGGCCAAGTGGCCCAAGACTGGACTTGGGCCCCAGACCTTGGTGCTCTGGCCCACATCTAGTCCCACAGGCCTTCCCACTCTAGCTCTGACCAGCTCCCTGTCCTCTCAGCTCAGCCCAGCCCATCTGTGGCTCCCAGCCAAAGAAACTAGGACAGCCCAAGACCCTCCTAACCGGGATTCTGGTCTGAGGGGTTGGGTGACTCCTGCAGTGAGCAGTGTTACCTGCCTGGGTAAGGTTGAGATGACTCAGGTGGGAACCACCCCATCTTGGAAGAAGCCTGGCCCATGCTGGGCCCCAGCAGAGCAGGCCTTGAACACAGGCACCCATGGCAGCCTGTCCTGAGTCAGAAGGTCAAGTCCTGCACTTGGGGTGGGGAAAATCTAGCCTTGACAAGAGTCAACTAATTCTCCAAGTAGAATCTGCTCAACAACCCAGTCTGGTAAAGGACCAGCTGACTACATCATCAAGTCAGGAGAGTCAATTTTTCAAACAGCAGTTTTCCAACTGAACAATTAATAATTCTGAAAAAAAAACCTGTGAGTACTTAAATACTTAGGGCTGTCTTATGTCTGAGGCATGATGATTTTTGTTCTCCTGTGATTTGAACTGCTGCAAATGCCATGAATGTCAAGAGTTTTATGACTGTCATCCTGCCTGTGCTTTCTCCTACTTCTACTTCATGGACTTGAGCTCCCAGTATATACAGCCCACATATCTTGCACATACAGACCCCTCCCAGCCACAGGGAGACTAGACTCCTGGAGACTTGGTTTATCAGTCACCAAAGGAAGACTTCCCCAGCAGATCAGCACTCATACATCCATGGGTGTCAGTCAGGGTTCTGGAAAAAATCAGAGGGCACATCAAAGGGATACCTGAGGAAAGGGACAGTTCACAGAGGTGTGGACAGACTTAAGGGGACCAAAGAGGGATGGCGAGGCCCCCAGCAACCAGGAGCAGTGGGAATTGTTTCCTCCCTGGGCCTGCAGGGGCTGTAGACCCCGAAGAGAGCTGCAGCTGTAGGAGAGGCTCAGCAGACAGGAGCTGCAGCTGTCAGCAGAGGAAGAGGGCCACTGCCCAACCATGCCCAGCAAGAAGGAAGCAGGAGGAATAAATTCCTCTCCTTTGCTTCTCCATCTCCTATCAATATCCCCCATTGGCTGAACCCAACCAAGTCCTGAGGGTGAGGGAGCCCGGGTGATGCAGTTCAAGAGGCAGGTTACCAAGGCGAGGGCAAGGAGGAGAGGATGTGGATTCTCGATAAACAGAGAACACCAGCTCAACCTACCAGACTTCTAAGTCTGGAAGCAATGTGGCTGCAGCTTAATTCTTAATTCAGCCCATTTCTCCATCCTGAAACTCTATGGGGCAACAAGAACACAGGGAGAAGAATTTTTAAAAGCCCATCACCAACTCACACATCAAATTTAACTTCTCTGAAGTTAAGTGTCACTCTCTCCTCATCTCTGCTACCCTGTTGTCATTCCCTCCTTCTTTCCACTGCCTTCCCACCTGTCCCATGTAGATAACCAGTCTCTCTGATTCTGGTTTATCCTCCTGCATTTTCTTCCCACAAATATGCAGAGACATGTGCCCTGCATATTTTCTTGCATCCTCCTTCTTTCTTTACAGGAAGGATAGCATACCAGAGATATGCAGTTTTGACTTCACTTTCTTCTACCTAACCGTAAAAACATACTATTTTTTAAATATGAAAAAGAATACAAAAACGACATCACATACAAAGAAATCCCACCAAAAAGTGTGCCTCAAAGAAGGCACATGAAAATTATTACCTAACGTGAATTAAACTCCAACATGAATTTTAGAAAGAAAATAAGACACTTAATAAAGCATTAGGGCTTCCCTGGTGGCGCAGTGGTTGAGAGTCCGCCTGCCGATGCAGGGGACACAGGTTCGTGCCCCGGTCCAG
>NC_041233.1:35555118-35577504 GCF_002837175.3 Physeter macrocephalus | reverse complement strand
GGTTCGTGCCCCGGTCCGGGAAGATCCCACATGCCGCGGAGCGGCTGGGCCGTGAGCCATGGCCGCTGAGCCTGCGCGTCCGGAGCCCGTGCTCCGCAACGGGAGAGGCCACAACAGTGAGAGGCCCGCGTACCGCACAAAAAAAATAAAAAATAAAAATAAAGCATTAGTAGGAAGGAAGGAAGGAAGACTGTAAAACAGAAATACCAGAATTCAGGGATGAGATGGCACATGACAGGAGCAGGCAGAATAGGAACTTACATAACTCTGGAATAAAACAGAAGAAAAAAGGTAAAACAAACCATTGCAGAAATGAAGACTAAACTAGAAGGAGCCACAGTAGGTACCTATGGGAACAGAAATGAAAAAAAGCAAAGAAAAAAGAAGGAGTCATATTAAAGACATACACAGTGTTTGGGAGACAATGGCAGATGTGGAAGGTAGAAAACTTTGTGCCCACGACTGGAATTCCCAAAGAAGAAAGACAAGCGATGGAACAGAGCAAATATTTTAAAATACAATTAAGAAATGTTCCTAAAATAAAAGAAATCTAGAGTCAATATGGAAAGTGCAAACAGCATACTAGGGAAAACTGAACCAAAACAATCATCACCGATATGAACCCTAAAAAAATTACTGTACCTTAAAGATAAAGGGGTGAGAGGGATAAATTAGGAGTTTGGGATTAATACACACTACTATATATAAAATAGATAAACAACAAGGACCTAGTGTATAGCACAAGGAACTATATTCAATATCCTGCAATAACCTATAATGGAAAAGAATCTGAAAAAATATGTATATGTAATTGAATCACTTTTGTATATGTAATTGAATCATATACAAAACTAACACAACATTGTAAATCAACTATATTTCAATAAAAAAGATAAAAAAGATAAAGAAAGCCAGCCAGCCAGAAAGATCAAGTCACTTATTAGAAATTCCAGTGAATTAGAAATCAGACTTCTAGGGACCGTTCAACCTTCTGTGGCAGAAAGTGGGGCAGCCATACCTAGAAGATGCTCATGGAAAAAAGTGTGAGACGTAAATTTCAAACCCAGTTGAGGATAAAGTATAAAGGCTACAGACCAACATTACCACACATTTAAGAACTCAGAAAATGGTTCACATGAGCCCTTCTTTTTTTTTTTTGTGCGGTAGGGGCGCGAACCCGGTTCCCCTGCATCGGCAGGCGGACGCGCAACCACTGCGCCACCAGAGAAGCCCGAGCCCTTCTTTTTTTAAAAAAATTTTATTTTAACTTTTTAACCTTTTTTTAAAAAAATAGAAAATGCCATACACAAAAATAGGACACTGTGAACCCTCATGGACACACTGCAATAACCCAAGGGGCCTAGCTGTAACAATTCTCAGCTCAGATCCCAGACGTCTTCTCTTCTCAATTCATCTGAAAATATTTCATTCTTAAGGAAACTTTTAGAGGACTAACTCCAACCAACCAAGAGATAACAGAAAACATTTCAGCAGAAGGAATGGCAGAGCGCTTCTAATATTTTCAGTTGCAGATCTAAGACAGAACAAAGGTGTGGAGGAATGGGATGCAAACGCTATGTTTTCACAAAGTAGAAATGAGACAACTAACAACAATAACAACAACAAAAATAGGAGACAAGGAGAGAAGGTGGAAAGCAGAAAACTCTGCCCCTTCTCATCTGTAATTTGATGGGAATCAGAGCTGAGAAGTCCAGTGGAACCAAAATGTGATGTTAGTGACTGTGTTTGGTTAGTTGGGGAGCTGGGATTTGGAGAATTAGGAACTATCTAAGGAATTGCTAATGGAAGAATTAATCTTTGGAGATTTGACCAAGACCCAGCAGGTGCAGTGGCCACAGCTGCCTTCTCCTCAGCCCATCTGGGCTCAGCTAGCTTCACGAACCTCACAGAGACAGGCCTGGGCTCCTATAAGCTCCCATGGCTCGCCAGCACCATGCCCACCTTGTCCCAGACATAGGACCAAAGACAAGCCCAACCTGGCCCTGCACCCCAGGGCTCAGTGTTGGGGGAACAGAGGCACACAGAAACAGGCATTTGCACAGTGCATGGGAGCATCAGCTGCATGGCGGCAGGGTTTGTGGAAGGGGCTGCATTGTAGGAGATGGCACCATGGTGAACCTGACAACGTGCCAACTCTGTTATCTGGTAGGAGAACCAAAGGACCGTCATCCCTGCATTCATGTGGCAGATGTTGCCAGAGCCCCACTCTAGGCTCTGGGTGTGCACTAATCAGTAGATGGGACTTGGCTGCAACCCGTGGACAACCATCACAGTGAAGCACACAGGAGAGCGACTCATTAGTATATAACCGTGGAAAAGAAGTACAGGGGGTGTAAGAACGTATTGGCAGTGGCCAGACCCATTCTGTGTATGTTGGGGGAGGATCAGGGAAGCTGAGATCTGAAGGATGAAAGAGCAGGAGCAACTTGGACGAGGGTGGTTAATGACGGAGGATGGACAGCATTCCGGGTAGAAAAAAAGGGCAGATGCAAAGACTGAGATGAGCAGAAGCACACAGTCAAGGGAAATGAACACGGGTGAACGTGGCTGAGGCAGGGAGGGAGGGCGTGTTGGGGGAAGAGGCTGGGGAGGTGGGTGAGGCCGGCAAATACAGAACCTTAGCATCGAGGTAACATCAGGATTTAAGCTTTTCTTTGCAACAGAAAACCTAATTCACAGCGGCTCAAACAATGAGGAAATTGATCCTCTCACCTAGCTCCTGGCAGCTGCAGGACTGGTTAAGTTAGGGACTGAATAAAGTAACTTGGGATCCAGGTTCTTTCTATATTTCTGCTCTGCCCTAATCAGCAAGTTGGCTTTTCCTTAGGCTTGTTCCTCCTGTGGTTAGAAGTAGCTGCCAGAGTTCTAAGGATCATTTCTTGACACAAAAATGTTCAGTGGTATAGGAGAAAATGCTTCTTCCTTGGTCTTTTTCTTTTCTTTTCTTTTTTAGGATGAAAAACCTTTCCTAGAAGGCTCCTGGCCCTAGACCTGACTCCTCCTCTCCTTGGCCTGAGCTGGCTCACACATCCATCCCTAAGGCCAACACTCACAAGGAGAACAGGATGAAGAGGGATTGTTGGGCCAATTGGAATTTCTCCTCAGTCAGGCAGGAGAAGGATGCATTCCAGAAAAATGTGAGGGCTCTGCCAGTCCAGCCCCACCTGCCTCCTGCTGTGGCCCCAGGTGGTCTCTCCCAACCCTGGCATCCTCTCCTGGGGGCAGGGCCTCCTGGAGATGCTGGAAGCACCTCCAGATTACCCCAGGTATCTCTTCAAGGACCTTCCCTTTAGGCCTTGGCCCATTTTGCAGACTAGCTGAGCACTTCTTTTGGGGACAGTCAGCAACAGGAACCAAGCATGAACTGGGCCTGGCCCTGGGGTGAGGGTGAGAGATGCTAAGGGTTAGGGAGACCTGTTGCTTCCTTGGGAGGGATCTCAAATTGGAAAAGGGAAAGGTCACCTGGGGGTTGTGAAGGGGAGGGATGGGGGTGGACACGACGACACTGCCCCCTGCTGGCATGTCTGGAAAGCCTCTGGGAAAGCCGGCCCCGAGTCAGCGTGTGAAGGAAAGACGACAGTTTTTTTTCTCAATCTCCCCAGAACTAGGAAGTGCCGTGTAGCCAATATCTATGAGTTGAAACGGCATGACTACGTATGTGCTCATCCAGAAGAGAACGAGATCATTACGGACAGAGGGAATAGTGTGTGCAAAGGCGTGGAGGTGGGGAAACGGAACGGGCCGTCACGTGCCGAGGTGTGGCGGGGGTTCGGATGAAGAGGGCAGCCAGCGCCCGGCTCCTGGGCTGGGCCTTACCCTGTGGCAACAGTGAGTCACCCATCAGCAGGACTTACCCAGGGTTGGTATCGCGTGCATGGACACGTGCTGGGGAGGTCGGAGGGAAGGTTTGCGCGAACTCTAGACCCTCTGGGGGAACCTGCCCGGTAAAAAAGCCAGCCTCTGCAATGGACCAGAAAGTACAGGCGCGCGCATCCGGAAGGGAAGGAGTGCCCGAGGGAGTGGCCTAGCGCGCGTACGCACACAGCAGGGTCCCAGCGCTTCACGCCCACGTGCGCCGCGCCCACGTGCACCGCCCCGTGCGCCGCAGGCACCTCCCCAGGGGGCGCGTCTTGGGCGGAGCTCCTGGCGACCGCGCCAAACACAAGTCAACTGGGTGGGACTCAGATCTTCGGGGCGTGTCCTCGCCCTCCCGGTCCTGCCCCGTGACTCACCGTCGGGTGCGACAGTCGCACAAACACCGGGCGGGTGGCGTAGGGTGAAGAGCGCCAAAAGCTCTGTCCCTGCCGTCCCCTCTTCCCGGAGAATTCCTGCCCCCTGAAGTCCTCGAGGGCGCCTGGCCCTGGGATGCCTCGATGGGAAGCACCACCTCCGGCTTAGCTCACTGGGAGAAGTTCCCGAGGCCCCTGCCTTTGGAACCCTTCGCCCCCCGCCCGGAGCTGAGCCCCTCGAGGATCCGGGCACCGAGTATCCCCCTCCTAGGAAGGGGCGGGTTCCTGGAGCTGAGGGAGCGATTTTGGAATCGGGGTCAGGGGGAATAGAGCGGGGCAGGGGCACGTACCTAGATGGGGGGTTGAACTTCGGATAAGGGGGAGTCTGGACGCACGGTTGAGACATGGGAAATGAGTTCTTGGACAATACGTCTGGGTTTCCGAATTTGGAATGCCAGGACTCTGGACGTCAGGGCTGAGTTTCTGGATACCCGAGCCTCTACTCTAAGCGAGGGAGGGCTGGGCCCAGTTTGGGAGGAGGCATGAAGTGGACACAGATTAGGCATATGTGCTTTAATGAGGTGGCCCGCCAAGAGCCTGCTAGAGCTCCGGGCCTGGAAGGGAGTCACCCATGTCTCCCTTCTGTCATTTCAGGAGGCCGAGTTTCTTCCCAAAACCCGAGAAAGCCTCAGAGGCCTGGTTAGCAGTCTTGTCGATGGTTTCCTGGGTAGACTTGGCAACCTGGTCCATAGCTGGGAAAGGAAAGGATAGAGGGCAGTTGAGTGTGGGGCCCTGGGGAACCACAGCCCTGCAGGGTTAGCCTGGCCTGGGTCTCCCTCCCCAGGAAGCAATGCTGGTAGAGGGTCTGCAGAGGAGGGGGTGTGTCTGGGCAACGGCTGGGTGGAGGGCAGGGCCACGCTGGGGCTGTCCACCCTCCTGCCCACCAGCCCCACCAGACCTTTCTGCCCTGCTTCTGTGGTCTGATCCACCACTTGCTGAGTTGCTGCTCCAGCCGCCGTCACTAGAACAGAGACGTGGGTTTTAGTCCCTGTTGAGATACCACCAACCACAGGGGCCCCACCATTGCCAACCTCATCTGTTCTCTAGAGTGGTCTGTCCTACAGGCCCAGGGATGGATGCCACTTTGACCAAGGCCACTCAGTGAGGGGCATGAGCCCTTTCCATGACTCCAGGTTGTTCTTGTTTATTTGTGACTCTGGGCTCCTCCCCTCTGGCCTGCTTCCCTTGCCTCTCCAGGATTGCTGCAAAAATATCCAAGCGAGTAAGGAAGGCAGGGCTGGGCCAGGCTGGAATTGGCATCTGGGCTGTGGCTACTGCTGGGCACAGCCCAGGGAGAACCCTGCTGCCTTTAACAACTTCTCCCCCGGAGGCTTGGCCCAGATGCCTGAATTCCCACATTTAGAGCACTGGGGCTTCTACTTTGCAAGGCCCTCTCACTACCTCCTCTCTCCTGTGCCTCTCCCCAGAGGGCACACAAGCAATGACTGCCAGTGCCTCTGTGAGCAGGCAGCGTAAGGCATTAGGAAACGAAGTGTGGAAAGTAGGTGAAACTTCCAAAGTCAGGCCATCTCCTCTAGACCAGAGTTTGTGCCTGTGAAGAACAGGGTTTCCAGGGGCTCAGGTGGGTCCCCACCTGCTTGGTAGGCAGACAGGTGGCTCTGGCCTTCAGAGATCTGACTCATCCTTGCTGCTGAACAGGAAAGGGCCTGCTTTACCCAGACCCTGGGGACCAGTGGGTACAGGGGTCAGGCAGACCCTGGGTCTACTGCTCACAGAGGTCCCTGGGGTCTTTGTCTGACGTAGCACAGTCAAGACCACAGGGAAGGAGACTGCATTCAGCTTACAGATGGGGAAAGTGAGGCCCAGAAGGAAGGGTACTGTAGACAGAGGCTTCCTGGTACCATTTTAGCCTCAGGGGAGCAACTGTGGGCTTTCCTTGGGGCACTGATGAAGGAGGGGGTTGGTTTAGGTGTTGTCTGTTGACTGGGATATGTGTAGGACAGACTTGGAGCTGGAGTCCCAAGGGAGGCTGAGCTGGGACTGGAAGAGCTGCTGCTGGTGGGGCTGAAGTCTCCTTACGTACCCTGCTCCGCAGTCCATCCCCAGCCCCCAGCTGCATAACCTCAGGTCTGAGGGGGAAAGAGCCAGAGGTGGAGAAACTAAGACTGGGGACCTGCCCTGCCCGCATGAAGGTGGGAAGGTTTTCTGCGTGAGGACTTAAGAGGAAATGAGTATTTCGGAGGAGGGCGGGGAGTGCTCAAAACAAAGCCCGGTGGGAGTCTGGAGCCACCCGTCCCATCCTGTTTCTGTGCGCCTCTGGGACCTGGCAGGCAGAGATCGGGCGTGGTGGCAGAGCGCGCTCCCCTCGTGGACCGTCACTCTCCCCTGAGGGCCCGGGTGGGGCCGCTCCCGGCCCTAGCAGCTGCCTCGGATTGGCTCTGGCAATGCCCAAAGCACCCCCCGCTCCGCCCCACTCCTCTGGCACTGCTGTTCTCCCACTTCCCTCAAAGCATCATTCCCGGGCTGGTCCGGGTGGGCGTCCTTCCAGGTCCCTGCAGCTCAGGAGAGGGCCCTTCCTAGCCAGAACCGCCCGCCAATTTTCCGGCTGCGCAGTCCCCAGGCTTCTGCTCCCAGCCCCACCCCCGCGTCCACCCGGGGGTCCCAGTATGTGCCCCAGGTCGCGCGCTGTCCTCACCCGCTTCCTGGGCCGCCCCCTCCACTTGCTGCTTCAGGTCCTGCAAGCCTTTGCTGGCCATGGCTGCTGGGGTCTGCGAGGTGCTTCAGGGTAACCGTAGCGACGTTGGATCCTGCTCAAAACGGCGGCGACCCGAGTACCAGCTCTGGTTTTTAAGGCGCCCCAGGGCCGGCCCGCCCCGCAAGGAGGGGGGTTGGAGGGGGCGCGGGGCGGTTCCCAGCACTCTGGCTCAGGGGAGTGACCGGGCCCTGCTCCATTCCCCGCCAGCCGGAAAGCACAACCTGGCCTCTGGCGGGCCGTAGTGGGAAGGCGGAGGCCCCATCCAGGATCTGGAGCGGGGCTCGGTGCTGCAGAGGGGCTGGATCAGGGGTCCAGAGAGCGGCTGGGGGCAGAGGGGGCGCACCAATCTCCCTCTACCGCATGAGTCGGACGTTTCCGCTTTGACCCTGAGGATTCCCCAACCTGTGAGCGCGGGATCAGCACCAGGTCAGGATCTCAAGGCTGGAGTTGTAATTAATAATAGCAGCTGCCTTTTTTTAAGCATTTACCTTGTGCCTGACGCTGTCCTAACGCTTACAGCCTCTTGTGTAACCTTCACAACTCTTGGAATGGGTGTTATTAGCAGTTTACAGGAAGAAATTGAGCACAGAGGGCGAGTTAGGTCTCACCCAAATTCGCATGGCAGGGACTCAAGTCCGAGTCGGTGGGCTGTAAACCCTAGCGCCCTGACCCACGCCGAGCTGGCGGTTCCCACACACTCAGCCTGGACACTGCAAACTGGCCCTCTGCCCAGCCGCTGCTGGGACAGGGGTGGGGGGGGAGCGCAGTGGGGAGATGGTCGAGTAAATCCCACCCCCTTCCGAGAGGGCGAGTCACTGACGTGCGTGCTGGACCTTGGCTGGGGACCAAGCAGCCTGAGGTGGAGGGGGAGTAGCGGAGAGGGCGGCCCGTGTGTGTCCAACCCAGGCAAGGAAATCGTTGTCGGTCACCAAAGACCAACGACTTGGGCAGGAAGCACCCCAGGCCAAACAGCGAGGAAGGGAGCGGCCAAGCCGCAGGCCTCTCAGGTCACCACTCCTGGGACCGGCGCGCGTGAGGACCGGGGGCGCTGGGAGGGGAGTTAGTGACCTGAGCGTCAGTAGAGCAGCCAGGGGTCCCAGAAAAAGCAAAACGACCCTCGAGGCACAACATCCTGGCGCTCAAGGGTGCAGGTCGGGCCCCCACCCCGCCCAGCGCTCTTCCACTCCAGAGCCCGCCTTCGGAGTCTGGAGGCCACCCCCTCTGCGTCTCGGTGCGGCGGCTCGACCCTCTCTAAGGCTGCTCTCTGATTCATCCTCTTTGGGCCTGTTTCTGCACGTCCGTCGGGGTCTCCCCTATTTTGGAGCTCTGGGAAGGTCCCACCTACCCAGGTCCACTCGGCTGGCCCAAGCTCTGCCTGTAATGCGTGGGGAGGGGTGGATAAGCTGTGGAGGGTCAGCCCCTGGTGTGGGGTATATGGAAACAAACACACACGAAATTGATTAAGGGAGGATTCCTGGGCAAGAGGAAGGGGCAGGCGCTGAGATCAGGTGGGGGGATGGGACACCAAACGCAGACTAACAAAGCAGCTGCCCCACCCTGCCCCGCCCCGCCTTGCCCCTCCCGGCCTTGAGCCTGGTCCAGCCCGGAGCACTGAGGCGCTGCAGAGCCGCCTGATGGTTCCTCCTGGACTCCGGTGAGCCCCGCCCAGACCCTGCCCCAGGCCTGCCTGCCCTCCTGAAAAACCACCAGTAGCACCAGTCCCTTTTAGCCAGGAAGGCCTTTTACACGGTTCCAAGTTAGCTCACCACTGAGCTGCTGTTGCTATTTGGCACCAGGCCTAGTGGGCAAGGAGCGAGACTGGGAGGCAGCAGCCTCTCTGGGAGGGGCTGTTGGGCCCAAGCAGGTGACAAAACGGACAGTTGAGTGGCTGTAAAGCCTCAGGCACCAGAGTCAGACCTCTTGGGTTCAAATACCCCCAGGGCAAGTTCCTTCATCTCTCTGAGCCTCAGTGTCCCAAGGAGCCTCATCAAGCCTCAACTTCATCAAGCCTGACGGTGGGGGGCACAATACCAGAATCTCCCCAGAGTGTTACGCCTGGCACTCAGCTGAGGGTCCTTCGAGGTGGGGGGAGGGAAGACCCCCTTAATCTTGCTCATTCTTACTCATCCTTTCCGCTTCATCGACAATATCACAACCACGGGCTTCCCTGGTGGTCCAGTGGTTAAGAATCCGCCTGCCAATGCAGGGGACACAGGTTCAAGCCCTGGTCCAGGAAGATTCCCCCATGCGGAGCAACTAAGCCCGTGCGCCACAACTACTGAGCCTGCCCTCTACAGCCCGCGCGCCACAACTACTGAAGCCTGCGCGCACTAGAGCCAGTGCTCCACAGCAAGAGAAGCCACCACAATGAGAGGCCTGCACACCGCAACGAAGAGTAGCCCCTGGTTGCCGCAACTAAAGAAAGCCGGTGCACGGCAGCAAAGACCCAACTCAGCCAAAAATAAATTAATTAATTAATTTAAAAAATATATATCACAACCTCTGGGAAGCCTTCCTTAACTATCACAGATTAGATGAAGTATGCCAGATTGGGCCTCCCAGCATTCTGTACTTCCCTAACATGACACTTACCAGACTTTAGTGATTGCTTTTCAAATTCTCTCTCTTCCCTCTGTAGGAGAGCAAAATTTGACACTCCAAAATGTCATTTTGGCAAGCCAGTTATTTCAAGCTGAAAACAATGAAGGCCCAAAAGACTCAGGGAGAAACTTTGATCTTTCCCCTTAGCTGAATTTAGAGAGAGGGCCTTACAGGAATAGAGCTATCAGCAATAACTAGAGTATGAACTAGGTGTGTAGACAGGGAGGAACCGAGAAAAGTCTATGTGTTAAAATTACTCTCTGTGTCCCATTGTCTGTACATGGCCCAGCAAACATTTATTTACCGAACATTTGCTTTTCCATCTCCATGTCAATTGCCTTCCTCCCCAAATCTCTAGCCCCAAGATCCTCTTTTGTCTTTAGCTGAAGATGCTATTTAAGGTGAAGGCTTCAGCCATTTTGACAAGTTACTCAGTTTTCCTGGGTCTGTCCCATGTATACATGCTATGAAATTTTGATTTTCTCCTGTCAGTCTGTCTCATGTCAGTATGATTCTTTGAACCAGCCAGAAGGACCTAGAAAGGTTAAGGAAAATTTCTTCCTCCCTGACACCTCCAAGATTCTGAGCAATTGGAGAGGAGAGACCATACCTAGTTTGCTTAGTTTGGTTCCTCAGAGTCAAGCACCTTGCCTGGTACATGGTAGATGATTGACAAATCTGTTACAGCAATGTTGGAAGAGGTCATCAAGAGGGTGTAACTGTTGGTTGCCTTGCGAGCTGGACCTGGGCAATCAGAGGCTCCTCACCCCCTCCCCTGTCCTTGGAATGTATGTCCTGCCTGCAATTCCCATACTAGCATCCATTTCAAGGACACAGCCTTGACAGAGTAAGGTGTTGTTGAAACCCTCTGGATTGAATATATGACTGACCCCAGTTAAGTCCTCTGTTAACTTTTAAGATTTTGGTGGGCTGGGGCAGAGATCTATTCATCTTGTGGCCACCCAAGACAAGCCTCATATGTAAGTTCTTTTATTAAAACTGCCACCTACTGAGACTTCCCTGGTGGTCTAGTGGGTAAGACTCCACGCTCCCAACGCAGGGGGCCCGGGTTCTAACCCTGGTCCGGGAACTAGAGCCCGCATGCATGCTGCAACTAAGAGTCCGCGTGCCGCAATGAAGATCCCAAGTGCCGCAACTAAGACCCGCGTAGCCAAAGTAAATAAATAAATATTAAAAAACAAAACTGCCACCTACCGAAAAAAAAAAAAAAGGGACAGGGTGCCTGGGGCTTCTCGGATAAGGAGAGGATGGGGGGAGAGCAGTAACTCCTCTAGGGAAGTCAGGTGCAGCCCCACAGATCCCACAGCACATAATAGGGGGCTTAAAGGCAAAGAGCACTGCAGTGCCCATGGGCTGGGGAAGAGGCTTCCTGGACCAGGCAGACCTTGTTGTTTGATCACAGGAACTGGCCCTGATTATGGGGGTGAGAGCGGGGGGCAAGCAGGAGGGACCCTCCCAGGTTCCTTCAGCAGAAGAGAGGGCACTGGGACCCCAGGGGCCAAGTCTAGGTGTCCTCCACCCCCAGTTACCTGAGAGGGCCCAGCTCCTCCCCCCTTTCTCTCCGGCAAGCCCAGGTCCCAGGTGCCCTCCTCCTGGGGCATGCACAGGCCTGCCGATGAGCAGTTTGTGAGCCCGGGAGCAGGGACACCCGGGACTGGCCGCACCTCTTCCAGACCCTTCATTCCTCCCACGGTAGGGTTTGGGGGCTGCAAGAGCAGCAGCTCACTGCTCCTTTCTGCCTCCTCAGCCGCGGATACCCATGACCGGCAGGCTGGGATACAACGAAGCTCAGCTGTGTTTGACTGGTTCCCAGCCCCCAGGGCTGCCCTTGACTTCTGCTCCCCACCACAGAGGCAGGGTGGGAGGGTGGTGTGGACTCAAGTTTTGGTGCCCACACCCAGGGCTGGAGGGCTGGGGCAAGCCACTTAGATGCTCTGAACCCAAACTGGCTGTCAAAGGAAAGGGAGCCCTGCTCTCTGCTCAGGCACCTCTGAACGAGACTCCAGGGCGTGATGCCAATAGCCCTTCGTGTAGGACAATGACCACCCTGGTCCCCGGGTTGTTTTGAAACCTTGGGGGTGGCAGCATCTGCCATAACGCCACTGGAGCCCCCGCAGTCCGGGTGAACGTAGCAGAGCATGGGAATCAGCTGCTTGGCTTTGGAGCCAGGCCACCTGGACTTCTGCCCGGGTCCCAGCTTCCTAGCTTTGTGCCCTTGGGCAAGTTATTTAACTCTCTGTTTCTCAGTTCATTTTCTATGAAACTGACCCATGCCATTTGTTTTGAGGATTAAAGGAGGTAAAGCACTCAGTACAGTGCCCCACACCTGGGAGGAGCTCAACAAATGTTCATTTTTACTCTTTTTCTCTCAAGGCGGAGGCTGGCTCTTCTGCCTCTCAGCTGTTGTGTTTTCTAATGATACTTGGCAGAACTCTTCAGTGAAAGGGAAAGCCCAGGTCCAACTTGGTGGGGAGCTCAAGGCTAGGTGGGACCAGGCGGGAGGAACCCTGGGGTCATGTCCTTCTTCGCAGAGGAGGATGTAAAGAGTCCCTACTATGGGTTTAGACTTCCCATCTTTGAAAGTTACCATCTGCTCCAGGGAGGGGCGTTAGGTGTCCCTGTTCCCAGAAGGAACTGTTCCACCAAGGACACACATGGAGGGAAGGCCCAGGAGGCCCATCCTCACCCTCTGCCGTCAGTGGGGTCCATTCCCGGAGGGTGAGCCAAAGCTCAAAACCTGGGGCACCCTGGTCTCACGCTCCAGCGGACAGTGTGTCCTTGAAGGTATCTGCCCGAGCCAAAAGCAGGGCTGCCACCTCCATGTTAAAAGCCAGTGGGGGTGGCCTGGTTTCAATCCCTGGTCGGGGAACTGAGATCCTGCAAGCCATGCAGCATGGCCAAAAAACAAAAAACAAAAAACGGCAATGGCGGGGTGGCGGGGGGTGGTGCAGGGGGACTCCTGAAGGCAGTGCCCGCCATCAGTAGGTTCCAGAAACGCCCAGGGTGTTCCCGTACCATACCTGGCCCAGCTCCTGTTCCCAGGAGGGCCCAGAGGGCGTCTTCATGAATGAGGCAGCACAGACAGGAGGCCTAAGCAGGTATGCAGTAGGGATTTGAGTTTTATTTGGAATCATTAAAAAAAAAAATTCATAGCAGCATCGTTGGGGTCAGAAGGACCAGAGGGGGTGAGGGGACAAGGGAGGCAGGTGATGGTGGTGGCGGCAGCATGGGAGGACCAGCCTGTGGGCAGCCAGGGGAGGACGTGGGGACCATGGGCAGTCCCATAGGTCACATTCCAGGACCAGACACTCCTTGTGCCAGGAGGGTTGGGGTGTTCCTCAGGGCCTCCGAGCTCACCTGCAGCCCTCTAATCTCCTCCACTCTTGGTCTGGGAGAGAGAGAGACTTTCACACACAGCTCTGGGGCCCCAGCCCTCAGTGGCCACCCTGGGTGGGGTGGGGACAGGTGTCATCTGTGCCCCTCTTCCCTGAGGGGGTCATCCATGAGGAGACCTCACATTCAGGCTCAGGGGCCTGCAGGTCAAGAGGCTCCCTCGAGGGCTCTGGGGCCCCAGGAGGGAAGCAGCTTGCCCAGGGACCCCCCTGTAACACCAGGAGCCCAGATCCTACCGCCTGAGCCACTTCCTCTTCCACTTTGGCTGCCTCGTCCTCCTGCGAGGGGGCAGGTTGCTGCAGGTCCTCCTGTGGGAAAGCAAAGGGGATGTGGGACCAGGTGGAGGGCACAGAGTCCCCAGCTCCTTGCATCCAGGGCCTTGTCACCCTGGCCTCAAAGATGAGCAGAGGCCCTCATCATCTTGCTCTATGTGGAGGGCTGGAGGGGAGGGAGGTATGAGGGCCAGACTGACCTTGGAGGTGATAGAGCCTCACGTAAGGATTCACAGCGGGGTCTCTGTCTGATGATGCCAAGGCCTTCTGCGGGTACCAAGTACCCTTGAGCCCAGCTTCACCCCCAAAAGCAGATGCTGAGTCACTGACAGTCCCTGGTTGGGCCTCCTCCATGAGGAAGCCCAGTGAGGTGGGGTGGACAGTGGCCCCTGAAGCACTAGGCCTGACCCCCCCTTCAGTGTTCCTGAATCACATGATCACATACCCTTGTCCTCCTGTGACCCCAAAGAGCCCTAGGAGGAGGGGCATGTTATCACCGTTCACATGGGGACCCTATGCCTAGAGAGGCCAGGTATCCAGCTTAAGGCCTCAGAGCTCAAAGCAGTGAGGCTTGTAGGGATCAGGTCTGGCTTGCTCCAGGCCCAACCCTATCCCAGTAGCATGAGTGCCACCCTCTTTCCTTCTCCCTGGCTCCTGGATGGGCCCTGGGCTCAGGCTGGTCTGGTTGGAACCAGCAGCGGTTATACAGTCCTCTCTCACTTCCTGTCTCCCTCTACCCACCTACACCCGGCCAGGCACTTGCCTGAGAGGGCGGCCTGGCTGGGGGTGGTCATGTGAAGCTGGTAGGCTGGGCCAGACTGGGTGATCAGCTTGGACACTAGTCTCAGCACCTACCTCTGGAGGGTCCTGCCACCTCTCTGTTACCATGGGGCCATCCTGCCCCTTGGTGGACTGGGGCAGCCAGAGTTGGGGCAGGCTCTCCAGGCAAAGGACAGGTGGCCGCCTACCTAGTCCTGCTGCCCCAGGGTGGGTGCATGAGGCCAGTGGCATGAACGGTCAGAAAGACTGGCAGTGCTGCATCCTTCTACGGTTCACTGGAGGGTGAGTCATGGCTGGTTTTGGGGTGTCACCAGGAAATGTCTTCCTTGGGGTAGCTCCAAGGCTCACCAGCCCTCCTCCAAAGTCAGAGAGGAGCGCCCAGGCTTCTGCTCAGAGGTGCAGGGGCAGCCTGGCCCCATCCCAAGGCCTCTTTTGCTGGGGATGGGGGGGGAGGGAGGGGCCTGGGATCTCCTGGGGTACATTTGGGTCCTGCCCAGGGGCACTGATGATGATGATGTAGTCACCTCCCTTTGTCGGGTGCTCACCATGAGCAAGGCGAAGCTGCTTCACGGGGGGCCATTTCCTTGCATCATCACAGCCCAGTGAAATGGATACTCTCAGCCCCACCCTCCCCCCACCCCAGGCATTTTACAGCTGAAAAAATGGAGGCCCCGAGAGGTTGAGTAGCTTCCCACGGTCATAGAGCTAGGATGAGGCAGAGCTGGGAGCTAGGAGCAAAGGGCACCTGCCTGTTCCTAGGATCTGGAGACCTTGTGCTGGCCCTGGAAGTGGACGCCTTGGTGCTGCCCCCAGAGCCAGGGGCAGGGTGACCCCTACCCTTCCACCCACCCACTCCCTAGAGCACGGATTCTTAGTGCTGGGTGCCTGGGACTCTACCGGCCCCTCGGGGCCTGTGCCAGGTAGGAGAGCTTTCTAAAGCACAGCCTCGTACTGAGACGGCACATCTCTGGAATAGGAAAACCTCCTGCCCCCAATGCTCCCACCATGATCTCCCAATCTCCTGCTCAGAGTCTCTCTTTCAGAGCACAGTCTCGGGACCCAGGCTGCCCAGAGAATTGCAGGCTCACTCAGACTAGCCATGGGACCTTGATTACCATACCTCTCTGGGCCTCATTTCCACACCCTGTCTCATGGGATTTTGTGCCAAAGAAATGAGTTAGTAGGTGTAAAATGCTTCAAGCAGAGTCTTTCTGTGGTGGGTTCTGGGACAGTTCTCCCAGCCAGCCTCCACCCCCTGGGAGTGCTCCGCCGCTCCTGTGCTCTCTGTTGCCCGGCGCGCGCACGTGTGTGCGCACACACATACACACACACACACACACATGGGCACACTCACACCAGGCACAAGCGCACACACACGCTCACAAAGGTGGAGGCAGAGGGTGTGGTCAGAACCTCACTGTTTTTCCATCACCAGGGGGCGCTGCTTCCCTGCTCCTCCTTGGAGGAGGAGGCCCTGCCCAGCCAGGCCCCGAGGGAGGCTGGACACTGGGTTGGCGGTGACCTGGCAGATCTGAGCTGGTGTCCACTGCCCGTGGGAGGCTGCCTGCCACCACTCGGGGCTTTCAGGACCCTGCTTTCGCTAGTGAAATGGGGTGTCTCCTAAATGCTGAGCGCCATCAGGAGAATGTGGTTTTGAGCCTCATTCCAGTTGGGCCCCACACAGCTCCGCTCACAGGGGTGGTCGTGAGGATTCCAGGACTTAATGGATGTGACAACACCAAACGCAGACCAGGGCCCCTGAGTCTCCATTCCCCTGTATGACAGTGGGATGATAATGCCTCCTCCCCAGCTGGCCTCCCTGGGGCCCAGGGGAAAGGATGGGACGGGTCTGAGGGCCAGGGCTGGGGACTAGGTCTCACCTTGTGCACCACTCTGGAGGTGATTGCGATGTTCTCTGCTTCCTCCACAGTCTTGGTGGCCACGGTGTTGACACTGGAGACCACGGCCTCGCTCACGGCGTTGGCGTGCTCCTTGGTCTTCTCAGCCACTGTGGGAGGAATCTGGCTGACTTTGGCCCTGACCCCACCCCCACCGGGGCCTGGCCTTCCCGTCAGGCCAGAGCAGCCCCTTTCCCAGGGCGCTCAAAACTCTGTCTCTACTGGAGACCTTAGGCTGTCCCCTTTCTGACTCCAGGGGAGCTCTGATGACGATGGGGGCAGCCCACCCTGGGTCTAGCCCCAGATTCTGGAGAAGTCTGGGTCCTTTCCCCCAGAAGTCTGGGGAAAAGGAGGGGCCTGGGCTTGGGCCTTTAGCACCAGGGTGCAAAAGTCCCTGGACGTCCCAGCCTCCATGTCCCCGGGTCCTGGGGCTCCTCACCTGAAGTCACACTCTGCACAACACCTTCCTTGGTCTTGGCTCCTGTGGAGGAAGTGGAGGCGTCAGCCCAGTCCCACTCCTGGTGTTGGGAGGGGAGTGGGCCAGGCAAACACACCACAGAACAGCTGCACAAGCTGCAGGGTCAGTGGGAGGTAAGGATGGTGTCTGGGGGCCGGCCTTCCTTTCAAAGGCCACTTCCTGCTGTGTCTGGAGGAAGGGGATGGATGGGAAGTGGACAGGACAGGATGGGGGGACGAGAGAGACCAGGCCTGAGGTAGGGTCTAGACCTCACGTGGGTATGGCCTGGGCCTCTGAAGCAGCGCAGGACAGGGTCAACGAGAGCTGAGTCATCGGCTCAGCCTCCTCTTCGGAAGGAGCTGACGGGGGTGGGGTGCACGGGAGGCTGGACAGGACACTGAGGGTTGGTCTCATCTCGCCTGACGCACCCCTTCCCTCTGGGTGGGGTGGGGACCTGTGGCCTGGCTGCTGAGCACCTGCTTGCTCAGTCCGCGGGGCTCCAGGCTCAGTGTGGCTTCTTACCCGAGTCAGGGGGCCTGCGGGTGATGCTGGGCGGGGGTGTGCATTGGTGTGTGCATCTGTGGGCACACAAACAGGTGTGTCTGAGGGCTAAGTGCCTCCCTTGCTGTCCTGTCCCAGAGGCCGGCCCCTGGGGTCCTGAGGAGGCCCAACCAGACAATGGGGTGTGTGGGAGAGTGGCGGTCCTCCCGAGCTGGGAGACCCTGACTCAACTGCCAGGTCCTCATCCCTCTCAAAATGCCTCCCAGGGGCTGGGGGATAAAGTCAGGCCCAGGTAACTGGACGGCCACCAATCTGTCCCGCCCCGCCAGGCCCTGCCACGCCCAAACTCACCCACATACATGACACCCTCCTTGGTCTTCTCAGCAGCCTCTGTCACCCCCTGCTTGGTCTTCTCCACGGCGCCCACCACACCCTCCTTGGCGATGGAGAAGCCCTTCTTGAAGACATCCATGGCTGTGGGCAGGGACGGGGGCCTGATTCCCCGGGCGAACTGTGACTGGAGCTGGCTCGAGTGCTGCTGCAGCCGCTGTCCCTGCTGCTGCCTCTTATTGCTGCCAATGAAATATTGATGATGCAGCGGCGGCTGATGGGAGCCCAGCCAGCCCAGGGGTTGGGGCGGGGAAGGAGGGAGGGAGGAAGCAGGCTCGCCGCCCCCTTCTCCCAGGGTCCCCAAGCCCCTACTAGCTCAACCCTCCCCTCCTGTCCCCTGCCCTCCCCGGAGGGGCCATAGAGGGCCGGACACATCCTTGTCCATCACTGCCCTTCATTCATTTGCCGCCCTGCGCACCCACGGGGGGGCCTTGACTGGGTGCTCCCAGGCCTGGGGCTGTTGTATCTGTGTACATCTGGGGCAGAGAGGGGTCAGAGAGGGGGGCAGGCACAGAGAGGGGAGGTGCCTCTGTTACCAGCGTCCCAGGTAGGGCAGGGGTCAGGACCAAGCAGGCCTGTCAGGCAAGAGTGGCCAACCTCCCAGACCGGCCTGGGCTACCCACCTTCTCACCAGCACCACGGATGCCCCCATCCTGGGGCTGGGGCAAGGCCAGGTGGGGGAGCTGGGCCACAAAGAGCTGACCCAGGCCCTGGCCCCCGCTACAGACTGTGTGACCCTAGGACAGCTCCTTTCTCCTTCCGAGCCTCCACCCGTCTGCTGGTTCCCGCTGCCCAGGGGTGAGAGACACTGAGTAGGCACGCGTGTCCCCCACTTCCTGGCCACCAGCATGGACGGCAGCAGGTTCCCTGAGACTGATCCGACCGCTTCCTGCTGCCCCACCTCTGTGCTGGGGTGGTTCTCCTGATTCCCATGGGGACATGCTTGGTGGGGCCACCTCCCCCCGTGTCTCCCACACCCCCCAGTGTCCCAGACCCGAGTCCTCCCGGGGCGCACAGGAACTGGCCTGCGTTGTTGGCTGCCCCTGTGGGGACCAGGCCGAGGGTGAGGGGGGCCGGACGAGACTCACCGGGTGGGCCGGCCCAGGCCACTTCCTCTCTTTGTTGTCCCCGTGCTTTTTTTTTCCTTCTGAGATTTAACTTGAAGACAACGTCACCAGCACTGGCAGTTTCTGGAGTCACCCACAGAGGCTGAGTCCGCCCCAAGCCAAGATGATCCTGACACTGCTGCTCAGCGTCGGGGGGCCCCTGGGCTGGGGGCTGCTGGGGGCCTGGGCCCAGGTCCCCAGTACCAGGTTCTCCGATCCACACAGCCCCAGGCCACCTGGGGTCTGGAGGGCAGAGGCTGAGGACGGGGACCCCGTCAGACGGTAAGGAGGGCCTGGACCTGGGGGAGGAAGTGGTACAGGATCTGAGTCCCAGCTCAGCCAAAGCAGGGACTCTCTGGACTTCAGTTACCCATACGTGAAATGGGCTCATACCATCTATCTGCTGGACCAGCCGTGAGGCTGAATGAGGTGCTAGGTGGCAGGCTCCCCTTTAGGAGGCCACCCCCAACCGGCCTGGACTGGGTACCCCAGGGCCCAGCCTAAGGACCACAGGAAGTTCCCCGCCTACCCATGGCAGGGAATGGGCCTGGAGGTTGGACAGGGTGGGAGCACTCTATGCCATTGACCACCGGGGTGCTGAGGGGCTGGGGTTCTGGAAGTTTCTAGCTGACCTGGGAGTGGCTCCTATTCTTCGAAGTAAGTCAGTTCTGAAAGCTGAGCCCAGTTGAGGCTGGCCCAGCCTAAGCCATAGAAGACAGATGCTCCTGTGGACTGAATTTGGATCTGAGTGCCCAGGGGGACTGGCATGGGCCCTCAGCCTGGCCCTAACAGCGCCCAAACAGTCGAGCAGTGAGCAGACAGGGTGCCCTGCTCTATTTCAAGAACAAAAAGGAGGCTGTGGCATCCAGTGAGCTCTGCTTCAGCAGCCCTCTGGAAATGGGCAGAATGGTCTTATGACTAGACCAGGACACCCTTTTCCAGTCTTTTTATGTGTTCAGGGCCAGGGATCCTCCTGCTGATAAGGTGCTGGGAATGTGGGTCCCTCCTCAGGGTACCCCTCAGTCAGAGCAGCAGGTGCCATTTATCGGACCCATCTCTGGGCTAGGCATCTTGCCAAGTGTTATCTCAATCCTCCTTACAGCCCCGGTTACAGAGGAGCCTGGGGCTCAGAGAGGCTAAGCAGCTGGCTAAGGTCACACAGCTGAGGAGAGCTAGAACCAGGATCTGAGTCTGACTCTAGAGATCATACTCTGGTCCCAGTCCCAGGGGTGCCTATTCCCCCCCTCCCCCTCCCCCCGCCCAAACCAGACTTGGTTGAGGGCATCTATAAAGATTTGGAGGGTGAGAGGGGCCAATTTACACTCACCCAGAGTCTTCCGTCTGGCTGGCCGAGATTCACCGTCATGTGGGCCTGACCCAAACCTTCCTGGAACAGTTCTCATACAGCTCTGACACTTCAAGGTGAATGTGTTTGTTAGACACTTTCCCGAAAGCAGATCTGACCAGGGAGAGGCAGGAGGGTGAGAGCAAGCGAGTGTGCACTGCCGCTAGGTGATGGAGGGGCGGGCCATGTGGGAGGAGAGGGGAGAAGTTGGGCCTGGAGACACCCCCTTTCCTGTGCCATTCCCATTTCTGCTCAGAGCTGGGAGGTGCACATGGGTCTTGGTGGGGGAACCCAGTCACCCAGCTCTGATTTCAGGACCAAGGATCCAGACTTCCCTCCCCAAAGCCATCACCTCCAAGCCCCTGTCTCTGGGTGGCCGGCCTCCCTCTGATGAAAGGGAGTACGAGGGGCCCAAGCGGCTGGGCAGGAGGTAGGAGATGCTTCTCTTTCTCCCCCACTCCCACCCCGGGGCTGTGGGGAGGGACTGCGTTCCCTTAGCCCCAGGGAGGGTGGGTCTCTGGACTGCTCAAGGCCTGAGGGGGTCACTCAGCCATGGCCTGGTGGTCTCAGTGTGTGCAGGTGTGTGTGCAAGGGTACCCTGGCCTGGGAACGCCCAGGCAGGAGTCCCAAGCCCTGGTCCCAGGAACCTCCAGGGGGTCCCAGCAGGCCTGCTGGTCTCCTGCCTACAACCCAGAAGCTGCAGGCCCCACAGGTCAAGCCCAGGTTGTTGAGGCCTCCGGAGGGGCTGGTGAGAAAGGAAGGAAGTGCCGCGCGGCTTCCTCGGGCTGATTGCTTCCCGTGTTCCTGTGAGGGGAGAGGCGGAAACGCAGCCCCAGCCCTGCTCCTGCTATGGGGAAGGGGAGGCGAACAGGCTCTCCACAGTCAAGCAGGGGCACCACACCACCCATGCCACCCGCCACGAGCCTGGCGGGCCCGCCCCGCTGGCTGCCAGAGCCAGGGCCCTGCCCTGCATTTGCCCCTCATACCTGTACCCAGGGTCTGGGGGCCAGGGTAGGCCCTGGACACAGACCCAGATAAGATGCTTTGTGGACTTCCCTGGTGGCGCAGTGTCTAAGACTCCGCGCTCCCAATATAGGGTGCCCGGGTTCGATCCCTGGTCAGGGAACTAGATCCCACGTGCATGCCGCAGCTAAGAGTTCGTGTGCCGCAACTAAGGAGCCTGCGAGCCCCACCTAAGACCCTGCGCAACCAAATAAATAAAAATAAATAAATTTAAAAGAAAAAAGAAAAGACCCTTTGAAAGGAGAAGCTCAAACAAAACAACCTGGTGCTGGATGCCAGGTCTCAGGATGGAGGAGGGACATGGTTGGTGCTTCCTAGGTCACCCAGGAGCCCGTGGGGCTGGGCCCAGTGAGCCAGCAATGTGGGTATTTGGACTTTGTGGGGGAAGAGGCTCTTTCTTTGATCCCAGGCTTTCGTGGGGGTGGGGAGAGCAGGAGGTTAGGATGTGGCGCCTCAGATGCATGAGCGCTTCCCAGGCAGGACTGAGCCTGCTGAGGGGACTGAGCCAAGACCCAGGCAAGGTGCCCCATCTCCACATTGTTGTGACAGTACTGCAAGGTCTCCCCTGTTCTCTCCACTTTACATGTTGTGAGGCTCAGAGGGGTGGGGTCGCCACCAGGGCCCACACAGCTCCTAAGTGATGGGTCAGGCCCACATCGGCTGGGCTGCAAATCCCAGGTGTCCTCAGTTCTGTCTCCACTAAGAGGGGTGGGAGTGTAGGAGCCGCTCCTCCCAGCAGCCCAGCTGGCCCCAGTCACTAGCATCAGTGTCTCCACAAGGAGCTTTTGCAACTTTTGCAGCTGGGAGCTTGTGGCCCAGAGGAGTCACGCATATCTCTGGAGGTCACACAGGAGCAGAGGGGAGCCCAGACCGCTGGTCTCCGGGCCACAGCTGTACCTCCTGCACCTGTATCTGTTCTCCAAGGCACAGGGCCCTAAGCACGAACAGGGAAGAGCCCCACTGGCCTGAGCTATGCTCAGGGATGGACACCAAGTG
Source organism: Physeter macrocephalus (assembly GCF_002837175.3). Taxonomy (NCBI): domain Eukaryota; kingdom Metazoa; phylum Chordata; class Mammalia; order Artiodactyla; family Physeteridae; genus Physeter; species Physeter macrocephalus. The sequence goes on along the minus strand of NC_041233.1, from coordinate 35,555,695 downwards.
GGCCTTGGGCTCCTCTGTGGCTCAGAGACCAAGCCCGGCAAACTTCTCCCATGGAGTCATCACAATCACAGCCGCATCCAGGACCTCAGAGAGCCAGCATGCTAAGAACACTTCCTTCCACAGAAAGACTTAAAGGGCAGTCGGAGGTAGGTTTTACTGGCTGGTTAAGAGGCACTTGAGTGTCCCAACGGGCCACAGCAGCAGCACATTTATAATTCAGGAGGTTCAGGCTAACAGCCCGTTCCCTGCCGGAGGCTTTCTCTGCCTTCCTTATAGCCTCCCCCCACGGAGGGGCTGGGAGTGAGAGTCTTCTCCATCATTTCCAGGACTGGAGGAAGGGCCTTGCTCAAGGTCACCCTGAGTCCAGGGACAGGGAGGGGAGGAGAGCCCAGGCCTCCCAGTTCCTATTAGAAGCTCCGGGCTTCCCTGGTGGTGCAGTGGTTGGGAGTCCGCCTGCCGATGCAGGGGACACGGGTTCGTGCCCTGGTCCGGGAAGATCCCACATGCCGCAGAGCAGCTGGGCCCGTGAGCCATGGCTGCTGGGCCTGCGCGTCCGGAGCCTGTGCTCCGCAACGGG
>NC_041233.1:35536547-35554960 GCF_002837175.3 Physeter macrocephalus | reverse complement strand
TCCGGAGCCTGTGCTCCGCAACGGGAGAGGCCACAACAGTGAGAGGTCCGCATACAGCAAAAAAAAAAAAAAAGAGACTCTTTCCTGCCTGGGGCAGGAGGGCATCAGTGGCCATGTCGGAGGGCATCAGAGGCCATATCAGAGGCCCAGTACAGGCCCAAAGCAAGCTGGAGACCCTCACACTCATTTCTAGGCTGGCACCTGCCTCTCAGTAGACCACTGGGAGATAAGAGTGCCAAGAGGGCCAGGGCCCGAGGCCAGGAGGCAGTGAGAACAATGGGGCACTTCAGCGAGCTGGGCCGGGGGCTCAGTGGACCAGCGAGAAACTGCCAAGAGCTGGAGGAAACCAAAGCAAAGGTCAGGAATGTTCCCAGGGCTTCTGGGCCAGCAGCCTGTACTGTGCCAAGGGAGGGGAGCGTGGGCAGCGAGAACAGAGGCTGCTGGAGCCTGAGGTTTGGGCAGGTCAGGAGAGAAAGTTCCTGGGCAGGAAGGGTGGGCGGCACCGCTTCCAGTTCTAGGAACCCGAGATGGAAAGTCACAGTCACTCCCTGCAGGCTGGCCCAGACCCGGTGCTCCCAGGGTACAGGCCTCCTGGACCCTCTGCAGCCGTTCAGAGGGCACGCGAGGAGCAGAACTTTGTTTACAGCGGGTGTTTCTCAGCCTTGCACTATTGACATTGCCAAATACACCTGGGGCGAATCCTCTCTCCTCCCAACACACGCCCCGTTGAGAACAACTGGTTTACAGAAATACTTCTCTCTAGGTCTGAGCATGTTCCAGGAATTTCCATGGGGCCCAGGGCGAGGTGCGGGCTGCAGTCGCTGATCCTTGAAACAGTCTGTGCAGGTGGCCACCTTGCCCCCCAGCCCTAACCTCTGGGCCCTGCACTTTCACAGTCCCCTGTTTCTGTGTTGAGTGCACATCCTTTGCTTCCATCCTGATTTTCACATGTCCCTCTTACCATTTACTAGTCCCTAAGGGATGTACGGGTCTCTTCCGGGTCTCTATTCCCACTGACTGGCTTGATAAATCTTGTGCCAACGTCCCACTGTCTTCTGGATTGATTTAATTTTTTTGGCCGCATCCGCGCAGCTTGTGGGATCTTAGTTCCCATACCAGGGATTGAACCCGCACCCTCGGCATCGAAAGCACAGTCTTAACCACTGGACCACCAGGGAATTCACGTCCCACTGTTTTCATTCCTTGGCATTAGAGTCAGTCGTAACAGTCAGATGAGGAACTCCTCACTCGTTGTCTTCCAAAATGTTCTTACCTGTTCATCTGCATTTTCTCTTCCAGATGGAAATTATTTTATTTTTAAGTTTCGTTTTTATTAGTTATACACCCACATAAGCAGGGCTTAGAAAACTCTGGCATGGTGGGTCAAATCTGGCTCCCCACCTGTTTTGTAAATAAAGTTTTATTAGAACGCAGCCATGTCCATTATTTACATCCTGTCAGTATTGGCTTTCCTGCTACAATGGCCAAACTGAGTAGATGTAACAGAGTCTGTATGTCCTGGGAAGCCTATGCATCCTTTTTCCTCCCTGCACACTTTTGGTTTTCCCTGAAATAAACAATTGTCTACGTTTTTTGTTTTAGTTTTTTTCCTTTTGCTTAGTTTTCTGTGTCTTTGTCACCATTCAATTCCAAACTCTCAGCCAGTTGTCCACATCTGCTCTCCACCTTCATTCCTGTCAGGTGTTTGACCACCTGTGTCTTCTGGGAGATGCCTCTCTAAGAGCCTCCAGCCGTGCTTCAGGCTGGACCATTGCTCACTCACCCCCTGCCTGTCATTGTCCTGGGGTCTCCCTTCACCTTGTTTCTGTGCTGGAACTCTTGTTTCCAGATGCCATGATTTCCTGTTTCTTGGTGTTTTCTCTTGTTTTGGTGGAGCATTTCTGGCACAGTGGTCCTCAATCCTGGGCTGTGCCTTAGAATGACCCAGAGAGCTTTAAAATGCAGAAGACCAGGCCTTAATCCCAGAGAATCTCCTTTAACTGGCCTGGGGTGGGGCCTGTAGGCTCATATTTTTAAAGTGCCACAGGACGCTTCTGATGTGAAGGTTTGATGGCAAGATTGCAAACCACTGCTCTAGTAGCTCCCTGATGAGGGTCCTGGGGAGGGAAATGCTTTGAAATCAATCTGGCTTGTTGAAAATGTCTTAATTTTGTGCTCCTTAAATTGATAGTTAGGCTGGGTATAGGATTCTAAATTGGAAATAATTTTCCTTCAGTATTTTGAAGGTGATTCTCCACTATGTTTTAGTGTCTGGTACTGCTGTTGAGAGGTTCAAGGCTATTCTATTTACTGATGTGTGTGTGTGTGTGTGTGTGTGTGTGTGTGTGTGTGTGTGTGTGTGTGTGGTGGGTGGTGGGGAGGGGCTTGATTTTTTTCTCTGGAAAGTGTAGAATCATTCTCACTCCCAGAGTTCCAAAATTTCACAACGATGTGCTTTGCTGTGCGTTTATTTTCATCGTATTGTGGGTAACTGGTGGGCCCTTTGAATCTGGAATTCCATGTCCTTCTCTTCTGGACTATTCATTTGGTTGTTTTCATCAGTGATTCCCTCCCTCCGTTCTCTCTTTCTGGAAATCCTATTGTTTGGATGTTGGATTCCCAACACCGGTCCTCTAGTTTTCTGATCTTTTCTGTCCTATTTTCCATCTCTGTTTGCTCTTCTTTTAGGGAAATTTCTTTAACTTTACCCTTTAACTTTTCTATTAAATTTCTTTTGCATTTCTACCATTATAGTTTTAATTTCCAAGGGTTCTTTTTTGTTCTCTCAGTGTTCTGTCCCCATTTTTAAAGTGGCTTCCTTTTCTTGTTTCTGGAATGCAGTAAGTTCTCTTATCAGTCTGGGAATATTAATGCAAATTTGGGGGGAAGTTCTTTTCTCCCTGCACAGTCTTGGTTTTCTCCAAGTTGATTTTCTTACATCTGCTCATTTTGACCTCCCACTTTTGTAAGAGATTTTCCTCAGGGGTCATTCTTGGATGTCTGCCCGCTTAAGAGTGGAGAGGCTGGGAAGCTGATTGGAAGCTGGGTAGATGGGTGATCTGTTTTGTTATAGGATGCTCTGCGGGGCTAGTTCATTGGGGTGAACCCCTGGTATTAGTGTCTTTAGGCCTTTCCCCTCGAGTGGGGTCATTTTTCTGAGAAGCTTTTTCAGTCTGCTGCCAAGAGGGTAAAGGCCAGCTGCCAGGCTTCTGGGAGCCAAGTGGGAAGGCAGGCTGCGTGGTCTCAGCACTCAAAATAGATACGGTCACACAATCCCCCTCAACTCACCCCACTGCCGTCCCCAGCAGTATCCCTGTGTGATGGTACCTGGTGGGCCCGGGGCAGAGATCAGCTCCAGAGAATTAAATCACAGCCTGAGAGCCACTCAATCACCAAGGGCCCTGAACATCGCTTCCCAACTTCTCACAAATGTGGTCCTTTCTCCCGAAATCCACCACCATGGTCCAGTCAGTCCACGCTGCCAGTATCTCCCAACTAGACCCCTGACACCACCACCTACATCTTGCCCCCTCCCATCCTTTCTGTACCCAGGAACCAGGGTGGCTCTTTCATGTCACCTCCCTGCTTAAGCTCCCCCACGGCTCCCCCTGCCTTCAGGATGGAGCCCTGTCCTCAGGGGGCACTCAAGGCTTCCATGGTCTGGCTTCTCCTTACCCCCATCGCCTCTCCTTGGCAGCCCTTTCCGCACTCCCAGCCTCCGCAACGCAGTGGGGCCACATACCTCTGTCACAGCTCCCGGTGCTTCACCTCATTCCCTCCATGTAAGATGCAGCCTAATCATCCCCTCCTCCCCAAAGTCTCCCCAGGTCCTAGCACCTATCACACCATCTGAGATCACCCACTCTCCTTTGGGACCCTGAAGAGAAGGTCTGAGCCTCCACATTGGCACTGAGCCGGAGTCCAGCACCCTCTCTCATCAGATGCTACATCGAACTGAGCCGTGGAGATCATTACCACTTACAACGCTGGAGAGCTCTGCTCCGAGAGCTGACTGCGTGGGGAAGGGCCCTCTGACCTCTTACTGAGTGCATCAGCTCTGCCACCAGATCTGTGAGCTGGGGCTCTGTCAGCAGTGAGCAGCCCTCCACCCCGGATGCATGGCAGCACACGCTGGTGGAGGGCACAGGAGGCAGGGTGACCTCCCGGGTGTTCAGGATGCTGAGTGTGACCCCCACAGCACTCGTTACGACCTCCGTGTGGGTGGCCTTTTCCACAGAAGGAACTGCTCGGCCTGGCTGCCTTCCCCTAAAACCGTTTGAAAGTCCATTTCCACAATGGCCATAATGGGGCACGACCAGAGCAGGCGCCCTCCCCGCAGCCGGGTCTCCGGTGAGGAAGGATGTGGGTGGTAATGGGAATGGGGCAGGCTGCCAGGGCCGCCAGAGCGGGCAGGACAGCAGTGTTCACTGGGCACTTGGGAAGAGCCAGGCACTTGATACTCCTTTGCCCACTTGGAGGAGAGTATTATGATCTCCATCGCGTAGATGGGAAACGAAAACTCCCTAAGTGCCTCACTCGAGGTCACACAACCAGAAAATGTGAAGGATTCGAACCCAGGACTCTCCAGCCCCAGCAGCGCCATGTTGCCTCCCTGGCAGAAGGAGAAACAGAGATCCCTTCCTGACTCTGGTGGTAACTCTATGATTGTGGGGGGCTCCTGAGCCTCTCTGTGCTGACCCCGGAGTGAGGGGTGCTTCCTGGAAGGCCATGGAGCAGATGCCCTTGCAGGCGGGGTCTGTGGAGCTTTTGCTCTGGAGCATAGGAATGAATAATGCAGAGTACTCCCTTCTCAGGCTAATGGATTCCAGAAGCCCCCAGATTGGGCAGGGCAGAGAGGCGGAGGCAGTGGAGGGGGTGCGCTCGGCACTGGCTCCCTGCTGACCTCTAGGAAGTGGGGGGCCTGGGTGTGGCTCAGCAGCCCTCCCTTCTGGCTTTTTTCCAGTAACTGGTGTCCCTACCAGAAGTCCAGGCTGGTCACCTTCGTAGCTGCTTGCAAAACAGAGAAATTCCTCGTCCACTCACAGCAGCCATGTCCACACGAGGCTCCGGACTGCCAGAAAGTGAAAGTCATGTGAGTCGGGGTGCAGCAGGGTGGGCTATTCATCCAGGCCCTGTGCTGGCTCACCCTAGAGTCGCTGAGCCAGCCGTCTTCCTGCAGGTACCGCGTGGCCCACAAGCCGGTGTACCAGGTCAAGCAGAAGGTGCTGGCCTCCGTGGCGTGGAGGTGCTGCCCGGGCTTTGGGGGACCCGACTGCCAGCACCACGGTAGGGTTCCCTGTGATCCCCCTTCCCCCTTGACCTCTGACCCCAGAGGTCATGCAGCCCCTCTGACCTCTGGAGTCAACATCTGATGCTTCTCTGCAGATCCCAGGGTGATCCCTGAGCCTGAAGATCCAGGTGATAGCCTCCAGGAGCCTTGGGATGGGCCAGTTGACTTTGAACCTGGTATGCTGCTTTCCTGGAAGGCACAGGAGGGACAAGCGGGAAGAAAGAATCCATGTGCCCAGGGCTCTTCTCCTCTGATAGGGCAGTGCCATTTCAGGGAAGCTATGTCCCCAGAATCAGCAGGGGTCCCTCTTTGGCCCTGTGTCACCCTGCCCCCACACCAAGGCAGCCAGGTTAAGGGCCCTCAGTGACTTGCCTGCTGGCCAAGCACACGCGCCCTTTCCCTTGACCCCATTTTCTGGGAAGGACAGTTTCATCTGGCACCCTCCTTGCCCCCTGAACTACATAAGCTCCCATGTCCTGGGAGAAGCCTCCCCACAGCCCCCCTAACCAGGGCCAGGAAGTCATGCTGTCCCTGGTGATGAGTCAGCACAGCAGAACCACCAAGTGACACCATTTGTGTGGCTTTCAAGGCCGGGCCATAGTTGGGATGGGGAATAAGTTTCATCATGTGGTGAACTCCTATCTATTGACAAGGGCTGACTAGAATGATGTCGAGAAGCCGTGCCCCTGTGACTGAGGAGGAAGGTGTGCCACGGTGGATTAGTCATGTCTGCTGTGGGTTTAGGGGGCAGGGTGAGGGCTCACTTGCCATGCATTTGCCCTTCTGGAGTTAAAGGCTTCTAAGCTCCTGCTCAGAGGACATCAGGACACAGCTCCCTGTTTCAATCCCCAAATGTCCTCTCTGCACCTCATGTTCTGCCCAGGCCTGGGAAGTCAGACACTTATGTCTCATGTGTGTATTCAGGCCACCGGGATGCAGAGATCAGCAACATGGTGGAGCAGCAGGAACGCCGGCTGGGAGATCTCCAGAATGACATTCACCAGGTGGCAGACAGCCTCCCAGGCCTATGGAAGGCCCTGGCAAGCAACCTCACAGGGGCAATAACTGAGGCAAATCAGACAGAGCTTGGTGAGTGGCAGGTTCCATGGGCTGAGGAAGAGCCCAGTCAGATCCTAGGGGATGAGTGGGCGGGGAAGCAGGAAGGCCCATACCTCAGAGGCTCCCCCCTCCGTCGCCCCCGGGGGAGGCTGTCTGCTCCCGAGGGGCTTGTGTAAACACGTGCATCTGTTGTAGAGTTTCCCGGCAGATCCTTGGAGCAAGTGCTACTGCCCCACATCAACACCTTCCTGCAAGGACATCTCAATCCCATGTGGAGAAGCTTCAACCAAAGCCTGCACAGCCTCTCCCAGGCCATAAGAAACTTATCTCTTGATGTGGAGGCCAACCGACAGGCCCTCAAGAAGGTCCAGGAGAGCTCTGTGGCCAGAGCTGACTTCCAGGATCTTGGTGCCAAATTTGAGACCAAGGTCCAGGAGAACGCCCAGAGGGTGGGCCAGCTACGGCAGGATGTGGAGGGCCACCTGCATGCCCAGCACCTGTCCCTGCACCAGTCCCTCTTGGAGGTCCAGACCGATGTGGACACCAAGCTGAAGAAGCTCCTTAAGGCCCAGGAGTCCCCGGGGGTCAATGGCAGCCTGGTCCTGGTGGCAGCAGGGGCAGCAGCGAGGCCGGAACCAGAGAGCCTGCAGGCCAGGCTGGGTCAGCTGCAGAGGAACCTCTCTGCACTGCATGTGGCCACTGCCCACAGGGAAGAGGAGTTACAGAGCACCCTCACAGACATGAAGGCTACCCTGGCCCAGCACGTGGATGAGATCAAGGAGCTGTATTTGGAATCCGATGACACCTACGAACAGATCAGCAAGGTAGAGCGGCAGGTGCAGGAGCTTCAGGTGAACCACACAGCGCTGCGCGAGCTGCGGGTGATCCTGATGGAGAAGTCACTGATCATGGAGGAGAACAAGGAGGACATGGAGCGGCAGCTCCTGGAGCTCAACCTCACCCTCCAGCACCTGCAGGGCGGCCACGCAGACCTCATCAAGTACGTCAAGGACTGCAACTGCCAGAAACTCTACTTTGACCTGGATGTCATCCGGGAGGGCCAGCGGGACACCACGCGTGCCCTGGAAGAGACCCAGGTGAGCCTGGACGAGCGGCGCCAGCGGGACGGATCCTCCCTGCAGGCCCTGAGCAGCACGGTGGCCGCCCTGTCGCTGGCGGTGGATGCGCACCGGGAGGCGGCCGAGCGGGCGCGGGCCGACGCGGCGCGGCTCCGGAGTCAGCTGCGCACGCTGGGCAGCGAGGTGAGCGCGCTGCGGGCCGCTGAGACCGAGATGAGACGCGAGATCCGCCGGCTGCACGGCTCCTTCGCGGCCCTGCTGGAGGACGCGCTGCGGCACGAGGCCGTGCTGGCTGCCCTCTTCGGGGAGGAGGTGATGGAAGATATGTCCGAGGAGGCGCCCAGCCCGCTGCCCCTGCGCTACGAGCAGATCCGCACCGCCCTGCTGGACGCGGCCAGTGGGCTGCAGGAGCAGGCCCTCGGCTGGGACGCGCTGGCCGCGCGGGTGACAGCCCTGGAACAGGCCGTGGGGACCAGCGGGCAGGCCGAGCGCCTGGAGCCCAATCGGGACGCGTCGCCAGCGGCGGCCGGCGGGCCTGATCTGGCTGGGCTAGCGCGGGAGCTCCAGCGCCTGAGCTCCCACATGGAGCGCGTGGGAGGGTGCTGCGAGGCTTCCTGGGCCTCCTCCTTCAACAGCTCCCTCGAGGGCCTTCGCGGGGAGCTCTCCACCACTGAGCGCGGCTTGCAGCGGTACCAGCGCCTCTTCCACAGCCTCTTTGGGAACTTTCAAGAACTCTTGGTAGCCAACGTCAGCCTGGACCTGGGGAAGCTGCAGGCCATACTGAGCAGGAAAGGGAAGAAGCAGCAGAAAGGTCTGGAAGCTCCCAGGAGGAGGGAACAGAAGCAAGTGGAGTCTTTGGAGGATGTGCATGTCAAAGGACCGGTGCTCTGGGATGCAGGTGAGTTGCCCAGCCTGGGAAGGAGGCTGGGGGAGTCTAAGACTGTGCTCTCTGCCAACAGCGCTTCTGCCTCAGAGGGGGCCGGGGTGAAAGAGCGCAGGATGACCATCAGTCACCACTACGCAGGACTGGCTTTGCCCTTAACCCGCCTTCTATTTAGGACTAGGGAGGGGCCCCTTAAGCTACCTGGAGTATTAGGAAGTAGAAGTCACATGACTGAACTGTCAGAGAGCAGCCAGAGCCCCACCACGGAGATGCTTGAGGCTCATATATACACCAGTGGTTGCCTGCCACTCTTAACTGTAGAGCAGGGAGGGGGGATGCCTCTCTTTCCTCCATAACGACACCCTCAAATCCCTCCAGCTCAGCTCTTCGCCCGACCCCGCTTCACCCCCCATGTTTAAGCTTTCCCCTGTATACAAGTGAGTGTGTGGACAGGGGCACACACTATGTGCCCCTATCACTATGTTTCCCCCAGAGGACACACAGGTGTCCTCTGCCATGGGCAGCACCCCACAAGAGGTGAATATAGGGGAAAGCCTCGGGCCCCAAAAGGAGCTCCTTCTGCTAACATAGTGGACCCACTTTGCTGCTCTGAGCCAGGTCCCCCACAATGCCTTTCTTGGGCTTTGCCAGGTTGAATCATCACAACAGCTCAATGATGCATTATCACTGCTGCCATCTTACCTGAAACAGGGTTAGTCAGGCAACTGTCCTGCTCACACATCTAGTAAACGGCACAGAGGAACCCAGTCTGGCTGTCTCTAGGGAGCTGGCTCTTCGCCTGTGAAAGGCCCTTGACTGGCCCCTGCAGGGCCCTGGGAAGCTGCCTCTGAGGCTGAAGGGATGAGCAGCCAGCCTTCCCAGCCCCTCCCTCAGTGTGGTCCTGGAAAGTGGACCCCTACACTCTGTGCCTCAAGTGACTCTACCCTGACAGAGAGGCTGGCCTTGGAGCTACGGCCGCCTCCTCACCCAGACTTGGGGCTAAGTACAGGGCCGCCATCTGGGCCGTCTATATCCTCGTGTAGCCTGGCACGTGGGCAGTCCAAGGCCTTGCTGAGGATCCCACTGCAAGCCTGCCCTGCTCCCACTCACTCCTCACTATGGCCCCGCAGGCCAGTGTCTCCCTGGGAGCAGTGGACATAGCACAGGCTCTAGCACCACTTATGTGTCTCAATTTCTTCCTCTGTAAAAGGGAGAACCACTACCTTCATCAGAGAGTTGTCAGGAAGACTAGCAGATACATTTACCAAAAACCTAGCACAAGGCTTAACATTTAGTAGAAACCAGTCAATGTTTTCCCATTTCTCCAGCATTTTCAGGGCTGAGGCTGTATCTACCTACACTCTTACATCTTTTTCTCCCTTGTGAGTGGTGCAAGGCCTCAACTGCCTGATAGTTTAGGTATCTGGGTTTACCACTACAATATTTTGCTACTTAAAAAAATTTTTTTCCTTAAAAGTAAAAATTCCCCCTTATTTGTCTTATGGGAAGGCCAAAGGGCTTGACTCCGTGCCCTGCAGGGAAGACCACTCTCAGTCCACCTGCTGGCAAATCAGTGAAGCACAACCCTTCCACCAAGGAGCACGTCAGGCCACTGGCTGGCTGGGGCGCTCCACAGAGGGCGCGCTAGGCCGGCCTTACTTCGGCGGGGTGAGCGCGCCATCTCCTGGGTGCTGCGGTAACTGCAGAGCCAGTCTTTCTCACACAGATGGGAAAGCTATTCTGAACTAATTCTCAGAAAATCTTCCAGAACTAGAGAAAAGCAAAATTTTGTCATTCACGAGGATGCTGTTGGACTGGGAGCCAAAGAGCGGGGGCTCTAGTTCTGGGACCTAAGTCACTAACTGCTATGCAAATTGCTCCTCTTTTAGGCCTTGGTTTCATCCCCTGAGAAGTGGGAAGCTTGGTCTCAACTGAGAGGGGTGTGTGGGGGGGGGGGCACAAAGAGCCCACAGCTTGAGGGAGCAACAGGGGAGCACGTGAGGAACATGACCTCATCAGTGTCGAGGCCAGGGTCGTGGCCGGAGCCCAGGGGGACTCAGCCTTCCCATCCCAACTCCTGGCCAGGCAGCCCGGCTGGCTCCTTCCTCTATACCGAGCGGCTTCTCTCCGCTCGAGGCCTGTGTGTGGGCCTGGCGGGCCGCTCGCCTGTGGTCTGTTTCATCCTCCTTAGATTGGCTAAAGTGCTTCAAGTGGGAAGAGCACCAGAAGTCAGGAGATCCACAGCTCCCAGCTTGGTCATGTGTGTTGTCTGGGGCAAGCTTTCCCTTTCTGGGCCTGTTTCCCCCTCTGTAATCCCAGGGCTCTGAACAACATTTTGAAAACATTAAAATGACCAGCTTGAAAAGATTTTTCTTCCCTGGTCCCACCTGCTTTTTCCTTCTCTCTCTAGGGTCCTGTGCTAAACATCCAGTAGGAGCTACCCTTCGTTCCTTAATTATCTCACCAGGGTTAGCATTACTACTTTGCGGATAAGTAATATTTTCTCTCTTTCCCCTGGTATCTCAAGATCCCTAGCAGGTGGCAGGAATCTGGGAGTCAGAGACCTGGGTTCCAGTCCCAGCCTGCCATTGATAAGCCATCTAGCCTTGGATGCCAGTTAAGCATGCAAGACTCAAAGTCTCCTCAATCAGGGTACTTATCTCTCAAGGATGTTGGAAAGAAGGATCAAACAAGAAAGTGCTTTGTTAATATGTACACCAGTGGAGACAACAGACTTGTATTTTCCTTTCTCTCAACTAGTGAAATACTGAGAATTGGCCAGTTAGCTCCCAAGATACATTGCTATTAGGAATATCTGGGTTATCTAGAAATAGGATCTATTTCTAATGTTAAGAGGGCGAGGAAGGCAGATATAATTTTCCACCCGAGGGAGTGAGGGGCTGAGTCACTAACACTTTCCTCCTGCATTCCAGGCTCCCCTGTGGCCTTCTACGCCAGCTTTTCAGAAGGGACAGATGCTCTGCAGACAGTGAAGTTCAACACTACTTACATCAACATCGGCAGCAGCTACTTCCCTGAACATGGCTATTTTCGAGCCTCTGAGCGTGGGGTCTATCTATTTGCAGTGAGCATTGAATTCGGTCCGGGGCCAGGCACCGGGCAGCTGGTGTTTGGAGGTCACCGTCGGACCCCTGTCTATACCACCGAGGAGCAGAGGGGTGGGAGCCCAGCAACGACCTTTGCCATGGCTGAGCTGCAAAAGGGTGAGAGAGTATGGTTTCAGCTAACCCAGGGATCAATAATGAAGAGAAGCCCTCCAGGCACGGCATTCGGAGGCTTCCTGATATTCAAGACCTGAGTACCAGGCACAGCTCTGACCAGACATTGTGGACTTATCCAGCTCACCTTGGCCTGGGGCTCAGGCCAGGGTTGGTCTGGAGACCATGCAGTTGGTCTAGCTCTTCCCTGGAAACCTTCTGCAAAGACAACGTGGTATTTGTGGCCTCCCTCTCGACGCACTGGGTCTGGCTGTTTCTTGACGATGAGAACGACTGGAATGCTTCTCTCTGGGCAGGACTTGGTCCGGGGACATGTGACCCTTGGGTTCGCGTGCCTTCCGAGGCAGCATGGCTTGGATTCCTGCTCTTGCCCGTACCCTGTGTTCTATAGCTTCTTTGGTGTTTTGCTCCTCCTGTGGTTGGAAACTTCCATATAACACTTTAAACCTTTCTCTTGCTTCCTCTTCACCTTCATCTTATGCTAGAAAATCATTCTTTCCTAGAAATAATATGTTTAAATGGAAGTGACATTTTGCACAATATTGGAAGCCAGTCTCCACCCACTGCAGGGCAGTAGGAGAAAACCAACCTGTTTTGGTATCTGTCAGTCAAAAATGGAGACGAAGACCTGGTTGAGCTAACCAAGGGAAACAAACTCAGTATCTTTTCCTTAGTTTCACTCCTTCCTTGAATGTATCTGTACCTTTACTTCTTTTTCTCCTTGCCTCATGCAGGGTAAAGGCCAAGACATGCCAAACACCAACTAAAATGTGTATAGCCTTCACCTTTTTTGCTTCCTCCAATAGCTTATGACCACCCTAGTTCTTATTAGCATTTCTAACCAGGAAGGGAGCTGAGGGAAGAGAAGGAAGACTGTAAAAATCTCCCTCAACAATTATCAACTTTGGAATAAAGTGAAGTCCTTCAGATCTCTGCCTGGTTTGCAGAGCAAACCAGGATGGCGAGCAAAAGGATTTGGTAAAGTAGGTAGAAATTTGGGACAAAATCAAACTATTTGGTGTGTGATTTTCATTACTCCAGGCTATATGTGACTTCACAATTCCAGTTAATCCTACATAAAACACTCAGAGGCTTCCACAGTATCCACAAGCATGCTGGATTAGACAGTACAGCTTAGAGTTGTGCTTATTCCTACAATATCAATATATGGTTTTCAAAAAATTACAGGTCCTGACGCAAACAGGCTTGAGAAAGCAGTCATCTACTTGTCAGGAAACATTTTTATTTTGGTAGTAGGTATTCAGTATTTGTTGACTATACCTCTCTCCATAAGGAAATCAGATTGGTGTGGGTGAGGAAAAAGGACAGAGTTGGTTGTCAGGGTTTCCAGCCCTTCTCATTGTTTCCCTGGGCTAATGGATTCAAAGAATTGTCCCTTAGAATTTATTTACCACTAAGCTTGGTGTGCTTGAGGTGCTAAAATATTCGTGTTAAAAGGAACAATATGCCAGGCCACTCTGCCACTGACGGTTTGACCTTGGGGTAAATCACGACCTCTCTTGAACGTCTCCATCTGTAGTATGAGGTGGTTAGTCTAACAGCTCTAAGTATCCTGGTATTTTATTTTCTTGACCACAGGTTTGGCTCTTGCCTACCTGCCCTTCCCTCTGGCCAGGGCCTCCTGCCCAGTACAGCTCAGCTACAAGACCAATCCTGACCCAAGGCGTGATGTATCTGGGCCACTCCTGACCAAAGGTTGGAAAGCCAGTACCAGGTCACCCTTGCTGCTAGAAAGACAATGCTGTGTCTTCTTTCTGCTCAGTCCTGCTATTACTGGTCAGGCTGTACTGATGACTAAATGGAAACATGCGGGTAATACAGTCTTATCATTTAAGACTTTCATTTGGAATTTACTGCATATAATAAGCAGAGTGAATTGATCTCCTCTGTAACGGGCACATGTCCTGCAACCCTCAAATGGCTGGTGCTATTCAATAGGGAGGTTATAAATGAAAGTGCTAACTGTTACGTAAACTGCCAGCAGCATGGATAAGTCACTCCAGAATTTTCTGGGGTGAGAACTAGAGAGACAATGGTTCTTTTAAATAGGGTGCTTTCAATGCAAATTTCACAAAACCTTAATGTCAAGTTTAAGTGTAAATTTTCTGTTTAAACACTTCAGTAACTAGGACCCCAGATTAACAAGAATTCTGAAGTTCATTTGATAGATTTCTTATCTCCATTAATATCTCTGGGTGGAGAATCTGTTTGAGTGCCACCCCAAGTAGACCCCCCATTACCCAGGCATCCAGAACAAGACAATGACTGAGCACAGAGTGGTATCAGACTTTCCCAAACCCGATGGAAAAAAAATACACACAAAAATACTCCAAAATATCATTGAAAAACAAGAAAGAGTACCATAAGCAGGTCAGGAAATTTTAGTAATTCCTGGAAAATAGGAAGTAGAAGGGAGCAAGTAGAAAATGGAACAGCAATAGGAAATCATAACTCAAAACATTTGGGAGATGGGAGTGATTTCATGGGAGCCCCAAACTCAAACTCAGCCCCTAACACACCCGGAGGTGTCCGTGGAGGAGAGGTAGTCAAGGCAGTGGGCAGTCAGTCCCAGCTGCCCCTTGTCTGAGCTAAGCAGCCGGCAGCAGTGGCCTCTGTTTTGAGTTAGAGCAGTGCCTGTCAATCCCGAGCTCTCAGTTACAGGGCAGCTACTGACACTTGGAGGTAAGAACCTCCCACACCCAGAAGACACATGTAACCTTATCACAATCAAAACTCCCAGGAGTGAATCTAGAGCTGTCTCCACAAACTAATAAATGTCAAAATAACTCCTTATTTCAGAAACACCGTGACGAGGATATATGGTCTATAAAAAATGCTTCTCAAAACTCCCTTTCCTCTCATACTCTGAAGCTCCTCTGGTCTCCCATGACATTTCTCTCGAAAACATCACAAACTCCTCTCCCAGCACTAGCCTGAGCACCATTCCTCTATCCTCCTTCATCAAGAAAGTTCCCCCAAACCTGGCCCAACAATGACAAAACTCTTTTCTGGGGAAGGGGAAAGGTAAACAAGCAGAGTGAGGAAAGCCTGAATCCTCTTGAGTAGGTAAGAAGAGAGGAAAGGATTACTTATTTTTGCTCTAACAGCTAGTCCCATCACTCCTTGATAAAAACAGGAAGCCGAGGAACACAGAACTGGGGTGAGCAGGGGTTGACGAATACACAGATGAGCAACTACCCCAAACTGCTAAACATTTGTGGAAAACTAGTCTCATGGACAAGAGGTTCCAAACTGAACAAACTGAAAACTTTGGAATATATAAACCTATAGAAACAATACAGGAAACTGGAAATGTAAATTGATTATTTGCCACCCAGATCCTGGTTTCCAAATATCATCCTCCCTAAAAGGAACCAAAGTGCCTTGCAGAAATGGCTGACTCAATGGCAGGGGCAAGGAAAGTACCAGATGAGCTTGGAACATCTTCATGTGCCCCAAAGTAAGAAGTGCTCAAAAATGATGGGCACAGTCAAAAGGACTCAGGCGCCACCTTGATGAACTCCCAGTAGCCAAGTCTAGGTCAATTTGAGCATCAACACAAAAAATGACCTAATAGACTTTAACTTATTGAATAAGAGTCCATACTGATAATAAAAAATAAAAGAGAACAGAAGACTTATTCCTTGTAGCAGAATGCCAATTAATAAATGTAATAATGGAATCGGAAAATCACCACTTTGTAGCCACTGAATTCAGGTAGAAGTTATCAACAGGCACGCTAAAACACAGTCTCAAAGTATCTCTCATAACATACTAATTACAAAGGCAAAACAGTAACTTCACAGTAGGGAAACTAGGTATCACCTTAAACAATCGACAATGACACCATCAGTAACAAGACACACTGACAATGTGGCCTCCTGGTGGGATGCCTTGAGGACACAAACTTCATGTCCACAAAATCACTGGCCTTTACTCTAGAAAATGTTGGTATAGAAAGAGACAAAGCTGGAGAATTGTTTCAGATTAAAGGAGAATAAGGAAACAGGACACCTAAATGCAATGCAAGATTCTAGGCAGACTCTGGACCAGGAAAATGTGCTCAAGGACTTTACTGGAACAACTAGCAAAACTTGAATAAGGTCTGCAGACTATGGTATTGCTGATAATTGTTATGGTATGTTAACTTTCCTGATTTTGAAAATTGTACATAATTGGTTATGTTAATTACCTGAAGTATTCAGGGATAAAGAGGCATGAGCTCTGTAATTTACTCCAACTAGTTCAGAAAAAAGTATGTGTATGTATGTGTTTGTACACAGACATTCCAAGATGAGCCTTTGTAATTCGTGAATACACACAGAATGACAAAGCAATTGTGACAAAATGTAAGTTTATGAATCTGGATGAAGGGTAAATGGCATTCTTTATACTATTTTTGCAACTTTTCTGGAAGTTTGAAATTTTTTCAAAATACAAATAAAGTTAAAATCTGGTTGTTGAAATAAAACACTCAGTAGGTGGGCTGAAAAGCACAAGGCAGGATGAAACAAACATATGAAAGACATGTTAAGAAATATGGAAGCAACATCCATGGGACCTAATATTTGTCTAACAGCAGTTCTAGAAAGAGGAAAGTAGAAAGGGAAGGGAAGAGAGTAGAGAAGTGATGGAAGAAAAGTTCCCAGATCTAAGGAAAGATTAAAAGGACCCAATTAGTACTAAGTAACAAAATGAATGTATCTAGACATGGCAAGTTTAAACTTCAAAACATCAAAAACAAAATTTATATTCTATGTTTCTTGAATGAAAAAAATAAGTTAAACTAAAAAGGACTGAATTAGACACATAACAGACTTCTTACTGGCCACAGGGATGCTGGAAGATCACAGAGTAGAATCTTCAGAGTTAGATTCTCTCTTCAACCTAACTACTGGCCAAGTATGAAGACAGAGTCAAATAATAAAAATTACTTTTAAAGTGCTCAATTGAAATGCTTTTCCCAACAGCGCTGGTCTTTTTTTTTTTGGCCAGAGCCTTTCCATTCTTTCTTTTACTGTTTTTCAACACTTATTTGGACTTTAGTCATACAGGAGAGCAACAGAGAACAGAGCAGCAGTTGTGCTTCAACCTGATTCTAAAGTTGCTTTCAAAAAACACTCCTCCCCTAAAAAAAATGCCCAAGTTCTTTCTTTGTCTAGCTTAAAAATATTTTCAATATAAGAATTTAATATTGACTTCTAAACAATGGTAACATTTCAGGTTCCCTGGATAAAATCTAGGCCATGACATCTTTCACAGAACTAGAACAAAAAATTTCACAATTTGTATGGAAATATAAAAGACCCCGAATAGCCAAAGCAATCTTGAGAAAGAAAAACGGAGCTGGCGGAATCAGGCTCCCAGACTTCAGACTATACTACAAAGCTACAGTAATCAAGACAGTATGGTACGAGCACAAAAACAGAAATATAGATCAATGGAACAGTATAGAAAGCCCAGAGATAAACCCACGCACATATGTCACCTTATCGTTGATAAAGGAGGCAAGAATATACCATGGAGAAAAGACAGCCTCTTCGATAAGTGGTGCTGAGAAAACTGGACAGCTACATGTAAAAGAATGAAATTAGAACACTCCCTAACACCACACACAAAAATAAACTCAAAATGGATTAAAGACCTAAATATAAGGCCAGACACTATAAAACTCTTAGAGGAAAACATAGGCAAAACACTCTATGACATAAATCACAGCAAGATCCTTTTTGACCCACTTCCTAGAGAAATGGAAATAAAAACAAAAATAAATGGGACCTAATGAAACTTAAAACCTTTTGCGGGGAGGGGGAGGGGTAAGCTGGGACGAAGTGAGAGAGTGGCATGGACATATATACACTACCAAATGTAAAATAGATAGTGGGAAGCAGCAGCATAGCACAGGGAAATCAGCTCGGTGCTTTGTGACCACCTAGAAGGGTGGGATAGGGAGGGTGGGAGGGAGATGCAAGAGGGAAGGGATATGGGGATATTTGTATACATATAGCTGATTCACTTTGTTATACAGCAGCAACTAACACACAATGTAAAACAATAATACTCCAATAAAGATGTTAAAAAAAATCTAGGCCATGAGTAGTGAGGTGCATGCAGGGAGCACTAGGGTATCTGGAATCAGTCTGAATTTCATTCTGAGCAAGTAACTGGACAAAGACCAGAAAGATAAAGTTCAGAGGAATAACAGGTAGGCCACATATACTGCATCTAAAGAAGAGAACAATTCACTAACAATTCAATAACCTTTCAGCCCTAGTCTCTGCTTCTATCTGAAATATTTTTCATGTACCTTTGCACTTGAACTAAGTTTCCTTTTACTGATTCCCAGCTTCAGGGTGACTTGCCCATTTGCTCTTACCCTGAGCTCACAGTGTTTAACTCCCCATGACTAGAACAGTGCCACTGCCATTAGGTGGCCTCTGCCTACACTCCTGGCCAGCCACCTGCAGTGGACTGTGTCCACTTAGGCTGTACTGCTCCAGGGCTGAAGCCAGGCTTTCTTAGGAATATGCATCCAACTGAAGTATGAAGTGCAAGAAATGGTCCATGCATTAGGAACAGGCAGATAACTATTTCTCTAAGAGAATGAAGACTTAATGACTGAATTAGCATCTGCTTAAAATTACCTACAAGGATTAGACTATTCTGGAAGAACAGTATCTCATTTCTTAATGTCTACTCTATTAATGCTACTAATAATGTTAAAGAAACCTTGGAAATAGTCACTCTTCCAACTAAACAGGGAGAGTAACATTATGCTGAGAAGGAAGAATTAATATATTTACCCAGTTTTTGAGTCACTTTTTTTTTTTTTTTTTTTTTTT
>NC_041233.1:35504019-35536259 GCF_002837175.3 Physeter macrocephalus | reverse complement strand
TGGAGCACAGGCTCCGGACGAGCAGGCTCAGCGGCCATGGCACACGGGCCTAGCTGCTCCGCGGCACGTGGGATCCTCCCGGACCGGGGCACGAACCCACGTCCCCTGCATCCGCAGGCGGACTCTCAACCACTGCGCCACCAGGGAAGCCCGAGTCAGCTTTTTATAGATGGAAAAAAAGCTAGGAAGTATTTGATAGGCCCAAGAAATCCCTGAGTCTTCTTTATCAAGCTGCACAAGAGTACATGCTATTGTTTCAAGAAACTGTCTTACAGTGACACTAAATGAGGATTCCAGTAAGGAATCTATAACAGGCTATCTCCAAACTTTTTTTTTTTGGCGGGGGTGGGTGGGGAGACATCATCTAGTAACAAATCTTTTATAAAGATTTAACATGTTCAAATGCCTACAAAAAGGCATCACAAGGCACACTGAGTGAATTTACACACAACTGAAAACAGCTCTGACAGGTGGTGAGAACAATATTGCTACAGAACAGAAGGAAAGCTACCTTTACTTCCCTGAAGTTTAAGCTTTTAAAACAGCATTTGTTGCAGCAGGAACACCATAAGGCCAGATAAATGGATTACACTACTCTAACTAAAAGAAGCTAGTTACAGGCAAGAAATCAGGCACTCTATTAGCAGAAAGAGAAAAAACTTGGAAGAAATTACCTGGCCAGGTAGTGAGATGAGCACTCTCTTACACTGCTCTTAGGAGTGTAAATGAGAAACCCTTCTTGGCAGCAAGATTGCAATATTTATCAAGAATCTCAGATTTTTTTTTTCATCTTAAAGAATCTTTAAAAAGTTCATATCCACTGGTTCCATTTTTAGGAGTGTAATCTAAGAAAATAAATATATGAAGATTTATGTACAAGGATGTTCAATATATTGGTTATATTTTCCCAAACAATGAAAATAACCCAAATATTCAACAGGGAATTATAAAAATAAATTGTTCCATCTACTTAGTGGAATGCTACAGTCAATTTTTTAAAAAAATGTTTCCAATGGATATATGACATACTATATCTTAACATTGTAAAAAAAATACGTAGCAGCAAAAAAGATCAAAAAGAAACATTCAACTGTAAATAGTTGTACTATCTGGCAATACGATTTTGAATGATTTCATTTGCTTCTTTATTCTTTCCTATGTTTTCCAAAATTTCTGCAAATGAGTACATATTTTTAGATTTAGAAAAAATGTTTTGGGCTTCCCTGGGGGCGCAGTGTTTGAGAGTCTGCCTGCCGATGCAGGGGACACGGGTTCGTGCCCCGGTCTGGAAAGATCCCACATGCCGTGGAGCGGCTGGGCCCGTGAGCCATGGCCGCTGAGCCTGCGCCTCTGGAGCTTGTGCTCCGCAACGGGAGAGGCCACAACAGCGAGAGGCCCGCGTAAGGCAAAAAAAAAAAAAAAAAAAAAAAAAAAAAAAGTTTTGTTCTTTTTTTTTAAAGGAAAATAACCCTTGGCTATAATAGGCTTATATAACTATTATAACTTCTCTATCTACACAAAGGAAAGAGTGTGTGGCCACTTACCTGCCCTGTGTCCCACACTGGGTTTCTGGTGGCTGAAATGCACATCTCAGGGACATCTGTATGTACACTAACTTGTTATAAAATTTCACTGGATACATGACTATACACAATACAGTCCAAGCAGAGTATCACAAAACACATCACTAAAGTATACTAAAATAAGGTTATTTACTTAAAAATGATACACTGGATGTAATCTATATATAGAACAAAGCAATTAATGGTAAACTTAATAAGGCACCTTTTAAACCAGATGCTGTACAAAATACATTTAGTGTGTTACATATCAAAGATGAATCTGTATTTTTTGGTGTTTTACAAATGCAAAATAAAATTGCTTGTTTTTAACCTTCTTTCAGTGTCTATGTACAAATTTCCTAATTAAGCTATAATGATACTTTCATTTTATACAATATATACTACATTTTGTTTTTAAATGGGCAAAGACAACAGTCACTAAAAGGGCTTAAATAATTCCATTGAAAGCATAGTACAGAGCACAAGCTAAAATTACAATGTATTTAATCCTTTGCAAAAGCAGTATTCACATACCTTCCTTATAGGATGATTACACATAGCTTCATGTGATGCTGCCCTAGATTTAATCTGCTCTTTATGAACGTATCAGCTCTCTGCAGTTTTCACTGTGACTCTCATAATAGTACTGAGGCAAGAAGATGAACTGCTACACTGCTATTTTAATATCTGACCCAAGCAAATAATAAATATTACCACTTTTAAACAGTACAAGAGCTGCAACAATCTTTTTTAAAATAAATCAATTCGTATTTCTGCTGATGAAATTATTTTAGATATTTAGAAACATTTCAAAACGTGTATGAAAAGAAAAATAAATAATTTAATTTATATAATCTTGCCTGGAATAAATTATTCAATATCAAATTTGATCTTGGGCCAACTCAGAGATGCATGACTCTTTAAACATTGTATTGCATTTTTGTTCTAAACAGAAGCAAAGCATCTGGGGAAAAAAAGGTAATGAATATTTTTTAGAGTGAATAAATAAAAAATCTGGCACATTCCAGGAAAACGTAATTTTCAAAAACTATAGGTCACTTTCTAAGCTCAAAAACACTCCTGAAATTGGAAAGGCAACACAAAACGTTGATTGAAATAACTTTTGTGAAAACATTTCCAGAGAAACCAGATTCGAATTTTATGCTTCAGAAACTTGTCCAATAAGAAAGCACAGGGAAAGCTTGGAATAGACACACTGAAGCCAATTCCTAGCATGCATGCCTTTAATTCTAGAGATATTGATATTTACCAGTATAAAGAGAATTCATAAGGAGAATTTTCTTTGAGGGAGGATTAACTTCTATTATATTCAGGTAGTTTTGGTTTTTTGTTTTGATGTTTTAAGTTATTTAAAGGGATGACAGACAGAAGCTACACATTTTTAAGATGCTAAGTTGTAAGCAGGACCAAATAATGGCTTCCAGGGTTTTACAAATTATTATTTATGGTACTATGTAATACTTCCTCTTTTACTCTTTAAATATTTAAATATGAACTTAGAAATTTAAGAGTAAGAATAAAAGGAGAGAAAAAATAGGTTTCATGCAACTTTTTTTCAACTTTAGGATTTCAAAAATGGAATCATTTGCTTTTTAAAGAACATGTAATATTAGAAAATATTTTTATTGAACAAGTTTCTTGATATCACTTTTAATAGATCAATTTAATTAAAAAAATCATTATAATGCTCTTGTACTTATATATCTGCAATTGTCCGCTTCCACATACTATTTTAACATTTCTAAGAATAGTTTGCCTTTCCTTACATTTTTTTTTCTTTATTAAGGTGACAAATTATTTTCAAGATTTATAGTTTATCAAATAAAAAATAAATCAAGGTTAACCTTACACTAAGTAGATTAGAGCTCATAAGTATTCTTAAATCACTTGGAAATTTAGATTAAAATACCTGTACTTCTCAGTACAGAGATGGGGAAAACATTCTCAAACAGGAAGTTATTGGGTACTATATATATCAATATATAAATTTACTTATCTTGATGAACACTTCAAGCTTTAGTTATGTAAGATGAAAATTATTAAACTTGGTCAAAACTGTTAAAGCAAGTCTCAAATTTGTGATTGATGTATAGACAAATATGTAAGCATTTCATCCTTAAATGTCAGTCACATTTTTGGCAATGGATGGATACATGCTCTGATTCCTCCCCTTTAAAGATTTTTTTAACTATGTTGCGATATAATCACATTTATTTTATGCTATATTCAAGAAAACTGTCTCACTTTATGCACCCATGAGTTGTTTGTTCAGAATAAGACATTAATATTTAAAAGGCATTACAGAAGTATAGTAAGTTTAAGTAGATCAGAATTACTCCTTGGGGAAACAAGGCATCCATAAAATATGTAGCATTTTATTGAATAACAGCTATATGGTATAGATATAGGTACTGACTAGATATTGAACTTTCTGCCTGACTCTTCACTGTCTTCACAAACTTACTGAACAGAAATCATAAAACCAAAAATCTCAAATGATTTAAATGTCTAAAACAGTTGTTGACAAATGTATATTAACTGTGAGACAGAAATTTCTAATTGGAGGATCCTTTCATAAAGGAGAATTGAGATGATGGCATCTTAATGAAAGTCTATACCTATGGTTAGTTCTTGATATTTAAACAAAGTCCTAGACTTGATAACTACTTTGAATTAATTCCGAAAATTTACATGTAGTTCTACTTTACAACATTTTTTTTCTGATGATCTTTTAATTTATTTTCCCTTAAGGATGGGATATGAGGTACACATAAGCTGGTTTCTATAGTATGAATGCATATACATATATAAAATATGGTTGTAAAGGAGCAGGTGTTTTGCAAGTAAAGCACATTACACACAAAATATAAATAACTTCCCTTTTAAAAGTTACTGAGAATAAAGAATACAGAACATGGTTATAGGCACTTAAATTGCTATCAAATGCAGTAATTAGTATTCACTTCAATAAGAAGTGTTTTCTTTAGAAGGTTCATGGCATTGGAAGATCCAACTTTGGATAGCATGCTTTTCATGACAAAAATAATTATTTAAAAAAAAAAAGAAAAAAAGAGTTTGTGGTGGGAGGAAAACAGTCCAAATTTACATACACTTTAAACTCCTTTTGGCCTTTATATCAACTTTAATGTTAAAAAATAAAGTTGGTGGAGAAGCTAGCTCACTTGCAAGGTAAATGGCTTTTATGTGATTGGCAAATCTTGGTCAGATAATGCATTTTTAAAGCACAAAACCAACAGCCACCAATATCTTCCTGTGCATTCATAAATTATTTTCTTCTAATTCAAATGGCAGCAGAGGAATTCTGGTATGCATGTATGTACACAGACACACAGACACACAGACAGACACACACACACACACACACACACACACACACACACACACCATTACCAAGGCATGACAAACTATCATAAACTAAGCAGTATCCCAAACAGATCATGATCCATAGGCTGTTTACAAAGGTAGAATACAAATAGATTAAATTTTCTCAGGTAGAAGGTAAAAGTGTATATTTCTCCATCTCTGCTGAATTCATTTATCTTCCACACACACACACACACACACACCATTACCAAGGCATGACAAACTATCATAAACTAAGCAGTATCCCAAACAGATCATGATCCATAGGCTGTTTACAAAGGTAGAATACAAATAGATTAAATTTTCTCAGGTAGAAGGTAAAAGTGTATATTTCTCCATCTCTGCTGAATTCATTTATCTTCTTAAGGCTTTCACAGAAAGCACCATTTTATGAACAGGTAATTCAGTACCCAGAGTTTGACTGGAGACATTAATCAGGATTGAAGTCTTGATGCAGTTCATAAAAACCCAATAAAAAAAAGGCATCAAAAACCACATTTATAATAAAGCTGTCCATATATAAAGAAGGAAGTGTTTAGAAGAAGTTCCCAGCTTGTATTCTACAGAGTACTGAAAGGTTTAATATTAGCAGCCTGTGAAGGTGTAGTGAGGAAAGAGTCTGAGAACCAAGTTAACATCCTTATTCTATTCTAATTCCACCCGTTCCTTGGGTGAAAACAGTTCTTGCAGTCTAGAATTTCTCCTCATGATTGTCTGTCTGTCAAATCTTTACATCTTGAGATTCAACCATCTTGGCAAGTGTCTTCTTGATTCTCAGAGCTGTAAGTCTGGAGGCTGGATTGTGAGCCCAGCATTCTGACATTAGCTTCAAAACTGCTCGTAGACACTGAAAAGTAAAGAGAATGTAGTGAGTAGGTAAATATCGTTGGCAACACTCAGCAATCACTTCCTAAGGGGTCTGAATTCCACTTACTTCATCACTGTTCCATCGATTAGACACAATTGGCCGCAAACGTTTGACACACACAACCTCACGCATATCTTCATATGATGGATCATTGGGTACCATGTTATAATATGGCAATTGGTACTCTTCTACAATTCCTGTAGTGAGTGAGAAAGTATAGTGGGCACAAAAATGGTGGCCGGACAAAATACATCAATCCATTCAGTACCTCCTACTGAACTATGGAACTGAAACAAGTCCCTCCATAAAGAAGAAAAGACTACAGAGTGGATGATTCCCTTTTAATAGTAAATGTATGTTCTCTTATTTTTATGTCTAATTATTTTCTCTACCCCCACCACAGCTGTCCATATTGGACATACCAATATCCCTTAAAATAAGCAAGGTGAACCACTCACCCTAAATTTTCAGTCTAATTATTTATGTACACAATTGTTTCTACTAATGAATGAGGTTCTAATTTTTTTAATTATTTTTTTTCTGCAGTAGAAAGACAACATATATGCAGAAAAGAGTTATAATAAAGCAGACCTGAAACTGCTATTCTTAAAAGGCCTGCTTTCAAGACTGGCACTTGACTGGTGTCTGGGAACTTGCCTGGTAAACAGCTCCCTACACTCATATAAAACTAAATGAAAAGGCGAGTCACTGTGCCTAGACTGTGCCAACAATATGGTTTATGCTGGACACCTGGCTTTCTTTCTAGGAGTTTGGAATTTTGATATATACTAGGCAGAGGATGCCCATGTGACCAGCCTCCAAAAAAATCTCTGGGTACTAAATCTCTAATGAACTTCCCTGGATGACAATATTTTACACATTATCACAATTCATTGCTGGAGTAACTTAAGCAAATCCCGAGCGACTCCACTGGGAAAAGACTTCTGGAAGTTTGTACCTGATTTCCTCTAAACTTTCTGCCCCATGCACCTTTTCCCTTTGCTAATTTTGATGTGTAGCCTTTCAGTGTAACAAATTTTAGCTGAGAAGACACCTATATGCTGAGTCCTGGGAGTCCTAATGAAATCACAGAACCAGGGAGGGGTCTTGGGGATCCCTGACACACATGACATCTAAATTATACAACTGGAGCTGTTATTTTTTGAATGATGAGTATACAAACATAACCAGAAACATGCTACCTAAACTCCTACCTCCTGTGATACAACGACGAGCCATTTCCCAAATAATCAGGCCAAAGCTATAGATGTCAGCCATTATGTAGGGCTGGAAATGGTTTTTATTCAGGCTTTCATCTAGCACTTCTGGAGCCATGTAGCGTTTGGTACCCACCCTAGTATTCAAAGGTACATCAACTTCATTTGTATCACTGAAACAGAAGACAGACAACGTCCAGGTTGAGGGCCAAGAACAAAATCATTTCTCATCTATTTTTGTCGCATATTGTAAAAGTCAGGGTCTCTCTCTGTATATATATATAACAAAATAAAATAAAGATCTATCTATCTATCTAATATATCCACATTCCCTTATCAGAAATCCTTGGGGTCAGATGTATTTTGAAATTCAGCATCTTTCAGATTTAAAAA
The DNA here is from genome assembly GCF_002837175.3 of Physeter macrocephalus. Taxonomy (NCBI): domain Eukaryota; kingdom Metazoa; phylum Chordata; class Mammalia; order Artiodactyla; family Physeteridae; genus Physeter; species Physeter macrocephalus. The sequence continues at coordinate 35,528,814 of NC_041233.1, read as the reverse complement.
AGTAATACACCCTTTAAATATATGCTATATATTATATAAATCTCCAGCAGGGTCTCCAGCAGTACTCAATCAAAATCATTAGTAAGTACACAGTGAAAAACTAAGTATGAATAGTCATACTAAGCTGGATAAATAAAGACAGTAAATACCTCACATCAGTTCAGGTCAAGTTTTGTCACCAAACAAGTTTTGTGACTCTCTAAGAAAGAGAACAATACTGAATATAAAAAAAGTGGTACATAATTATATCCCAGAACAAGTGAATGTGAAAATTAATTGAGGGGAATCATTTGCTTTTATCATTCTCATGTGATCCTTTGTGATTTAGGATTACATTTTTTTTCTTTATGGGTCCAACCAACTTAGTTCTATTGTGAGTAATGTTTACATTATCATATTGAAATGATATTTATTGTTTTTTTTCAATTTTGGGAGTAAACTTTAGAGTTAGAAGACATGAATGATTTGTTTTTAGGTCCCCAGATCTATTAGGTTCTGAAAACTACTCTGAGGCAGAGATTAATATAATGTATTTTATATTTTCTGAAATTAGCATCTGATGAATATTTGAGCCAATAGAATACTGTAAAAATGATGGAAGAAGATTAAATTTTTTTAATGTTTGCTTTATTATGGACTAGTACTTCTATTTTATGGCCTGAAATGAGTTTTGAAATGTGAAATGGCCGCTGTATTCCAGAATTATAACATTAAAACAATTTAAATGGTTTTCTAAAAATCTGATATTCTCATTGTTTAAAAATATTGACAATATCAAGCAGTGATGATGAAATGGCGTACTTATATCTTGTTTATGGGAGTGTAAACTGATGCATGCTTTCTAAAGGGATAACCTACAACATACTATTAATATAACTTAATATGTACATACTCTGTATAGCCCCTTCTCTAGCAATTCATCATAAAGAAATACTTGTACAAGTATTCAAGGATATTATATATGGATAAAATACAATATTCATTAAAGCATTTTTAAAATGATAGTGATAAACTGGAGGCAACTTTAATGTTCATCAGTTGGGTCACAGATGAAATAAATTATAGTACATCTATAAAATGGAAAACTTTCCTTAACACTGTTAAAAAGAATGAAGTAGATCTATATATACTGAAACGGAAGGATGTCTAAGACAATAAAAAGTAGGAAATCAAGAATTATGTAGAGTAGGATGTAATTTTTGTTAAAAACAGAAAACACAATGACAACAAAACACGAAGACAAAAACCCCCCAAAACCCAATTTATATAATTATATAAGCACAAATACATGTTTGGAAATCCACTGTCCTGAATACAAACAGGTAAATATCTTTAGGCGATTACAATAATTTCAAAACAATAGGTAAAGAACCACTCACCTGTTGAATTTAACAGCAAGGCCCAGGTCAGCAATACAGCAACTTCCATTTTTCTTGATGAGGATGTTTTTGCTTTTTAGGTCGCGATGAGCAATTGCAGGTTTTCCTTGAGTGCCATAAATTTCTGTGTGGAGATGGCACAGACCACAGGCAGCTGAATAAGCCAACTTAAGCAGGGCTCTGGTGTCTAGTGTAGCACATTTCAGGAAATCATAGAGAGATCCGTTTTCATGGTAATCGGTAATCAAATAGAGCTGAGTCCAGGAACCTGTACCTTTAATATCTGCTGCTATAAAACCTGTTCAAGTAATGAATTTAAAAGGTTAGTTATCAGATGTGGCTAGGAAGAATAATGAATGCTCATTTAGGATATTGAGAATAACTTAGGTATAATCTACAGGTAATAAAAATTTAACTTGCCTGACAAAATCTCTTGAATATGTTACCAAAATTTTTATTTCTGTCATTTACATATAAAAGTCTATACTTTTGCAATTAATTTAATCTTAATGATAATCATAATTATCATTTAATAATATGACTAAGAAAAATATCACATATATAATAATCTAAGGAAATGTTATTAATCCACATGATTCTGTAAGTATGAAGAACTCTAAAGAAGGAATGTGGAAAAGGCTCTTCATTTCAAACTGAAAAGTGGACCCATTGAAATAATAAAGTTAGGGCTTCCCTGGTGGTGCAGTGGTTAAGAATCCACCTGCCAATTCATGGGGCACGGGTTTGATCCCTGGTCCGGGAAGAACCCACATGCCTTGGAGCAATTTAGTCCGTGCGCCACAACTACTGAGCCCGTGCTCTAGAGCCGGCGAGCCACACTACTGAAGTCCATGCGCCACAAGTACTGAAGCCTGTGTGCCTAGAGCCCGTGCTCTGCAACAAGAGAAGCCACTGCGATGAGAAGCCCGCATACTACAATGAAGAATAGCCCCCGCTCGCCGCAACTAGAGAAAGCCCGCGTGCAGCAATGAAGACCCAACACAGCCAAAAATAAATAAAATAAAAATAAAATTTAAAAAAATAATAATAAAGTTAAATATGTTCAACTAAGAGTTCACTCCTAACTAAGCCAACTCCCACTTGCCCATCAATGCCTTATCACATTTTCCTTTTCAGCCTGGCTCACTGACAAGCAAGTTCACAGTACTGGCCTCCTTTCTTTCTCCTTTCTCTTCTCCCTCTCTTCAGAGAAAGGTGAGTGCCGCGTTGAATAATGTTGCCCCCCCTCATTCATGTCCACCTGGTACCTATAAATGTGACCTTATTTGGAAACAAGGTCTTTGTAGATATAATCAAGTTCAGATGAGGTGATACTAGGTTAGAGTGGGCCCTAAATCAATGACTGGTAACCTTATAGGAAGAGGGAAATATGGATACAGACACACAGGAAGAAGGCCATGTGCTAACAAAGACAGAGATAGGAGTGTGGTCTCCCAAGCCAAGGAATGACGAAGATAGTTGGCAATCACCGGAATCTGGAAGAGGCAAGGAAGGGTCCTCCCCTAAAGCCTTCAGAGAGCATAGCCCTGCCAACACCTTGATTTTAAACTTCTGGCCTCCATAACTCTGAGAGAATTAAATTTCTACTGTTTTAAGCCACCTAGTTTGTGGTACTCTGTTACAGACAGTCCTAGGAAACTAATATAATTAGTATAGGAAACTATATTCTTAGCAACATGCTATGCACTCTGTAAATTAAAGGGCAAGGAAATAGTACCTGAATAGAAAGTCAAGGAAGGTAGATGAGTTTATGCACCCTACTGATCAGATCATACCTAGGTTATTTTGCTACTGTGTACATGGGGGTGAGGAGAGAGACCTACTAAGCATAGAACATAATAAATGAAGCTACATCTTATGAGGGAGGGGGGTGATTTAATTTGCAACAGGCAAAGGTACATATAGTGCAAGTTACCCTAGAAAATTGCTTAAATTACCTTTAAAAGACTTGTTTTTTGTTACTATATGACTAAGTCCAATAAACTATATTACTTCCACTTTGAAACTCCCTGCTGTTTCTCCTCAGCTGGGTAGTAAATATAGACATACCTTGTTTAACTGAGCTTCACAGATACTGTGTTTTTAACAAATTGAAACTCTGTGGCAACTCCTGCCACAAGTCTATAGGAGCCGTTTTTCAAACAGCATTTGCTCACTTCATGTGCCACATTTTGGTAATTCTCACAAACCTTCAAACTTTTTCATTATTATTATTATTAAAAAAATTTTTTTTTTTTTTTTGCAGTACGTGGGCCTCTCACTGCCGTGGCCTCTCCCGTCGCGGAGCACAGGCTCCGGACGCGCAGGCCCAGCGGCCATGGCTCACGGGCCCAGCCGCTCCGGGACATGCGGGATCCTCCCAGACCGGGGCACGAACCCACGTCCCCTGCATCGGCAGGCGGACTCTCAACCACTGCACCACCAGGGAAGCCCTCATTATTATTATTATATTTGTTATGGTGATCTGTGATCAGTGGTCTTTGATGTTACTATTGTAATTGTTTGGCATTTTTTAGCAGTAAAGTATTTTTAAATTAAGGTATGTACATTGTTTACTAGACATAGTGCTACTGCACACTTAACAGACTACAGTACAGCATAAACATAACTTTCATATGCACTTGGAAACCAAAATATTTGTGGGACTTGCTTTATTGTGATATTTGTTTTATTGCAGTGGTCTGGAACCCAACCCCAAAATATCTCCGAGCCATGTCTGGAAAATGGTTGGTTGCCATTCAGGACTGGGTTGTATTTTAACTGTATATTCCACTAGATTTCCTTTAGCCAAATGCACACAACTGAACTCACATATGTTTTCAAAGCCCATGTGCCAGGCTTCCACCGGCATCCCACTAACCTTGAAGAATATGGAACTGACTAAAATCAAACGTGTACTCACCGAGTATGTTTTCATGGCGCATTAGCACGGTTTGATAGATTTCCGTTTCTCGAAACCAGCTAGCTTCTTCAGTGGTAAAAAACACTTTGACTGCCACTTTCTCACCACGCCATTTACCCATCCACACTTCTCCATATCGGCCTTTACCAACTTGCCGAACCATCTGAATCTGTTTGGCAATAGTTCGCTGAACCTTCACAGAAAAAGGTAAAATGAGAAGAACATTAAGATTGAGAAAGTGGTTTAATAGGCCATCCCATCAAAAAGGATGGTATATACAACCAATCAACTCGAAGATTAACATATATACAGTCAGCCTCCATATCCATTCTGCCGCCTTGGATGTGGAAGGCCGACTGTAAGGGACCTGAGCATCTGTACATTTTTGTATCTGCAAGGGGTCCTGGAACCAACCCCTGAGGTCGATCCTGAGGGAGGACTGTACTGTATTCAAAAGGAGATGAAACAATATACAGTATATTCTAAAATCACAAAATAACAGGTTAGTTAATGTGGCAGATTGTTTGCAAAAATGGACTATATAATTCCCCTCCCAGTACACACACCCTTGGGTAGTCTCCTCCACAGACTCTGGGCTTGGCTACATGTCTTGTTTTGGGCAAAAGAACAACAGCAATTGTAAAACAAGTGAAAAGTCTTTGTGCACCGGGGATTGCCCTTTCTTGCCATTCTAGGGCACCCTGTGACCAAAATGAGCAAAACCATACCAACTGTTGGCCATGTACATAAACTATACCATTTGGCTCTAGCTGAGCAAATTCAGAAAAAGAACTGCCCAGAAGACCCACAGAATCATGAAAAATAACAAATGTTTGTTGTTTCAAGCCACTAAGCTTTGGGGTGGTTTATCATGTAGCAAAATCTAAATGACAGTTAAAAATACTCAACTCAGTCTGTAAGACCCTACATGATCTGGTCCCTGCCTAACTCTCCTGCCTGATCATTGACTCTAATCCCCTACCCTCACCCCTCTTATTTACCTTGTTTCAATTTTTAGAATTCACTCAAGCTCATTCCTGTCTTAATCTTTTTGCATGTGCAGTTCCCTTTACTTAAGAGTGTTGTTTCTCTCTTAAACATCTTCATAGCACGTACATATTTCTCAGTTGCTGCACTTATCACAATTATTTATATACATATTTGTTTGAATTCCATCCCCCACTACTCACAGAATACAGATATTTATTTAGGACAATACTTGAAGTACAATACTGCTTTCATTAATATTTGTTGGATGAAACAGGCAGGTAAATTGCCACCTTTCATTTTCAGAAGCATAAGCAGCCATTCTAAATTAAAAAAACAACACTAAGGTCCCAGTTGGAAATGTAGTTAAAATGGGCTAGATTTTATGAGCATCTAAACTGACTTACTTTATGTATCACTTATCACAAAATCCTTTTGTGATTTCATTTTAGAAAGTCAGAAGTATTGAGGTCTAATTTACATATACTAAAATGCACTCTTTTCGAGAACTGTGTTTTGAGAAATGTATACAGTTATGTAACCACCAACATCACAATTAAGATACAGAACAATTTCTATAACCCAAAAAAGTTCCCTTTACCGCTTGAAAGTCAATCACCTCCCCACCTACCTTGAGTCCCTGGCATGACTGATCTTTTTTCTTTCCCTACAGTTTTGAACATGACATAAATGGAAACATACAATAGGTAGCCTCTGTATCTAGCTTCTTTCATTCAGCATAAAATACTTTGAAATTTACCTGTGTTGCTATTGCATGCATCAGTAGTTTGTTCCATTTTACTGACAAGCAGTATTCTACTCAATGAATATACCACAATTTGTTTATCCATTTACCAACTGATGGACTTTTGGGTTGTTTACAATTTATCATTAATAAAGCTGCTATGAACATTCACAGTCAGTCTTTGTATGGACATGTTTGCATATTCCTTCTGTAAACAATTAGCAGAAAGATTGCTTCACTGTATAAAAAGTATATGCTTAAGTTTTAGTCAGCTATCAACCTGTTTCCCAAAGTAGCTGTATTCTGCATTTCAATCAGCAATATATGAGATTTCCAGTTGATTTATATTATTTTATTTATTTATTTATGGCTGCGTTGGGTCTTTGTTGCTGCATGCGTGCTTTTCTCTAGTTGCGGCGAGTGGAGGCTACTCTTCGTTGCGGTGCGCGGGCTTCTCACTGCGGTGGCTTCTCTTGCTGCGGATCACGGGCTCTAGGTGTGCGGCCTTCAGTAGTTGTGGCACACGGGCTCAGTAGTTGTGGCTCGCAGGCTCTAGAGCGCAGGCTCAGCAGTTGCAGTGCACAGGCTTAGGTGCTCCAAGGCATGTGGTATCTTCCCGGACCAGGGCTTGAACCCGTGTCCTCTACATCGGCAGGCGGATTCTTAACCACTGCGCCACTAGGGAAGCCCTGATTTATATTCTTTTCCACACTTAATAGTCTCAGTTTTTGTCATACTAGTGAATGTGTAGTATCTCACTGTGTTTAATCTGCATCTCCCTGATGATGCTGAGCATCTTTTCATGTGCTTATCTGCCATTCTTATATCTTCTCTGGGCAAGTGTCTGTTTAAATCGTTTGTCCATTTTTAAAAAATTGGGCTGTCTCATTACTGAGTTGTAAAAATTCTTCATGTATTCTGCAACACAAATTCTTTACCAGAACTCCTTTGCCAGTCTGTGACTTGTTTTTTCACTTTCTTAACAGTGTCTTCTGAATAGGAAAAGTTTTAAATTTAAAGAAAGACCAATTTATCATTTTTTAAAATGACTCTTGCCTTTTGTGTCCTAAGAAATCTTTACTCAAGGTCACAATAATTTTCTAAAACATTTTCTTTTAAAGGTTTTATACTTTAATTTTTACATTTAGGTCTATGATCCATTTCAAGGTAATTTTGTATATGGAGCGAGGTAAGGGTCAAGATTCACTTTTGGCAAATGGATGCCCAATTTTTCCTGCACCATTTGTTGAATGGACTCTTTTCCCCACTGAATTACTCTGGCATCCAAATCAATTGGTCACACAGGTATGCATCCATTTCTAGACTGTATTCAGTTCCACTGATATACATATCTATCCTTATGCCAGGATCACACAGTGTTGACTACTGTAGCTGTACAATAAGCCCAGAAATCAGGTAGTGAATCCTCTTTATTCTTCTTTTTCAAAATTGTTTTGGCTCTTCTAGGTCCTCTGCATTTCCAAATAATTGTTAGAATAAGCTCATCAATTTCTACAAAAGTTTGCTCTGATTTTGATTTGGATTGAATTGAAACTATAAATCAATTTTAGCATAACTGAAATCTTAATACTGAGTCTTCTGATTCAAAAACAGGTCAAAAACCTTAACGCTTATTAAGGGTTTTGTTCATTTCTTTTGGCAATGTTTTCTGATTTTAAGTGTACAGGTCTTATATAAATTTTAAGTTTATTCCAAAATATTTCATGTTTTTGATGCTATTTTAAATGATAGTGCTTTAAAAATTTTAATCCCTAATTGTTTATAGCCAGTGTACATAAATTCAATGATTTTTGTACAATGACCTTGATAAACTCACTTATTGGTTGTTGTAGCTTTATGTTATCATCGTTGAGATTTTCTATGTAGACAATCATGTTGTCCACACTGTCCTTTCCAATTCAATTACAGAATTACCTGATTCAATGAGTTTTATAATTAGAGATCAATGTATTTACTTTAAACAAACCAACTAAACACAGAATTTAAAATCTATCTAGATATCTAGTATTTATTATAAGGGTCCCCTTGACCGCTAAGTCTGAATATTTCTATACATATAATTCTCAGAATTATTTACAACTCGCTTTAACATCATTTTTATGAATTGTGTTTCGGTAATATAGTATTATATTGAGGGAAGTATCCTCTCTATGAAGATGATCTGTGGGAGTAACTTCCTTTTGATTTCAGAATCTGAAATAGTTATACTTCTCCCAACCAATCAGTTTAACCTTACAGATGCAAGGTATTTTAGACCTGATTCCTCAAGTTGGCTGTTAATAACCTGTGAGTTAATGTTAACACTTACGTAGCACTTCATGACCACATTTTCTCTCTTAACCTTGCTTGTGACTCTACCTTACTTGTCTATTCATTTTTTCTTATTTCATATTTCTTATTTTAACTAATTTCATCTTGCATTACTGTAACCATCTTTCTAAATAAGGGAAAAAAGTGTGTCTAGTAAAGTCCCCTAATATGTAATTATTATGCTGTCTACCATCATATGACAACACTTTCTGTACTAATAAACCATTCATGTTTATATGACATTTCAGCTTACCAATAAGGGTAGTCCAGATCCACTACCAGAACTTTGTGACTGGTCAATAAGGTCTTTTAATGATTCCCCAACTGGAATAAATGCTTCATCCTGTTCCAAGTCACGATTGTAACGGCGTCTGCTTGAGATGCTCTTGCAATAATGTCTTTTAAAAAAGCAGAAAATAATCTACATTAACATTCTAAAACTATAAAATTCTAAGGTAAGAAAAATCTTGAGGGCTTCCCTGGTGGCACAGTGGTTGAGAATCCGCCTGCCGATGCAGGGGACACGGGTTCGTGCCCCGGTCTGGGAAGATCCCACATGCCGCGGAGTGGCTGGGCCCGTGAGCCATGGCTGCTGAGCCTGCGCGTCCGGAGCCTGTGCTCCACAACAGGAGAGGCCACAACAGTGAGAGGCCCGCATACCGCCAAAAAAAAAAGAAAAAAATCTTGAGGTTGTTGATACTATCATCCTTCCTTCATCACATGGGTTCATATCCAAATTAGTCTTATCATAGAAAAATATATCCTCTGTTAAAATAATGTCCAGAAACGGAGTTTATGAGGTAGAGAGCTATATACTATCTTAAAATGGAAAGACGTCCATGGTACATTGGCAAGTGAAAAAAACAGATTAAAAAACAGCATATAAAGTATGATCCTAGCTATAAACATTTTAAAATTACATGTATCTATACTTGTCTAAAAGGATCAGAAATATATCAAGTTGTATATAATAGTTATTGCTGGGAATGTAGGAATATTTACTTTCTACTTTACATATGTATTTCATCTGAATTTGTAAGCATGTAGTTTTGTATCAAAATGAACAATAAATATACTTCCATTTTAAAAAAGAGTTTATGGAAAAGAAATCAAACAAGTTCTCTTAATTCATTCTAACATTTTCAAAGGCTTTGTAAAAAAATTTCAAATTATGAAATGTTTCAAACATGTAGGAAAGGAGAGATTAATTTATTTGGCACCCATGTGTAAACCATTTAAATTTAATAAATATTGACATGCTATGTTTATTTTAGATATATTTTAAATAAATAAACATTAAAATATTTGTAGCTGCAGCCATTTCCTTCATAATTCCATTTCCCTCATTTACTCCTAAGAGACAAAACACTATCCTGAAGGTGGTTATATCCTTCCTATTTATGTATTTATACCTTTACCATAAAAGTATATACTCAGAAACAACATCGTTCCTCTGGACACAAATGGTGTATGTTGTATTAATATTTTACATCATGCTTTAAAAAACTCCTTATGTATTACATATTTACCCATGTTGATACATGTTAAAAAAACAATAGCTCATTTTTATTGATGTTGAGTGTGTGTCAGGCACTGTTCTATGACTTACTTCATCTTTATTAAACTCCTAAGAGGTAAGTACTATCATTTCCATTTTACAAAAGAGAAAACCATGGCCCAGGGGCTCATCATTTGTCCCAAGTCAGACAGCTGGCTAATTATTCTCCAATACTGAGGCAAGACCCTTCTGAGTACTATAACCAAAACCCCATGAATTATGAGGTTTTCAAGTCACATAGCTGGTGGGAACAGATACTATCCCCAGCCTTGTGTGAGCACTGATACTGTTTCCTTCAATCTTTTCAGCCGTTCTTTCCCAGCCTTAGGTGGTTTCCTCACTTGAACACACTGATCAAGATTCAGCTGAATATTCTATGGGAACGTTTTGAAGATGTCTGGAGTTCTTTCTCTGTGAAACTCTCCTTTCCAGTACTCTGTACCTATGAACTACAGCTGCTGCTCGCTCCCCAGACTGACTCTCAGCTGTATCTCCTCGATTCGGTGTCTGCTGGGCTACACCTGAGTTCTTCCTGTGTCCCGCAGCCAGAAACTCTCTTCAGGGAGTAAGCTGGGCAATCACAAGACTCACCTCATTTGTTTCCTGTTTCTCAGGGATCAGTGCCCTTCACTGGCTGATTGGCAGCTATTAGTATGCGATTGGGGCTTACTGATTACAGGTTTCACTGTAAGACAATCTGCTTGGGCCATTTCACTGGACTTAATAGAGACAGAATACTCAGGTCTTTTTTCTTGGGCTAGATAGATTTTCCCCAAGAACAATCTTCTTATATGTTATCTAGAGGGAACATGCTTGGTTAGCAGGGTTCTGGAGGGTAGGGGGGCCCACAAATTAGTATGTAAATATTCACTTTACCTCCTTATTTTTATTATAATACCTCACCCTCAATAATGGAATACCATAGCTGAGAACATTTTTGTTCTTTTCAGAGACTACACTTCTAGCCTTCTGTTAGAGAGATGGTGGAAAGTCACATCATTATTCAGAAAAAGAGTAGGGATCTCAACATCTGTGGTACTTGGCATCCAAAATGGCCCACAAAATTTCTTAACTCCTGGTATGCCTGTCCTTGTTTACTTCCCTTCCATAAAACAGGGCTGATCTCTGTGACCAACAGAATATGGCAGAAGTGATGGTGTCACTTCTGAGTCTAGATCATAAACAGCACTGCAGCTTCCACCTTGGTCTCCTGGATCACTCATTCTGGGGGGTGCAGGGGAAGCCAGGCTTCATGCTGTGAGGAAGCTCATGCAGGCAGCTCAGTAGAGAGGCTCACATCAGAGGAACTAAGGTCTCCTTAGTGAGACCTCGGAAGTGAGCCTCGGAAGTGAGCTATCTTGGAAGGGGATCTACCAGCTCCACTCAAGCCTCCAGGTGAACGCAGCCTCTGCTGACATCTGAGCCACCCAGTCAAGTCACTCCTGAAGTCCTGACCCACAGAAACAATTGAGAGATAATAACTGCTGTTTCAAGCCACTAAGTTTGGGAGTGATTTCTTAATGCAGTATTGCACAACTAATACAGCATCTGACTTTCTGAAAACAGACTTTCAAGCAATCCTCTTGGCTTTACTGCCCCCCTCAACTTCACTACCATAGATAACTGCTACTGCCAATTCTTGAGCTTCCTGGGGAATTTTATAGTATAAACTGGTTGCTGTTTGTATTTCTCATTTTCTAGCCTGGGATTCAGATTTCTTAGGTCTACAAAGTCACTACTCATCCATAAGCTTCACAGGTTCCACAGCTTTTTGCTGTTATCTTGTCTCCTTGTCCATCTAGGACAAAAAAGTTAAAAACTCTTTATTGCTGTTTTAGTGGGGGGAAAACAAAAGTAAGTATGCTCAATCTACTTCTTTATCTAAAAAGTCTATTATCAAACATTTGAATCTTTGCCAGTATAATGGGTAAAAAATATCTCAGTATGATTCTAATTTATATTTTTCATATTATGAGTATTCTTAGGTCATCTTTTTATTTTTCTTTTAAGAGCCATATGTATTTCTCTTTAGGTAAAACATATGCTCATTTTTGGGGGCCTAATTTCCCACTGAATTGATTTTTTTCTTTTTGATTTATAGAAGTTCTTTATATTTGAGAAATCAGCTCTTTGTAATATAAGCTGTGGATATTTTTCACTGTTGGTCTGTCTTCTGACCATTTATGGTGGTTTCTACCACATAGTAAAGTTTTATTTTTATGTAGTTGACACGATCAATCTTTTCTTTTTTAATTTTAAGGTTTTTGTTTTTTGGTTACTTTGCTTGTAAGTTTTGTGTCAGACTCAGATTATTTAAAAAAATTCTTCCAAGGTTTGTTCTAGTATTGTAATCAATTCAGTTTATATATATATATATATATATATATATATATATATATATGGAGAGAGAGAGAGAGAGAGAGAGAAAGGGAGAGCGAGCACCCCAATCTGGCTAAAATTTATTTTAGTGTACGGAATTGATTCAACTTCATTTTCTTCCATATAGCTATCCACTCCCAAATCCATTTACTGAATAAGCCAACTTTTCCTCAGTGATCTGAAATGTTACCTTTATCATATACTAACTTTCTTTATATACTTGGGTCTACTTATGGGTCTAGTAACCAATTCCACTGATCTCTCTGTTTATTCATATGCCAGTAAGATATTTTATTATTGAAGTTTATGCCCTCCTCTTATTGCTCTTCTGGCAACTGTCTTCTGAAATCATGACTAAATGCAAACAATTCTGAACTACCAAATAACTAAAGAATGATAATACATACAGTTGATTTCTTGGGTCAGGTTTTTATTTTTTTATTTTTTTTTATTTTTATTTTTTTAAGGCATTTTTATTTTATTTATTTATTTATTTATTTTAAACATCTTTATTGGAGTATAACTGTTTTACAATAGTGTGTTAGTTTCTCCTTTACAACAAAGTGAATCAGTTATACATACACATATGTTCCCATATCTCTTCCCTCTTGCGTCTCCCTCCCTCCCACCCTCCCTATCCCACCCCTCTCATGGTCACAAAGCACAGAGGTGATCTCCCTGTGCTATGCGGCAGCTTCCCACTAGCTATCTAATTTACATTTGGTAGTGCATATATGGGGTCAGGTTTTTAAATTTAGATATAAGAAAGTTCAATATTCTATAAATAAGAATATCTTAAGTACTCATGAACATAACAAGAAGTATAATGTAGTGTCCAATTAATTGATTAGTAGTAAGGTCCTCTGTTCCCTTAAGAAACTATAATATAGTTAATTAAAGGAGATAACCAGAAAATACAAGTTAATGGTTCCTGAAATACATTGTCAATGGTTTCTGCCTACTGGCTTTAAGAACAACTGTTTATATCTAATATTCAACAAAATATTTTGCATCAAAATAATTATCTTACTTGTAACAAAAGCAGCTGGAGAAGATGATCATAGCAATTATGCAGACAGCCATAGAAATGAGCAAAGCCAGCCATCGAATGCTGCCATCGAAAAATGGACCTGATAATGGAAGTAAACAATGAAAAAGACATATTACCTTTCGATCACATCTTAAAAGGAAAAAATAACTTGTAGTGTTGAACTCTAGAAAGCTTGCTTATTGTTAAAACCAGAGAAAATATTTCACTGAGAATCATGATTGCACTTTTCTCTGCTAACCTACCTATAACAACAGGGGGCAGTGTAGGTTGTAAATACTGGTTACATAAGTTGGTCCGACAACATTCTATTGTCCGGCGTAGCTGGGCTTTTGGTGAATCCTAAAGGAAGAAAATTAGAAATAATCTGATACACGAAACTGATAATTAATTTTTAAAATATTCATAAAATACAGTTTCTAATTCAGTGAGTGAAAAGGACCTGCTAAGTTTGTGTGAAAGTGATTATTGAAAAATTTAAATCTATCGTGAAATAGTGTTGTAAAGACTCTAAAATGTTTTTTCTTAAGAAGAATGTATGTATGTGCATGGTGTGTTAGAACACTAGACTATAACTTAATTACAGATAAACAAAAGTTTATATATATTTTTCACCCAAAATTTGGCATATCTTAAGATATGACTATTCATTTGTTTTTAGTAAAAAAGTATTTAAAATCATGAGATCTTTTCCTAAAAAACATGGGTAATACATTTTATTACAGTGATAGACTAGCAGGGTAAATATGATCTCATAGTAGTATTGAGACTTAGTTGGATGAGACTTAAGATCTGACTAAAAAGTGGAGCGTGTCCTAGGCCAAAGAAATGACAGGTTAGAAAAGGTAGTCAAGTAGGCAGAAGATACAGTTGATTCTGCCTATAACAACTATGTTGAAACTAATGAACCTGGTATGGAAGCAAGTTGAAGTGTATGTGGTGAGGATAAGGGCAAAATATAGAAACAATATTTCTGAGAGTTTTTGGGAGACCACCAACCAGATATGTGTCCCTAATAGATCAGAAAATGAGCACAGGGAAAGACTGTAGTCATGGGAACAGATACCAAAAATTATATGTGAAGTTTTATTTGATTAAAAGTACAGTATTTGAGAAGTTCTTAACTTGAATGCTGACATTTCAGCACTACCTGGAAGAAGTGCCATTCCAGACCAAAACAGTAACAGAAAGGAATTGTCTGTCGTCATAGAAGTAGCAAGAATATAAGCAGAAATCAACCTTCTTATTCTTAAATATCAGATGGGTAGAAAGGAGAAACCCCGGTATAATCAGGTATTCCTTTAAAAATGTGAAAATGAGATTCCATAGGGGAATCTATATGGGATTCTATAAGGGACTTGAGATTATATAAGAGAAGGTAAGATGGGTCAAGAGTACTTGGAAACCTCCAAAAGCACAAGTTTTACATTTTAACTGAATTTTTAACTTTCTAACAATTTTTTTTACCTTTAAATGATCATAAAAAGAAAGAGAAAAGAGAGACATGTCAGAAGTTACACAGGTGACTCTGAAAAAAATATCCCAGATCTAGAGAAAACTTACATGAAGGATGGAATGAAGAGTATACAACTAAAGATGAATAAAAGAAGCGTGAAGCATCCAAGAATAGTCCCAGTATGGCTAAAGTTCAAAATGAGCTCAGCCTTGCAGGACAGAAAATGTAAAGAAAAATCAGGAAGGGGTTTTTGGCAGTGCTAGAAGAAAGACCACCAAGCAATGGATGTAGTATTGCCGACAAAATACCAGGTAATGGAGGACAAAGAAAACGAACACTTCCTTAACTCTCGTTTTGTTTCAGTCTTCTCTATCAAGGATGATTACAGGAATGAAGAAGGCAGACCAAACGCTAGTAAGTGGGATTGGTATCCCAGAAGTATGCAGAGACCCTACAATGTTTCTGTGTTCTGTCTGAATTCCCATCTTCTCAGCTAGGTGAATTACATCACAGGAAGTTGAGAGCACTTCGGAGAAGGCTGAAAGCGGTATGATTTAAAGATTTTAGAAACGAGGAGTGCTGTAAACCAGATAGCTAAATGTTACATTACTTTTAAAAGGGAAAGAAAGACTTTGCCAACAACAGATTGGGGGCAGCACAGTATTATGGAAACAAGGATTTGGGAATCAAATAGCTTAAATCACAGCTTTGCCATTTATTAACTTTGTGACCCTAAGCAATGAACTTACTTCTCTCTGGGCTTTAGTTTCCTCTGCTATAAGACGGAGGATAAAAAATATCTGCCTCATAGGGTAACTGGGAGAAAATGAGGTAAAATATACCAAGCACTTAGCATATTAAATGCAAATAGTAAATGTTAAATAAATTAATTCTTCTTCCTCTAGTGAATGTGACACAGATCCCAGTTGACATTCTAGAATAAGTCACAAATGCTTGTAATCTCCTGGAAGACTGACTCAATGTGGCTTCACTGAGAACAAGCAACATGAAACTCACATCTTTCTTATGTAGGTTAACTACTGCACACAGCCATGTGCAGACCAGGCACACTTCTCCTTGGGGAATCAACGCTTTTCCTGTGGCCCCTCCCTTTATTTCATAGGCCTCAAATTAGGTCTTACCTTGCACTGAAAATCAGATCCTTCATATTTCATACACCCTGAAGCCAATGTGGTTTCTCCTTGGTCATCTTCTTCTATGATGGCAAAGCAATGCCCATTAGTTCTAAAAGAAAAAAAGCCAAAAAACCAAAACCAACTTCACATTGGAAAGTACTAATTAAATCTTGGTATGAATGTGACCAGTTACTGATGGCTTTTAGTTCTGAATTAGAATTACATTCACATTTGACTTACTGGCAAAACCGTATGCGTTTTAAGGCAAGTGAAAATTGTCACATCTGAACTAAAACCTAAAGGTCTAATAAAAATCCTGTGTCAGGTAGAAAAGGATTTTCTATTAAACAAGTCCCACCAAATATGAAATACTATGTAACTTCTCTTTGCTAATCATAGTCATGTGATCACAGAAAGATGATTTATACAACTTTATAAAGTAAATAATCTTAACGTTTAAAAATATACTTAAAAATAACTTTGTCTCTTTTCATCCATAAGATTTTCAGTATTCCCATACTGTACACAATAATAAATAAAAACAAACTTTCCTGTGAAACATAAAAATAGATTCAATGACAAAGAAAAGTATATTTGGGAAGACCAGACTAAGATCCTGAGAGGCACTTTTTATTTAACATGATAGGAAAAGAGGGAGAACTTCTGAATAGCTGAATTTTCAAGAAATTTATATAAATGTATTTGTATTTAATAAAATGTTATCGGGGCTTCCCTGGTGGCGCAGTGGTTAAGAATCCGCCTGCCAATGCAGGGGACATGGGTTCGAACCCTGGTCCGGGAAGATCCCACATGCCGCAGAGCAACTAAGCCCGTGTGCCACAACTACTGAGCCTGCGCTCTAAAGCCTGCGAGCCACAACTACTGAAGCCCACGTGCCTAGAGCCCACGCTCCGCAACAAGTGAAACCACTGCAGTGAGAAACCTGTGCACCACAACAAAGAGTAGCCCCCACTCGCCACAACTAGAGAAGGCCTACGCGCAGCAACGAAGACCCAATGCAACCAAAAATAAATAAATAAAAATAAAACAAAATTAAAAACTGGAAAACCCCAGAGGGGAGTATCTTTAAAAAAAAAGTTATCATTTTAGTACTAGTATGCCAGAATTTTCTCCTAATATATTCATTAGGCTTTCATGGGTAGGAAGAAACATCTAAAAGATATTTTTGTGTCCCTCCTTACTGTTCATATCAGTAAGTATACTGCTTACAGTTAAAAGAATATTGCAGAATTATTCATTTTCTGAAATGAGAAAATGTTAATTGTGAGGTGAAATTCTGTTAAAATTGATTCCCAGTTTTACTCTGGGTTACTAAGCCTCTAACAAATAGCCCACACAGATCAAGCAAGAACTACAGACAAGAAGTCTGGCAAGAAGTCTCTTGGTGACATAGGGAACACTCCCCTAAAAACAGATCACCCAGTCTGTCACAGTAAAGTCAACCACCACCAGCACAAACAACAAACCTAAGACATGGTGAACCATCATATAATTTCAGTGATTTATATGTATACTTTTTGGCTTTATATCTGGTCACATTCAAAGAGCATAAAATTATTAGGAAAGTGCAAAACAAATCAATAATTATTGATTATTACACCTTTATAACAGGGAGACAACTGACTGATGAGATTGAGTCGTTCAGGGAATTATTTTGGCTAGTAAGTCAATTCTTCAATGTCCCCCAGGAATACGGAATAGAATTACATGATCATATGATCATGTAATTAGTTAACATGAAATTAAGTAGAAAAATTAAAGTGGTTATATAAATCAGGTTTGGATTTGGGAGTTCACTTATAAGAAAATAACACAAAATTAATTAAATATCACAATATCATTCTTATAGACCTGCAAAATATCTCAACCTATTTATTTATTTATTTATTTAATAGGAAGGTTTTTTTTTTTTTTTTTTAATAACTTTATTTATTTATTTATGGCTGCATTGGGTCTTTGTTGCTGTGCGCGGGCTTGCTCTAGTTGCGGCGAGCGGGGGCTACTCTTCGTTGCGGTGCGCAGGCTTCTCATTACGGTGGCTTCTCTTGTTGTGGAGCATGGGGTCTAGGCACACGGGTTTCAGTAGTTGTGGCACGTGGGCTCAGTAGTTGTGGCTCAGGGGCTCTAGAGAACAGGCTCAGTAGTTGTGGCACACGGGCTTAGCTGCTCCGTGGCATGTGGGATCTTCCCGGACCAGGGCTCGAACCTGTGTCCCCTGCATTGGCAGGCGGATTCTCAACCACTGCACCACCAGGGAAGCCCCTATTTCAACCAATTTAGAATTACAAGGTTTTAAGTGAATTTTCAAGGTTTCTTTTTAGTAATCTCTAAGTTTTCTACAATGAATATCAATCACTTTATGATAAAAAGATCACTAAATAAACCCAAAATGCTAGACAAATACCAGATTCCTTTTAACTCTTTAAAACCTATATTACAATGTTACTCTAAGGAAATAACCATCAATCACTTAATAGTAATAAATGTTCCTATATAAAAAATAAGAAGCTTTTGGCTCTTTGGAAAAACCATATAAAGTTAAAGAAAAAAAATTCAGACAAAGTAAACAATTTTAAAATAGTACTAAGTGCAACCCTATTCTCGTAACTTTAAGAAGAACTGCATAAAATACTTACATGCATGTGTTATTAATAGCATCATCTGGGCAGTGTCCTGAGCAATAGCACTTTAAAAAAGGCAAGGTATCCTCTGGTGCTAAGGTTACTCCATTTTCTGACTTTTTCTGGTCGGAGTCTGATTTCATCCCAGTACCATGGAGCATACTGTCTAGATTCTGCCCTGTATTAAAACATGAAGTTGTAAATAAACCATTCTGAAAAGCTAATTCTTTTATTCCAATTTTCCGTGAGAAGTTTCTAAGCTTTCTTATTGTATTAATTGCAGCTAATCTGTGTTTTAATTAAAAATAAATTTCATTCATATGATTAACATTTATTAACAGCCTAAAATGCACAGAAAAACTACCCCAGGTATTGTGGGATATATGGAGATGATTATGTCACAATTTTTGCACTAGTGAAAGACAAACAAGAGTGGCACAAGGTAGAATATGGTCATAACTTGTAAGAAAGGTACAAAATGGAAAGCAGTTTCAGAGAAGAGCGAGATTATTTCCAATCATTAAAAAATATGTATAGCTGATTCACTTTGTTATACAGCAGAAATAACACACCAATGTAAAGCAGTTATACTCCAATAAGGAGATTTAAAAAAAAAAAAGACAAATTACAGTTCTTTTTTTAGACTCTGGTTCAAAACTTGTGACTAGTTTAAAAAAAGTAAAGTCCTTTATTTGTACCTCTATGTGGAAGTGAAATTACTAAGCATCTTGCTCTGGATTTTAATTGCTTAAGTAAGGGAATTGTGAGAGCATGGGGACTAATCATATTATCTGGTACCTTTTATCTCAAGGTCATTGGTTCAAATCCAGACTATGCCGCCAGAAAATGAAGGTTACTGTATGGCAGTAGTTAGCGCATGGAAACAGAACTGTGTTCTTGCATTAGAGTCTCGTAGCCTTAAATGACAGATACTGTCATATCTGGTACTGATTCTTTCAGGCTGAAAGCAGAACAGAACTAAAACAACGTTTTAGTAATTCCTTTCTCCCTCTGAATCAGCTGAAATCAGCTAGGCTACTCCTTGTAGAGTTGATCTTCATGGAATGAAATGTACAGCTAAAACAGGTATAAAATATTAAGAGAACTGCGTATGTATTTCATTATAGATGTTAAATAAGAGGTTCAAGGCATAATGTGAACTTGACTTAAAATTTAGCCGTACTGGTGAGATGAACTTGAAAAAAGAAAAAGTAACACATACACACACACTGATAACAGGAAAAGAATGTGCTGCTAAATAAACTTTAGTGATTCCATGCTATAAATTTCAATAATGTTCACTTAATCCTCTAAATTGCTACAAAACGTAGACTTCATTTATGTTAAGAGCATCAACAAAAAAAAAGGGGTGGGGAAGAGTTTCAGGAAGGGAAGAAATCCACTGGGTTAGAAATGAGGAAATCTAGATTCTGGTCTACTATGTTCCTCCACCGTTTTATCTAGTTGGATGATCATGGACAAGCCATGTCATTTCAAGCCTC
The DNA here is from genome assembly GCF_002837175.3 of Physeter macrocephalus. Classification (NCBI taxonomy): domain Eukaryota; kingdom Metazoa; phylum Chordata; class Mammalia; order Artiodactyla; family Physeteridae; genus Physeter; species Physeter macrocephalus. The sequence continues at coordinate 35,508,728 of NC_041233.1, read as the reverse complement.
TTTTACTCAATAAGACCATAGGACTAAAGCATATCTGGGGTCTCTTAACCAGTTTTAAAATCCTATTACAACAACAGAAGGAAGCATCAATTTAACTATAGAGACCAAATGGCAAATAATATATGCACGCAATTAGTTTTTCAAAAATCTAATGATACACAGAAAAAGCAGTATAGTGTGGCAGAAATAACACTGAAATAACAGTGAGAAGTCAAGGGTTCAAGTCTTGACTATCTCCATTGGTAAGTTAGTCTCTGAACCTCAGGTCTCTATCTATAAAAAATGATGATAATAATTTCTGCCCAATTCAAGAGATTATATATAGATCAAATGAATGTATAATAAAGGGTTTAAATATAAAAGCGTATAAATGAAGATATTACTAATAACAAAGATCATACTAAAAGATCACCAATACCTGGAAAATTCAAAGTTACAGATGGTTAATACACATAACTTCCTAGAACACTGTTTAAGAGATAGAAATATTTTAATTGTAATAATTTGCATCTGAGGTTTATATTATCTCAAGTATTAATTAACAAAACACTGATTAGAGGCTAACTGTGCAGGCAAGTTACTGAATGTTGGAAACTGATGTGGTCCTTAAGAAACTTGGAAGGAGACAAAGGTGTGTGTGTGGAGGGGATAAGCACATAAATAAACACAATTCAAAGAGTGATATAATACAAAGGTGCTATGTAAACAAAGGAAGGAGCCAATAACACAAACTCATCCTAGGGCATCAAAAGCAAAGAAACCTGAGCTATACCTTAAAGTTGTAAAATTTCACTAAGTAGAGGCATGGATACAAAGAAAAATAGCTAGCAACAGCCTCTCTGTACTCTCTCCCTAGATGACAGCACTTATTCCCATGGTTTAAATAAATCTTTTCGTTGACGGTTCCTGGATTTATCCCTTCAGCCTTGACTTGCTTAAGTAACTCAAAACTAACTCGTCTAAAATGGAATGCTTGACTTTTCTCCTCAAACCTGGTTCTCCCCAGGTCTTTGGCTCACCCTCCAAGATATATCTCACTTTTTCTCATTTTGGTCTAGTTCCTGCTATTACCTGGGCCCATCATATCATGTCACTTCCAAGATAAGACACTGATCTCCCTACTTCTGTTCTTGCCCCCTCCAACCCATTTCCCACATAGCAGCCAGAATTATCTTATAAATCTGATCCTGTCAGTCCCTGCTTAAAACCAATTAATGGCTTCATATACACTCAGAATAAAATCCAACCTCCTTCACCATGCCTACTGAAGTCCCGCAGGATTTGGACCCTGTGGACCCCTCTCTCCATCATCCCCAAACACACAGCCCTGTGTCAGTTCCTAGAACACGCCAATCTCTTTCTACACACAAGTCCTGTGTTTACAAAGCATAAAATTATGAGTCCTGGTGTGAGCTGGAGCTATAGGTTATATATATAACGCCACTCTAGCAATCCATAGTAATCTCTAAGAAATAACTTTTTTTTTTGGCTGCTCTTCGCGGCATGTGGAACTTCCCAACCAAAGATTGAACCCATGCCCCCTGCAGTGGAAGCAGGGAGTCTTAACCACTGGACCACTGGGCAAGTTCGAAATACCATTTTTCCTACATTGGTTTTAGTTCTTTTCCTTAAGAGCAAATATTTTTATCTTATTATTTGAAGGGAACTATCAAACTAATCTTCTTTGAAAGGAAATGTAACAAATTTCGTTTATATTTCAGAGAAATATAATGCTTACTAAGATTTTTCACTTATGCCTGATAACTAATTACCAATTTATTTCATCTGACAAAAGTTTATTGGGACTCCCCAGGCGGTCAGGTGGTTAAGACTCTGCGCTTCCACTGCAGGGGGCACAGGTTCAATCCTTGGTCGGGGAACTAGGATCCCACATGCTGTGCAGTGTGGGCAAAAAAAAAAAAAAAAGTTTATTATATAACAACTTAGGATGGGGAATGAGAATTCTGTATCATATTGCCTCTGTGTGATCTATATAGATTAAAAAAATTTTAATACTAAATACTGATTACCTGGGAGTAAGGTAGCAAATACAAATGTTACTATTAATTTAACTCATCTTCAAAACTATGACAGCTTTGGTTGATACTGATCAACAAGGCATGTAACAAAAGATGTTAAAATAAAGATGTTTTATTAAATAATGTGGTGTTTCACAGAAAAAAGTAGCTTTCGCAAGAGTGCTTTTATATTCTCAGCATGGGTACTAAATAAGGGTACTAAAAAAGAAGCTACAGATTTCATTATTATGTTCACTCAAATGAAAAGATTTATGCTGTTAATCATAATTCTTATTAGCAGATTTTAATCATCACTGTGAACAAAACATTATGAAGAACAATCTGTGAAGATATAAACTTAAGAGAATGGAGATGTTCAGTAAGTTCTATATAAAATCATTTTGCCAAATACCACTATCTCTTCAGTTTGAAACACTGTCCTAATTAAACCATACAGGGAAAAGCTCATATGCAAATATATAGCCCATCTGATCCTAAGAGTCACCAAAATAACTTCCTGTTTGGGAGTTCTAAGCTGTGAATGCACAGTGTAAAATTACAAAATTAGTCATAAATAAAACTTTGAGTACTCTGAAGAAATTTTAATATTTGGCACACAGAAATTCCATTTATGTTTCTCAACTCTTTTAACAACAATAAAATGTTTTTTAAAAATTGACATTTATTCCTTATTGTATTTTAAAGGGGAGAGGAATTTTAAAACTAAGTCTTGAGTACCTATTACCCTTAGGCACTAGGTCACCTACTTTATTTTATATTTTATCTCATTTAATCCTCATAAGACCTGGTGTTGTACATCATAATGCCTATGTTACAGATAATACACAAAGTTCAAAGAGGATGAGATTTTATACAGACTTGAAAATGTTTCTATCATAGTCAAGTTCAAAAATTATTTGGCATGTGTTTCTTCTTTGCCTCTATACTTAAAAGCTATTGGCATACTGGGCCTCACTGTTCAAAACGGGTCATGAGTTGAAAGAACGGTCCTAAGAATGAGTGTTTTTTATATACAGAAATAAATTACTAATAAAGAGATAAGATTGCTTAAATGAACACTGATTTACCTTGAACATGAGAAATGATGAACAGATAGGCTCCCAATAATCTGATGTAAATATACCGCTGAGTCATTGTTCAATTTTAACGTTCCCTGTACACGGTCACCTTTAATAACTAGTCTTGTTATGTCACTAATTTAAAAGACTTTCATTCAATGAGATTTTCTTGTAAAAGGTCTCAATCACTTGACAATGACTCCAACTTCCACTGCTTTCTCCTGACTCCTGAAAGATAAAAATATTAAGAAGGAAATGAATATAACTGAATTCTGGAAAGTTTTCAAAAACTAGGAGAGGAAAAACAAATGCCCAAACATACCTTTAAATAATGAAATACATTTTTAAAGATTAATGCTATCGTTGTTAAAAAAAAAAGGCACTGTAATTTAAAAGCTTAAACAATTTATTAATAGGTTGCCACCTCTCCTGACCCTAGATTAACCATATGTAAAATAAGATAAGAACACTAATAATCTTAACAGTCTTTTCTGGCTGCTCTAATTATTTTATTGCTATTAAGAAAATTTCTAAATATATTAAGAATAAAACAGGAAGAGGTGAATTTCGAACACTAAGCTAGGACTTCCCTGGTGGCGCAGTGGTTAAGCATCTGCGTGCCAATGCAGGGGACACGGGTTCGAGCCCTGGTCCAGGAAGATGCCACATGCCGCAGAGCAACTAAGCCCATGCGCCACAACTACTGAGCCTGCGCTCTAGAGCCTGCGAGCCACAACTACTGAGCCCACGTGCCACAACTACTGAAGCCCACGTGCCTAGAGCCCGTGCTCCTCAACAAGAGAAGCAACCACAATGAGAAGCCCCCGCACCACAACGAAGCGTAGCCCCTGCTCACTACAACTAGAGAAAGCCTGAGCACAGCAACAAAGAACCAAAAATAATAAATAAGTAAATTTATTAATTAAAAAATAAAACACTAAGCTACTCATCAATAATTGTTCAATCCTAGTAGATGTGATAAAAACACTTTGAATCTTTCTAATAAATAATGTATTCTAGGGCTTCCCTGGTGGTGCAGTGGTTGAGAGTCTGCCTGCTAATGCAGGGGACACGGGTTCGAGCCCTGGTCTGGGAGGATCCCACATGCCGCGGAGCAACTAGGCCCATGAGCCACAACTACTGAGCCTGCGCATCTGGAGCTTGCGCTCCGCAACAAGAGAGACCGCGATAGTGAGAGGCCCACGCACTGTGATGAAGAGTGGCCCTCGCTTGCCACAACTAGAGAAGCCCTAGCACAGAAACGAAAACCCAACACAGCAAAAATAAATAAATTAATTAATAAACTCCTACCCCCAACATCTTAAAAAAAAAAAAAAAAAAAAAGTGCCTCCTTGAAACCCATCAGGGAGTTTGGGCTTTAAAAAAAAAAAAGTATTCTATAGATAGAAGGCCTACCTAGAAAAACATTTAAATATGCAGCATGCTTACTCATTAAAGCAAAAACATTAGAAATGTATCTTTTTTTTTTTTTCCCGGTACGCGGGCCTCTCAATGTTGTGGCCTCTCCCGTTGCGGAGCACAGGCTCCGGACGCGCAGGCTCACGGGCCATGGCTCACGGGCCCAGCCGCTCCGCGGCATGTGGGATCTTCC
>NC_041233.1:35501476-35503476 GCF_002837175.3 Physeter macrocephalus | reverse complement strand
CGCGCAGGCTCAGCGGCCATGGCTCACGGGCCCAGCCGCTCCGCGGCATGTGGGATCTTCCCGGACCGGGGCACGAACCCGTGTACCCTGCATCAACAGGCGGATTCTCAACCACCGCACCACCAGGCAAGCACCAGAAATGTATTTTAAATGAAATTATTTATCTAAAATACTACAAATCTGAATTCATTAGGATAAAACTGAGCTTTTCATATGGATGCCATGAAACATAACCTCTCCAATTAAGGTTTGGCAATTATAAGATAGTTAAAGATGTAACAGAAAAAAAAGGTTAGTTTGTGTAAAGATGAATATGATTCTGTTTCTTCTCCCATCCTGTTGGTTCAGGCAGCTGATTTTACTGACTTCAGCCTGAATTATTCCTCAATGAAAATATTATTTATTTGTAACACAATTATCCTGGCATGATTTCTACCATAAATAACCCAAGCCTTCTATGTTAACTAAGAATTTTTCACTTTAATTAGCTCTCCAAAGGCACTCAGAGTATTGAGGAAATAAGGTTTACAGTGAGATGTCATTTATATTGTGCAATTTATATATGGCTTATTCTAAAATCTCTGTAATTTCTCTACTATGAAATTAATTTGCTTTCCATCTACATAATGCTGAGAGAGTAAGATGTAAAGTCTAAAATTATTACAGAATAACATCTGTAATATGATTTAACAGTATTTGAGAAAACTCACGTCTTGAAATTAGGGGATTGTGACTCTAGGGATACTTGTTCCAGGTTTCAAATTCAAAAGAAGTTTCCAGTATATTTCCAACACTGAACTCTCTCCTTATTTCTATTTACCTATTAAATATCTCTACTAGGATTACATCCCACCTGTCCAAATCAAACTCACTAACTTTCCTTCTCATTCCTCTAGACCTGCCTCCTCCTCCTCCATTTGCTATCACAGAGGAGGGTGGTGCCATCTCTCCAGTCGCCCATGCCAAAAACCCTGGCATCATTTCTGCCTCTCTTCCTAGCTCTCACTCTCTCCCCATATCTTCATTCATTTATTCATTCACTCACTTATTCACCAACAGTGTTTTCTGAGTATGTATTACACATCAATGCAAGGGGCTAGAAATAAAAATATGAGTATGACAGATTCTACTTCAAGGGCCTCATATTCTTGGTCAGGAAACTGACTGCTATGACTGGTTCCATCTTTCAGTGTCACTGCTTATTCATCAGTTTATTTAAGCTAATATGTGGTCTTGTCTCATTACAGGTACAACCAAGGCATCCTGCAGTGCAGTCAATGAGACCCTAAGCACCTGCCACACTCACAGTCCCTTTCAGAGGAAAGGGATCATGTGTGATTCCTTCTACACAAACATCTGCAACTCTACCACTCTCAGCACAAGTTTAAATCCTGGATCTGCCTTAAATAAGTAACTTCACCTCTCTGGATGAGTTTCCTCATCTGTAAAACTGGAATTATATTAACTCACAATTATTTTGAGAACTACATGAGGTAATAGCTAACATATATTCATCTCTATGTGGCAGACCATTACAATGCTTTGAATATATTAATATTAATTTATAGAATCATCACAACCACCTTGTAAGATAGGCACAATTTATTATTTTAATTTTACAGATGAGGAAACTAAGGCAAGTGGAGTTTAAGGAATTTATCAAAGATCAAACAGCTGGTAAGTGTCAGGGCCATAATTCTAATCAAGAAGATCTGATCCTCGAGCCCATGTGTTAACTGCTACCCTATGCTGCCTTGCTGGATATTTTACATACACTACATAATGTAAACTATACATTATAAAGTATTTAGAAAAGCCTGGTACAGAGTAGGTACTTAATAAAAGTTTCCTCCTCTCAGACATGTTTATAACATACTTGCCAACCTGGCACAGGAAGTAATAGGTGCTATCCACGACAATCCCATCTGCAAGACATTTTTTTTTTTTTTTTTTTTTTTTTGTGGTATGCGGGCCTCCCTCTGTTGTGGCCTCTCCCCGTT
>NC_041233.1:35475696-35501206 GCF_002837175.3 Physeter macrocephalus | reverse complement strand
AAGACATTTTTATAGACTAAAAACCCTGCAACAACTTGTATGGAGAACAGCTATCAGCCAAGAGAAGGCTAAAGGTAAAATGGCTTCAGGTGCCTCATTTGTAATCTAACAATGGAAGCCCCTAATCTTCAAAAGAAAAATGTTAGGTTTTAGCTGACTATAAACTCAATAAGCATCAGTGCTTATGACAATTCTAAGACATGAAGGCAATCTAATCAAGCATTGATAGACGCACACTGCCATAATCAAAGAGGGTAACTACCTTACTTTATCCCACCTGGTCAGGCCTCAAATACTTTAGAGAAGAATGACAAGAATGCAAAGGATAGAGAAATGACTACACTTGAGATACAACTGAAACAACCAGGGATCTTTGTTCACAGTATCAAAGGAATAAAGTGTGAACGTACCTCTGTCAAGGACATGACAGGCATGATGCAAACAAGAGTAGACCAATTAAATGACTTATCAGATTCCTTCCAGCTCTGAAGCCCTGAGTGAATAGTGTTCTCACTCTTGAATGTTAATTTATTTCCCAAATATTTATTAAGTGCCTATTATATACATGATTCTGTATGAGACACTGAGAATATAGTGAGAGAGCAAAACATACTGAGCCTTCATGGAGTTCACAGTCAAGTAAGACAATTAAGATATTCAGACATCGAACAAGACAATACAAATGATACGTGATCACAACTTGAGGTGAGTGCAAAAAAGAAAAGTGCCAGGTCCTCGAGGGACATGGGGAGTGACCTAATCTAATCCAGATAGACAGGTCAAGGGAAGCAATGTAGAAAAGTGACATTTAAGGTGTAATCTGAAGAATAAAAGAGTTATTTAGTCAGGTAAAGAAATGAGGTTGGGAAGGGGGCTTGTTCTAGGCATAAGGAACAGCCTGCACAAAGATCTTGAGGCAGAGAAGAGCAAAGGAGAACACAACGTTTCTGAAATGTTGAGAACAAGGGTTAATGTAGTGGAAGATGAGGTTGAAGAGACAGAAAAGTCAAGGACCAGGTCAGGCAAGATCATATGAAGGATTTGGGATTTAAATATGAGTGGGATGGGAAGGCAATTATCTGGTTTCTCTGTAATGAACTTGAGGGGACAAAAGCAGAAGCAAACAGACCATTAAGAAGGATATTGTAGCAGTTTAGGAGAGGGACAAAGGTGGTTAAGCTTAGGGTGGTGGTGGTACAGTGGATGGAGTCAAGATATATTTCACAAACAGATTCAGTAGGCCTTGGTAATGGATTAAATGTGGGGGTAAGGGAGAGTGAGGGGTCAAAAAAGATCCCTACATTTCCAGCATGAGCAATTACTGAAAATGGGGACAACTGGATTTTGAAAGAAGTGGGGAGAAGAGATCAATGGTTCAATTTTAGACATTTGAAATTATTCAAATGGAATGTCTACTGGGCATTTGGTTCTGAAACTTAAAGGAAACTTTTGAGACTGAAGATATAAACCTGTTATGTCAACAGCACAGAGATATTTAAAGCTACGGTTCTGTATGAGATGGCCTTCTAGAATGAAAAGAGAAGAAGGCACCAGAACACCAATGTTCATTTAAAAATTAGATTAAAAGGGCTTCCCTGGTGGCGCAGTGGTTGAGAGTCCGCCTGTTGATGCAGGGGACATGGGTTTGTGCCCCGGTCCGGGAGAATTCCACGTGCCACGGAGCAGCTAGGCCTGTGAGCCATGGCCACTGAGCCTGCATGTCCGGAGCCTGTGCTCCGCCACGGGAGAGGCCACAACAGTGAGAGGCCCGTGTACCGCAAAAAAAAAAAAAAAAAAAAAAATTAGATTAATAAAAGCATTATCATCATATATATTTACCTGGCATTCACTGATAAAAATAAGTTCATGGTCCAGGATCCATCATGTACAATATTAATATAGTATACATTACCACAGCTGGAATATAAACTAATATTCATAAGTGATATTTTTCACAGTTAAAAAAAAACCACCAATCTACCAAAAGATCATTATGGTGATCTAAAATATGTCCACAAATGCTCTGACACTATCTTCAAAAGGTGAAGCCAGGCTTCCCTGGTGGCGCAGTGGTTGAGAGTCCGCCTGCTGATGCAGGGGACACGGGTTCGTGCCCCGGTCCAGGAAGATCCCACATGCCGCAGAGTGGCTAGGCCCGTGAGCCATGGCCGCTGAGCCTGTGTGTCCGGAGCCTGTGCTCCGCAACAGGAGAGGCCACAACAGTGAGAGGCCCGCGTACCGCAAAAAAAAAAAAAAAAAAGGTGAAGCCTAATTTCCTCCCTTGAATTCCCACTGGACTTAATGACTCACTTCTAACAAAATAAAATAAGGTGGAAACAACAGTTTGTCTTCTGAAACTATATCATAAAAGGCACTTCAGATTCCTCCTTGCTCACTCTTGAAATACTCACTCTGAGGGAAGCTAGCTGCCATGTCAATAAGGACACCCACACAGCCTTATGGAGAGGCCCATGTGGCAAAGAACTGAGGCCTCCTGCCAACAGCCATGTGAGTGAGCCACCTTGGCCGTCAATCCATCGGTGCCAGGGAAGCTTTCCAGTAACTGTAGCTTCATAGACATCTTAACCACAATTTATGAGACTTTAAACTAGAACCATCCAACTAAGCCTCTGGTGGACTCCTGATGGTCAGAGTGAGATGATAAATGCTGGATGTTTTAAGCTGCTAAGCTTTCTGGTAATCTGTTGGGCAGCAGTAGATAACATTCATTGCTATAATACAGTCATTCCAAGAAATCTGTTGAAATAATAAAAGCCTAATCACCAAGTTATTGCACAGTCAACCAAAAGACAGAAGTCTGGAAGGCATAGTCAAGTCAGAGTATAACAATACAAGTATAACATAAATAGGGAATTCCCTGGCAGTCCAGTGGTTAGTACTCCGCGCTTTCACTCCCGAGGGCCCGGGTTCAATCCCTAGTAGGGGAACTAAGATCCCGCAAGCTGCGTGGTGTGGCCAAGAAAAAAAAAAGTATAACATAAATAGTCACAATGCCCAAAGAACTAAATGGATAATACAACTAACATCTTTCTTTCAAAGGAGTAACCAGAGTATATTCTTTGTTTTTAAATTACCTCAATAAGTAAGGCTCATTTTTTTGTGGGGGAAAAACTGTCCCTAGTTCCACACTATACACTGTTACTTTTGCCCTTTTAAATTATGGATTCCATAACGATGACATCACTTTTGTGTTCTAGGTAAAGGCACTTTTCACATTAATATCCTGGCAAATTTAAGAAAGTAAATTCTGATGTCAGTCTGTTGGTTTCAAAAATCAGCTCCAGTATTTATTTGCTATATAATTTTGGGGAAGTTACGTAAGCTATCTAGGTCTTGGTTTCCTTAGCCACAAAATGGGGACAATATTACTAACCTAAATGAGTTAGTGCCTTGCATTTCGGTATTAAGCACTCAATAAATAATAGATGTTAGTTGTTATTGTTGTAACTGTTGTTATTCATAACAGAAATACTGATGATTTCCCCTTTATTTGTCCTAGCTTTGAATAAATAATTGAGCATTGGGGAAAGGAAGGTCTAGTCAGAAGGTAATTTCAGGGGTGATGATGAAATGAGTGACCTCAGGGTGGATAAAGACATCACAGTTAGAAATGTCTTTATAAAGTGGAACTTCCCCATCTCTACTGTAGGTCAGAATTTAGCTAGATGGTTGGTTCTCTTAGCTCCTTTTTCAGACTTTACAAAAGTTCTCATTATGAATGTCTCACCCATCACAAGTTCTCACAGCATGGACTCCAAGGCAGGCTTTTTGGTGAGATTCCTGTGTATTACCACAGATACACTCATAACTATTTATTTAAGCATTTTTTAAGGGTTTATGTTTAGATTTGGGTGACTTTTTTACACTGATATAAAAATAACCTGAGTAGTGTTGCTCCATTTGTATATGTATATATCAGTTTAGGAATTGATGGGGTTGGAGGTTAGAAATGGGGAGGGGACGGATGAGTTGCTTGTTAAGGGAAAAGACAATATTCTTATGCTAATCCAAGCTCCGGATCAGGAGCAAAGCAGGAGCAAAGCAGCCGTGCAAACAATGGCTGTGGAGCCAGAAAGTCTGCAGTGAGTCTAGTCCTCAGAAAGCTTGTCAGACCAGGCGCCTGGAGCTGCCTAGGGGGAGGGACCCCTGGAAGGGGGAGTTTTCTCCTTACTATTTTATGGAATTGGCAGTTAGCCAGCTTGTTGAAAATTCCCAAACCTCACTACTAGAAAGTAAAAATTAAGGGTGGGGGGCTTAACGGGAAGAGGAAAGAATGACTTTAGTCTGTTTTTTCAGCTGACTTCAGCCTTTTCCTGTTTTTTTTTTTTTTTAATCCTGATGAACTATTGGTTTAGCTTTCTTGCTGTTTGCAAAGCTTTAAATTTTTTTATTTAAAAATAATTTATATTTTATTGAGTAATGTTGTTGTAGTCTTATTTTCCTGAAAAAGAAGCCACCAACCTGTGTATATAGCAAAGGAAAGTAAATGTATTAGATGCCTTTTTGGACTATTTAATAATACCTTTTAAACACAAGAATTATTTAAAAATTTTGATCATGTGGCATTTGAAATGTCTGCATTTCCTTATATTCTTAACATTGCATGATCAGATATTTTTAGTTTTCGTATAAAAATTCCAATGAATTATTCTAGGAATTTAAAAATATTTTTTATTTTCAGATGTTAGAATTATAAAATACTCAGTTTCAGGAATGGTTGCAAAATAAGGTTACTATTTTTGCTATATCATGATTTTAGAAATAGTTAATATGCTAGGACAAATAAAGGGGAAATCATCAGTATTTCTGTTATGAATAACAGTTACAACAATAACAACTAACATCTATTATTTATTGAGTGCTTAATACCGAAATGCAAGGCACTAACTCATTTAGGTTAGTAATATTGTCCCCATTTTGTGGCTAAGGAAACCAAGACCTAGATAGCTTACGTAACTTCCCCAAAATTATATAGCAAATAAATACTGGAGCTGATTTTTGAAACCAACAGACTGACATCAGAATTTACTTTCTTAAATTTGCCAGGATATTAATGTGAAAAGTGCCTTTACCTAGAACACAAAAGTGATGTCATCGTTATGGAATCCATAATTTAAAAGGGCAAAAGTAACAGTGTATAGTGTGGAACTAGGGACAGTTTTTCCCCCACAAAAAAATGAGCCTTACTTATTGAGGTAATTTAAAAACAAAGAATATACTCTGGTTACTCCTTTGAAAGAAAGATGTTAGTTGTATTATCCATTTAGTTCTTTGGGCATTGTGACTATTTATGTTATACTTTTTTTTTTCTTGGCCACACCACGCAGCTTGCGGGATCTTAGTTCCCCTACTAGGGATTGAACCCGGGCCCTCGGGAGTGAAAGCGCGGAGTACTAACCACTGGACTGCCAGGGAATTCCCTATTTATGTTATACTTGTATTGTTATACTCTGACTTGACTATGCCTTCCAGACTTCTGTCATTTAACCTTTGTATTTCTGCTCAATTGTCCTCTCTTCATTCAAAACCTTTCACTTTCCTTCTGTGCCAAGAAACTGTTCTCCCCAACACAAGTAAAATTCTTCCAGGAACAGAGAGGTAAGACAAACTAGTATGGCATTATTATAGTTGATGCACTTAGATGTTTTATATCCCTCAGTGGGGGCCTCAATATTAGATGCACAATAAATGCTTCTTGGTTTATGAACTATTTTAAAAAACAGGAGATAATCTATTTTCAAAACACCATTCAACTCTGTACTACAAATTCACTAACCTAGTTTCTCCAAAGCTTTTTTGTTTGTTTAATCTTCTTAAACAAAAAAACCTCACAAATAATTAGAACTAGATTATGCTATATACCAATCTTTGGTACATCAGTGCTCAGAAGAAATTATTAATGCCAGCAGTTAATTGAGGGGGTCTGGGTGTTATTCTTCTGTCTCTCTTCTGGAATAGGACAAATGACAAAAAAACAGGTAAAGTGAATCAGTAGTCGCAGAAATGCCTAGGAGGGAACAGAATTTGGTCATCCCTATAGGTATATTACGAGTAATGGTAAACAATACTGTCTTTGTTTCTGCACAATATTTTAATAGAGATAAAATCAGTATAATGTGGTTAGTGAATAGTTCAGGGTCTAGCATAATATAGATCTAGGTCTTTTGTGCCAGTTAAATGAGAGAAAATCATATATAGTGTTTAGTGGCAATTTATGTTAGCACATCACCATCTTAATAATTTGCAAGTTAGTTTTACATGCCTTATACTATATGTATATGACCCTTACAGTAAGTAAAATTATTCCTACTTTTACAGAGAAGAGACAGGTTCAGGAAACTAAAGTGACCTGCTGAATTCTATACAGCTAGTAACTTGAAGGAAAAACTAAAACCCAGGTCTTTTATTCCCAAGTGCAGTGTTTTATCCAGTAAGTACATGAGTAAGTACATCAAAAGGCAAATAGGAAGTTATTTTTTATTGAGCCACATAAGATTTTATTTCATCTTCACAACTCTGCAAGGAAAAAGTGAAGCTCCGCAAAGTTAAGAAACTTGCTCAAGTTCACACAACCAATAAGTAGCAAGTCTGCTGCTGAGAAAGCTCAAATTCCATTCACTATTGCATAGTCAGGAGCGACAGGTAATGAGAAAAAAATGGAAACTACTATGCCCCTTATTACACTATTGCTTTTCAGCAAAAACAAAGCAATAAGAAGCCCCCCCCCCCCCAAATAAAACCTAACTACTCTGCTTTGTGATGCTGACCTGGGATACCACTAACAAGTCTTTTACCAGCTGGTTCCTTGATAGGTTCTGCCAAAAGGGGAACCAGAGAAGGCTGGAGGGAAAAGGGACTTTCATCTTCCTGACTTTGTCTGTTGTTCCTGTCAGAGTTATCTGAACAACAGCCTTTGCCATAGCAGCAGCAGTAGATTCCATTTCCAGCTTCCTTCCACACTCCCAGAACCAGCCTCATGGCCCCTGTTCAGACCCAACCGTGCCTACAACTCAGGGTCTGAGTGCCAGCGCCTCAAGACCCCAGAGCAGGTCCTCGGGAGCCAGAAGTAGCTGGGCTCTGAGCTCCCTCCACAGAGGACTGGGTCAGGGCTCCACAGGGGCACTCTTTCTCCGAGCTTCTAGGTTCTGAAACCTCAGCCGCTTAAGGGTGGTATTTGCTTCCCACAATTAGTATTTCAGTTTAATCCCAGTGTTCCTTTAGCTTTTTCAATCCTCCGATACCTGTGTAGTCAACTCCCTACACCAAATTCTCTGTTAAAATCACCAGTGTGGTTTCAGCTTTCCTGACTGGGCCCTGATTGATACAAATACTTTCAGAAAACAGATCTCAGAGGGTAACTGACTATCTCCACACATACCACATACCCATTTTTTAATATATTCACTTCACCAAAGAGGTCTAACATTTCCTAAGTGCTTATAAAGTGTGTTTCAATATATATTCAAAGAGTATTCTAAGATATTCTGACTTTAGGAATGAATTCTTCTAGACTCAGTAGCTATTTCACTTTTCTCACCACAAATAATTTTAACCTATCAAAGTTAGAAATTTAAATTTGTTCAAGATTGGTCTTTCTGTTCTAACCTATGTGACCCAAGTCAAAATGCTTGAAAGAGCACCAAAATTTGGCTATCAAAACATTTCTCTTTTCCTTAGCAATAATACATTTAATCAAAAACTTTTGGAATTAACTCAGTAAATCCCTATGGCCAAAAAATTAATTCAAATGCTGAATCAATTTTTAAGGAGAATATATCTAACTTCTAGAACTGGGGAAAAAAAGTCAAAACAGAACTTCAAGAATAACAAACCCATTTTTCACTCAGGAAACCAAATCAAAGTATATCTGTATTTATGTCCTCAATATGAAACACCCTTTCAAAGTGTCACAAGTTTTTGCAAGTTTGTACCTCCCTAAGAAGATATGGAAGGGCTTTCCTGGTGGCGCAGTGGTTGAGAGTCCGCCCGCCAATGCAGGGGATACGGGTTCGTGCCCTGGTCCGGGAAGATCCCACATGCCGCGGAGCAGCTAGGCCCGTGAGCCATGGCCGCTGAGCCTGTGCATCCGGAGCCTGTGCTCCGCAAAGGGAGAGGCCACAACAGTGAGAGGCCTGCATACCGCAAAAACAAAAAACAAACAAACAAAAAAGAAGATATAGAAATATACAGGTGATTTTTCGGTTGGAACAATGACAGGACACACAGTGACCAGGGCCCAAAATGGAAAATGCAATGCAATGTGCAAGGACAATCCCTCAAAACAAAGAATTGTCTCAACCAAATGCCAATAGGGCTCTCCTGTGGAGAAACAACTATTCTTGACTAGAACGACCTACCAGATTCCATTTTTTTTGGCCACGTCACAAGGCTTGCAGGATCTTAGTTCCCTGACCAGAGATCGAACCTGGGCCCACGGCAGTAAAAGCACAGAGCCTTAACTGCTGGACTGCCAGGAAATTTCCTCTGAGGTTCCAGATATTCAAAAAGCAATAGTTTTAGGCCTCTCAAAAGAAAAATTATCTTAATCAAACTAATGTTTGAATGCAACTTTTACTTTACTTTTTTTCCTTCTCATTTGACCACTTTACAAAAGGAATCATATACTTGCTGTGTTAACCACAGTGCTTGTACAATGCAAAAGTAATTTAAAAATCAACCATTTTTCTCCACTTTTTTTTCCCCTCTATCTACAACTTTAAAAAATTCATTGTACACAGGTTTCCCTGAAGCACTAGAAGTAGAGGCTCTGTCCTAGGCCAAGCCAATCAGCATATTCTATCTCCTTGCCACAATGAAAAGTTCAGGGGTGAGCCATACTAACATGGTCTAAGGACTTCAGCTGGCCCTGCAGAGATAAAGTCACTCTTTCAGATTGAACATGCATAAGAAAATAGCAGCTGCTGGCAGCTACGTTGGGACCAGAAGGGGAACCAGAGGCAGAGCTGGGAGAGTAAAAGAAGCCAGATCCTTGGAGTTATCAATGAGCTGCTCAAACAACCCTGCCTGACACCTGAATTACTTAAGGACTTTTCAGTTAACAGCCAATAAATTCTCTTTATTTTTTAGGTCAGAGAGAGACAATTTTTCTGATATAACCAAAGATTAAAGGAAAAGGTACACTTGAGTATTCTGGGTTAGATCAGCATAAAATTAGTACTCCTGAGTAATGTCAAATATCTCAGAAAAAGATACTCGATAACACATATGCAAAAAAAAAAAAGACTGGTACAAGATAGAATTACTTTTAAGATAGCTCAAATAGTATAAAAATTTACTTAATAATGTAATCAGCAGCTATATAATTTATCATTCCTGGTCCTTCTCCTCTTACCCCCTAAATCTGCTAGACCCTCAGTCTTTCTCACCATAACTAATAGCCTCTCTACTTCTAGTTTCCCAGGCCAAAAGTCTTGGAGTCATTCTTGGCAACTCCCTTCTTCCCTCTCATACTCCACAGGCTATGGGTCAGCAAATCCTGTTGGTTCTACCTTCAAAATATATCCAGAACCTATGCACTTCTCACCACATCCACTATTATCTAACTAACTAACCTTTTGCCTGGATTACTGAAAAAGCCTCCTAGAACTGGACTCTTTGCTTCTACCCTTATCCACCTACAATATATTCTCAACACAGCAGCCAAAGTGGTGATAAAAAGCATATTAGATCATATCACTCCCCTTTTCAAAACCCTCCAATCGTTCCCCAACTCAGAGTAAAAGCTGAAGTCTACCATGGCCAACAAGACTCCAAACTCCTCTACTTCAGCAGCATGGGCCTCCTGGTTCCTCAAACATTTCAGGGATGGCCCTGCTGCAGAACCTTTACATGTGCAAGTTCCTCTGTGTATAACATTCCTCCTCAAGACATCTATCCATATGACTTGCTACCCGACCTCTTCCAAGTGCTTACTCAGTATCCCTTTCTTATTTAGTGTTCCCGCTCATCCTATTTAAAACTGTAATCCCATCCACATCCCTGGCACTCCCATCTTCCATCCCTGATATTTTTTTTTTCTCTTTGGCACTTGTCACCTGTAATTTTATATATAATTTACTATTTGTTTTGTTTATTGCCTGCCACCTGCTCCAGAATGTATGCTCCGTAAGGGCAGGTGTATAAGTCTACTTTTTCACTCTTATTTGTAGCACCTAGGATGGTGCTTGGCACATATTTGGTACTAAATAAATATTTGCTGAGGGAATGATTGAGTATAGCAGAAGGAATTAAAACGTTATGCCAATTCCTTTTACTTTCACATACAAATGAGACTTTCCCATAAGGGCTATGCTATGGATAAACTATTCCATTTCCTTATCTCAACACAATTGAAATGATACAAAAACCACACCACTTCCTTTTGCTCACTTTGAGCCCTGACTTGTGTCAAGATCCAGTAAAAAAAACTTTCTTCCACTGTTTTCACTGGATATACTCAAGTTTGAGTATATGTGAGTAAATTAAAAGGTCCTGAGTATGTCTTGAGTATATTTGAGTATATTAAAAGGTCGTTAAGAAAGACATGTATCAGTAAACATTATTTCCCAAGATCTAAAATATTGCTTAAGGCAAACAATGGCTTGGGTTATATATTCTGACAGTACCACATAGTTACAGCAAGTTAAATAATTGTGGAAATAACCACAGGCGAAAAGAAAATACAGTCCTTTGGTACAAACAATGTGCTCTGACAAAGGGAACTTCAAAGCACTATCTAAACTCAACTGCAATCTTTCAATTAAGTAAAGGTTCAAAGGTAATATTTATATGTAAATTGTAAGTAACAAAAGGCCCTGAATAAGACCAGAGGGTGTTAAAATCAGATTGTTAACAGTTCTGCCCTGACAAGCATGAACCACAAACTATAGGAAACTAAACCCTGCAAACCTATAGGTCTGAGAAACAACACTCAAGATTACAAATTCAGGCTTATTAATGAGAAGAGCTTGGAAATCCAGAAAGAGTTTTCCCCGTTTTGGATGAAACATCACCATTTTATTTTCTTTACTCTGTCAGAGCATGTCTTAGGTTAAAATGTGCTGGTTTAGAGTGTTTTCATGAAAAAATTCTGTGGCAGACTTGACATAAACTTGTCTGTTTTTCCCTTTTAGTATCTTTCTTTCAGCTCCTAGTTTAAATACTTATCACCCTGTATTTTTATTAAAGAAAGGATTGTTAAGTAAAATAGTCTTAGAGTCAGGAGGCCTAGGATTCAGTTGCAAATTCTGCCTAATTGGCTAGCTGATCTTGGCCCACTCACTTCCCTCTCCAGGCCTTAGTTTCCTCATCTGTAAAATAAATAATACCATGAAGACTTCTACCTCTCATATCCTAGGAGTCTATGAACTACACTCATTGAATATAGTGCCTCGAAGACTTCACCTAATTATATAGGTACTGAGTAAAGCAGGGCAAATACCACTGAAGCGCCACCCTTTGCCTGGTTCTGAGGCAACCACTATTCTGATTATGGTATTTAACACTCATGTCTTTACATGCTTTTATAATATATGTGGTATATATCCCAAATAATATTGCTTTGCATACTGTTAAATTTGCTATAGAGGTATAAAAATCGTATCATCCTATATGTATATTTTTATAATTTGCTTATTTTTCACTCAACGCTGTGAGTGATTTCCATCATAGATACATATAGTTCCTTTTAATTCATTTTCATTGTTATATAGTATTCCATTTATGATTATTTTATAGCTGTATTTATCCATTCTTATGCTGATGGACATTTTAGGTTGTTCCTAGGTTTTGGTATTATGAGCAATGCTGCAATAAATAAACTTGAATAGACGCTTTTGTTATTGTTGTTTGGGTAAATAATTCTGAAGGACAGATTTCTAGAAGTGGGATTCTGGGTCTAATGGTACTTTTGGTAGATATTTTGGTAACCCCCTCTGGGATTGTACCATTTTGTACTTCCAAGTGTACAACACTGATACAAGGACAATTTTAAAATACTGCTGAAGGATACAGAATAAATTTTAACACATGGGAAAATATACCACATTTTGTATAGAAAACTTCAAGATCATGTATATCAATTGTTCCTAAATTAATTATAAATTTAATGATATTCTTTATCACATTACAGTTCCCTTCTATTCTTCATTTGCTAATAAGAGTTTTCATCATAAATGGGGTTGAATTACATCACGTGCTTTTTCTCCATCTATTGATATAATCACAGTGGCTTCCTCCTTCAATGTGCTAATGTATAATTAGTAATAATCCATATTAAGAGCTCTCTTTGTTTTTAAGATTTTTTTTGATGTGGACCATTTTTAAAGTCTTTATTGAATTTGTTACAATATTGTTCTGTTTTATGTTTTGTTTTTTTGGCTGCAAGGCATGTGGGATCTTAGCTCCCCAACCAGAGATTGAACCCGCATTCCCTGCATTGGAAGGCAAAATCTTACCCACTGGACCTCCAGGGAAGTCCCTGAGAGCTCTCTCAAAGAGTAAGCTATCTGTGGTAGTTTTAAAATATGTCCACAAATTCTTTCATATTCCTCTTTTCAAGAGGTGGAACCTAATTACTTTGAGAGTGGGCCAGACTGAGAGATTCCCTCCTAACAAACAGAATAAAGTGAAAGTGACAAAGTATGACTTCTGAGACTAGGTCTTGAAAGGTAATGCAGCTTTCTCCTTGCTCTCTTTCTTGGATATTTATTCTGGGGAAACCCAGCTGCCATGGTGTTAGGATATTCAAGGAATCTGTGGAGAGGCTCATACGGTGAGGAACAGAGGCCTCCTGCCAACTGCCATGAGAATGTGTCATCTTGGAAGTGGATTCTCCTCCAGTCAAGCTTTTAAAAGAATGTAGCCCCTGTTGACAAAACTACAATCTCACAAAATATCCTGAATCAAAACAACCCAGTAAATTGCTCCCGAATTCCTGTAAGTTAATTTAAGTTTTCATTATTACGTTTGGGGATGAATTGTTATGCAGCAACAATAACTAACACATTAACATCCTTGGATTTCTGGGATAAATTCTGTTTTGTCATTGTTAAATAAATATTTTGTCTGGTCTCTGTGCCTGGTTCCTGGGTAACAGAAGTGTCTTTGTTATTCACAAGCCTCATGGATCACACCTGAGTTTATGCTAATGAATGACTCAGGATGGGGGATGGTCACCAAAATGACCAGTGATGTGATTAGAAGAGGGTTGGGGCTTTGAGCCAGCCCAGCCTCCAGGGAATATGGATAGGGAGGGCAGAAGATTGAGTTCAGTCACGTGGCCAATTATTCAATCATGCCTACATAATGAAACTCCAGTAAGAACTGCACACCATGTCTCAGATAAGCTTCCTAGGACAACACACCCCAATTCCAGGGGAAGAGGGCACGGAAGCTCCACATTTGGAAGCCTCCCTGACCTCACCCTGTGTGTCTCTTTCATTTGGCTGGCCCCAATCTGTAACCTTTATATTGATAAAACTATCATCATGGGCTTCCCAGGTGGCGCAGTGGTTGAGAATCTGCCTGCCAATGCAGGGGGACAAGGGTTCGAACCCTGGTCTGGTAAGATCCCACATGCCGCAGAGCAACTAGGCCCGTGAGCCACAACTACTGAGCCTGCGCGTCTGGAGCCTGTGCTCCGCAACAAGAGGCCGCGACAGTGTGAGGCCCGCGCACCGTGATGAAGAGTGGCCCCCGCTCGCCACAACTAGAGAAAGCCCTCGCACAGAAACGAAGACCCAACACAGCAATCAATCAATCAATCAATCAATAAAACAAACACAAAAAAAACTATCATCATAAGTATACCACTTGGGACTTCCCTGGTGGCAGAATGGTTAAGAATCCGCCTGCCAATGCAGGGGACACGGGTTTGAGCCCTGGTCCAGGAAGATCCCACATGCCTCGGAGCAACTAAGCCCGTGCGCCACAACTACTGAGCCTGCGCTCTAGAGCCCACGAGCCACAACTACTGAGCCCACATGCCACAACTACTGAGCCCGCATGCCACAACTACTGAAGCCCACGCGCCTAGAGCCCGTGCTCCGCAACAAGTGAAGCCACAGCAACGAGAAGCCCGCTCACTGCAAAAGAGAGTAGCTCCTGCTCACCACAACTAGAGAAAGCCTTCACACAGCTTTCTCTAGAAAGACCCAACGCAGCCAAAAATAAATAAGTAAAATAAATAAATTTATTTTAAAAAATAAGTCTACCACTTTCTTAAATTCTGTGAGTCATATAAATGAACTGTCAAACGTGGGGGGCGGTCATGGGAATCCTCCTGGATTTGTAGCCAGTTAGTCAGAAGTGTGAGTAGCCTGGGGACCTCCAAACTTGTGACAGGCATCTCAAGTGAGGGCAGTCTTGTTGGGGACTGTGCCCTTAAAACTGTGGAGTCTGACGCTAACAGTGGGTAGGCAGTGTCAGAACTGTATTGCAGTAATGTAGACATGATCACGTTTAGATACACCACTGGATTTGTTTTGCTAACAATTTTGTTAGGTTTTACATCTATGTTCATAAGAAAGACTGACCTATAATTTTTTTCTCATATTATCCATGTCTGGTTTCGGTACCAAGGTTATACTACTCACACAGAATAAGCTGAGGAACTTTCCTTATTTTGCTCTTCTCTCAAACAGTCTTTGTATATCTGGACATATCTACCACTTGAATAGTTTGATAGAACTCACCTTTAAAATCATCTGAGCCAAGGGCTTATCTGTGAGTATATGGGAGGAGGCAGATCTTTCACTACAAATTAAAATTCTCTAAAAATTACAGAAATATCTAGGTTTTTTATTTCACCTTTATCAATTTTATTGTCACGTTTTAAAAACTGTTGTTTTATTTAAATTGTAAAACGTAGGAGTTCCCAGGTGGCACAGTGGTTAAGAATCCTCCTGCCAATGCAGGGGACACGGGTTCAAGCCCTGGTCTGGGGAGATCCCACAGGCCACGGAGCAACTAAGCCCGTGCGTCACAACCACTGAGCCTGTGCTCTAGAGCCTGCGAGCCACAACTACTGAGCCCGCATGCTGCAACTACTGAAGCCCGGGTGTCTAGAGCCCGTGCTCTGCAAGAAGAGAAGCCACCACAATGAGAAGCCTGTGCACCGCAAAAAAGAGTAGCCCCTGCTCACCACTAGAGAAAGGTTGCACTCAGCAACAAAGACCCAATGCAGCCATAAATAAATAAATTTTTTAAAAAAGTATAGGCATAAACTTATTCAAGGTATCTCTTATTTTTAAAAAATCTCTGCTATATCTGAAGTTATGTCCTCCTTTCCATTCCCAATACTACTTGTGCTTTCTGGGTTTTTCTTGATCAGTTATTCAAATGGTTTGTCTATTTTATCAGCCTTTTCAAGAAACCAACTTTTGGCTATGTTAACTCTCTCCATCGTATCCTAAAAAAAGAAAAAAAAAAACTTTTCCAGTTAGCCCCAATTCTATCACTTATTAGCTAGAAGTGCAGATAAGTTTTCCTCTGTGCCTCAGTTTTCTCATCTGTAAAGTGGGAATAATAAAGAGTACCTACCTCACAGGGCTGTTGCAAAGATTAAATGAGATAATCCTTGTAAAGCACATCGAACAGTGCTTGGTACATATAACAAGTACTCTACAAGTGTTAGCTTTTATTTTTATCAACTATTTTACTTCACTTGAATTTATTCTGTTGTTCTTTTCCTAATTTAAATTAGCTGCTTATCTTATTAGTATTTTTAATCTTTTAATATGAGTATGTAAAGCTTCAACATGTCACACAAGTTTAATAAGTCCTAATTTTCTTTATTGTTTAGTTCTAGGTGTTTTCTGACTTGCATTATCATTTTATTTTTGACCTGTGGGATTTACGGAGGTAGGTTTTTAAATTTCCAAATGTGTGCCTGTATATACCGTTTGTTACTCAGGTTTTTGTTTTTTTTTTTTTTTTGCGGTACGCGGGCCTCTCACTGTGTGGCCTCTCCCGTTGTGGAGCACAGGCTCCGGACGCACGCGCAGGCCCAGCAGCCATGGCTCACGAGCCCAGCCGCTCCGTGGTATGTGGGATCTTCCCGGATCGGGGCACGAACCCGCATCCCCTGCATCGGCAGGCAGACTCTCAACCACTGCGCCACCAGGGAAGCCCCTGTTACTCAGTTTTAACTTAAGTGTATTTGTTGACAAAAAGTATGGCTGATATGATCACTTGAACTGTATAAGGACTTGCTGTACAGCCTAGTACATGATCACTTTTAATAAAATGCTAACTTCTAAAACTAAATGACCCTGTCATGCTCTCTGCTTAAAAAAATCTATAAGTATTCTCATTTCATAGGATGGAATTACCAAGACATAAGAAGAATTGTTATGATCTGGGCTCCGCCAGGCTTTCTAACACCATCTTCCCATTCACTCCTCACACCTTTACAATGATCCAACTACAATGAAATCACTGAAGCCTCTATATTTACAGGCATCCCTTTTAGACTCCCATCCTTTGCACATCCTTTTTGTTCTTCCCTTTGTTTCTCACCAAGTTAACTACAGTTCACTCTTCAGACTTGATCTATGCATTATCTGTGTAAGCAATCCCTGACCCCTACATATCAGGCTGAGTGAGCCGGCCCATCTCTGTACTTCTAGTGTACCCAGAACATGAACCATAGCTGCGCCTTAGCTCTTGACTAACACTCATTCATAAAGTATTTATTACTTGGTATGTGCATCACACTTATACAACAGTCAATGAAACAGACGTGATCCCTCCTCTCATAACGCTTATTTAGTCAGGTGATTCTTTTGACTTCTCTTGTGGCACTTGTAACCTCTATTTTCTAGCATGTTACTAAGCAAAACAATAAATGTTCAATAGGTGAATGAAATGAATAAAAATAATATTAATATATTAAGGGAAACATAACTGGGGAGTTAAATCAACTATAAAATCACATAATAAACTCTAATAGTTCTTTGTAAGTATACTAACATCTACAAATGTATCTCCAAACCTTACAGTTATAGCCAGCTACTACTAACCCAACAATCCAAGTACTAGCTCAATAACTTTGCTCCCCAAATCACCACCCCTCTGGTGATTTCTAGATGTTAGAGAAAAGAAATTTACATCCAAGTCATGAAACGGGGAACCTTAGTATATGCAAAAGCCCTTTCCCCCAAAATATTTCTGCCTTATTTCATATTTTGAATTATCTTTGCTCTAAGTTTATTAGCTTTTTCTTATAATATTGTTTTTATACTATGAAGTAAGAACTCTAACATGTTATACATACTTGACATGTACTAACTCATTTAATCCTCACACTAACTTTATGAGGCAAGTATTCTCATTATGCATAATTTTATAAAAATAAATCCCCCAAATCAATAACCTGTAATGTAAAGGTTGGTGAGGTGCAAATGGGGTGGAGGGGAGTGTGGTAAGGAGGGCAAGTGGGGTGAGGGTAGTGAAGAGGGCTTTAGGCTTCGGTGCATACTGTTCAAAATTGTATGCAAGAACTTATTCATGCCTCATTTATGTAGTCTTTTTAAAATTAAAAAAAATTGTTCTGAAAAGAGACAATTAAGCCTCCTCTAGCCCTTAACCCACAAAAAAATGGACGGGAGGGAGGACGGGAGGGAGGAAAGGAAGAAAGGATGAAAAGGTAGGAAGTAGATGAGCTCAGAAGTTAAACTAGAATTTCTATCTGAGACACCCAGAAAGAAACTATTGAAAATATAAGAAAGTAGAACAGGAGAGAAATATTAGGATGGAGGATAAAGACAGGAATTGAAATGTCACTATAGATTATGAAAAGATGCTACTGGAAATCTTGTGGCATGCTCTTCCTACAGTACCATATGCAGTTGCAATAACACAAACCACCACCGGAATCTAAAAGCATCCAAACTGGAGAATGATCAAATAAGTAAGCAAGGAGAATACCCACCAAACTTAAATTAAGAAAAGAATAAAGATATCTGAGTTATGAGGAGGCAGTCTGAATTGAAGAGAACGGGAATAAACTTTCTCTGTCTCCCTTTCAGGAGGAGCACAATAACCAAAGAGCCTGAGGGCAAGGCCTGTTAAGATGTTTCTGAGACCATGAGTTCTAGGTTTCTCTACAGAAGACAGTAGGTGTGGGAATACATTTTCAATGGAGTCCAAGGAGAGAACAATAGGAAAGATGAAGCTCATCTTCAAGCCTGGCGCTATAACTGCTTTACTGCAATGCTGGACCCTCAAAAGGCTGCTCCATCTAACAGATCTCAGCAGACCTAGAAGCAACTCTCATCTGCCACACTGCTAACAGATCTTGCAGTCGGGAGTGCCTGGAAGCACTGAGGACTGCTCCCAGAGCTTCAAGAAATGGGCAACAATTTGTTGGCCCCTTTGTTATCAGTCCACAGGACAGAAACAACTCTGACTTTCATGCCTATTGGTTTGCCACTGAATAATAGATGCCTATAGCCAGAACTAAGTAAGTGCTTAGGAAACCCAAAGCCCTGGAATGGGCATAAAAAAATACAATTCATTTAAAGGGAATTCAGCAAATGGAGGGAAGGCTAAGCTGAAAATCAGAACAGTGGCTTCTAGTTAAACGGAACTATTAGAAAAGATTGGGTAACGGTGAATATCCAAGACACCAAGATGGTGTTAGTTGTACCAGTGGAGAAGAAACTCATGCATGTCAAAATAAAGGATCTGCCAAACTGGATACTGACGCAAGATTTCACCCCCAAAGGCACCATCAGAGCGTTTCAAAGAGGTTACTACCAGTATGACAACAAGTATGTCAATATAAACAAAGGGAGCACCCTTGCAGTTTCTATGGTGCTGGCAGCTGACGTGCTTTTAAACTACTGCGTTTCTTACAAGGAACTCAAACATGAACAGCTACGCAAGAACCACTGATGAGGGCCTGGCGTGAAGGGTGCTCTCTGAAGTCCTTACCATGACCATCTTTGCCCTGCACCTCTCTCTGAAGAACATGATCTTTGCTGAATCCTTTTACACCCTAACTGAGAATTAATGCCCAATGAAAGATGACTGGTACATTTAAAAAAATTTTTTAATTAAAAAAAAGAAGAGACTGGGTGACTCAGAAGGCTGCCAGTTTTGATTAGGATCTACATGAGAAGAGGCTCTCAGGGGATCAAGCTCTGGTGCAAGCTGCCCTGATGCTCAGATGTAAAGGTATTAGAGACGTCTGTGGTAAACGGACAGCATGTCAATTCTCTGGCAAGTTCCAGTAGGAGAGTTGCAGCACAGCCCTCTAGATTTTCTGAAGCAAGCACATAACTTCTACAACACTGCATGAAAAGTGTAGCTCCTGGCATGATATTGGGCTCTAGCAGAGTTCCCAAACATGAAACATTAAGGTTTAGTGACCAGAGCTACCCACCATGATCCGCAAAGTCACAAGGTTAGGCGCAGCAGCAATCCACTGTGTGATATAATAGGACCTAGGCAGGTCCAGAAGGCACTACTAAACTACAAGAGGTGGCCCAGAACTTCATGTCACCTACCTCTACCATATTGGTATCTTTACTTCTGCTCACACCAATGACTTTATGGTAGGTTACTGGTGGCCAATGACAAAAAAAACCACCTGGGGCCTGGTTAACAGACACAAATCAAAAATGGATTACTACTGCTCTACAGCCCTATTTGGATGGCTCTGAAAGACAATGATGAGGTAGAAATTCTCTCAGTGGGTACGGCGCAGGGAGAAGTGACCAGAAAAGGGAAAACATGGACTCCTTGGGTGGCAAATGACTGGTGTCACTGACTGGTTAGGGGGATAGAAGGGGCAAAACTGGAAAATAAGAGAAAGAATTTGGAGAAGAGGCATGTCGATGGTTCTATGGGAGTCAGCACAAAATGCCAATCTTTTATGTCTTATGTTAATGCCCACCACAAAGCACCAAGAGGGAAGGTGCATTTAACTGCATCCCAACTACAGATGGAGTGACTTGTCAGTGGACATCAGCCAGCTTCTGCTCTTGACCACCTCAATGCTTAAGCAATAGGGCTGTGAATGGAGGAGCCCTAGTGACAGAAAGGAAGGCTTTACAAAGGCCCAGCAGTCTGGTTTCCTTCTCATGAAGGTGACCTAATGACTGCTGCTGTGGAATGCCAACTAACACATGCAGGTGCAGAACTGACACTGACTCCAGATGTGGGTTTGCCTTTTCCACCCACAATATACCCCAAGGACAGCACCACTCTCCCACAGATTACAGAATTAATTATGGCCTCAGGACCAGCTGCAGTAGAGGGACTACAGCATGTTCCCCTAACCCTCCTGTTTTAGAGACTGCTTTTAGCAATTACAACCAGCCACCACTCTGAAGGGTCAGTGACAGAGTGGACTTAACAGAACACGAGGTAATCTGCGTAATAAAAGGGGTGGCAGACACTTACAGTGCTCAGCCTGCCTTTCCTCATTACAGCTGCAGTGGACAGATCTAGGCACTGTCCAACAGCATCTGACATCAAGTGTGAGCCAAGGCACTGCTCTGTTTTGTTCCTCAGGGCTTCCTCCAAACCCAAAGACGACTGCTCAGCAGTATATAGGCACAACTACACAAGTGCTAGAGTTAGAGCTCCAGGAGCCACCCTCAATTAACAAAAGATGAAAGTCAGTGGATAAATGTCCCAAGTTCCTGTCCGTCCTTTGGTTGGACAATGCTGAGGTGCATTCAGAAGGTACCCAAGGAAATTGAATCCCAGTTGCTCACAGTGATAACTAGCTCATGAACACATTTTATGTAACTTTACTTTCTTCTCTCTCTCACTTTTCCCATTCTCTCACTTCTGCTTCTTTAGATCATCTCCCAAATAAACTACCTAAGCCATAAGTCCCTTTCTCAGGCTCTACTTTCAAAGAAACCCAAACTAAGATGTGGTGCAGTTAGAACTCAAACTGAAGCAACTTTGCTCCACTGCCTGTGCTTTTAAGAAGAGTGTGTTGCCTCTAAGTAGAAGAATGTAGTACAGTACACTATGGGAAACTAAACATAAGTTAGAAGCGACAAGTAAGAATGTACACAGCAACATGAAGAGATATAACTTCCTGGTGCTAAAGAAAATAGTGGGGGAAAAAAAGGGCAGAATATCTGTAGCAAAGCCTAATTAAGTCAATTAAACACATACACACCAACACCACTATGTTTTATAAAGATACATTCATTCAAAGATATACAGCAAACAAAGTAGAATGGTTTCCTATGGCGGAAGGAAAGGAAAATGGGAGTGGAAGTCAAGAATAAAGACGACAAAATAAAATATATCAACTCAAGGGCCTTATAAAGAACAAAGATAGTAATTTTACTGCCATAAATTGAAGGTATGATTAACTCTAATTTCTGAACCAGAATTCAAAACAGAGAGAAAATGAAGGTAAACATAATTGTCACTATGTTAAATATTACTTGTCACAAATAGGTTATCAAAATAAATATATAACTGGAAAAGTTTACAGATTCATCTGTGTGCCACCTAAAATCATTCTGAATACTAGCAGTGATACATATTCAACACTTTGGGAAACACTGTATTGACTATTCTGAGATAAGAATGATAGAGGAGATCTTAAAATACATATACATATATATTTATACACACACATACATACACAATATATATAGTACAAATATTAATTAATTTGAGAGCTTAACCGAATTTATGTTAGAGAGGAAATAACTTGAAAACATAGTTTAATCATAAAGCCTTTCTTTTTTTTTTTTTTTTTTTTTTTTTTTGTGGTACGCAGGCCTCTCACCGTTGTGGCCTCTCCCGTTGCGGAGCACAGGCTCCGGACGCACAAGCTCAGTGGCCATGGCTCACAGGCCCAGCCGCTCCGCGGCATCTGGGATCTTCCTGGACCAGGGCACGAACCCGTGTCCCCTGCATCGGCAGGCAGACTCTCAACCACTGCGCCACCAGGGAAGCCCATAAAGCCTTTTCTTAATGTGATGTTTCCTTCCTCAATAATGTGATGTTTTCCAATTTTACACAACACGTGATTACAAAACAAATAGTGACTTTTATTTTCAACATACAGTGTTGAAATATTTCTGAATATGGCAAAGCCCTAAATCAATCATCAATTAAGAGTTGAAAAGAACTTTAATAAAAGCATTAAAAGTAGTTTTATATTATAAGGTAATATTACCACACTATAAGGTACTTCTCTAAGGACATTATCATACTAATGTTTATTTGTTAAAGTGAAACCATCAAATTCTGCTTAATGAGCATCTTCACAGGTCTCCATTCATTTAGCAATAATTCTATTAAATGAGATACCATCTTTCAGTAAGTGTCAGAATTATACCTGCAGAAATACTTTAAACATTCTTAAATTTTACTAAATCTTACACAGCATTTAAAATAATAACGAAAGAGATAAATATGAGGAGAATAGTATTTATTTCTCTAAAAACTACTCTTCTAAAGAGACAATACTTTGCTTTTTTCACAATACCTCCTTTTCAGTATGCTAAGGCTTGAAAAACAATGTGAAAAAATATTTGTTGTATGTAAACAAATGAGGAGACCAACAATACAGCAGAACATCAATTTTAGTGTTTCTTTAAACTTAGAAAACTTGGATTTAACTAGATTTGAAGAATTACTTATGTTTGCTATTAACAATGCCCAATATTATCCCTGTTGTCCAGATAAAAAATGTGGGCATCATCATCTCTTTTCAACATCTAGTCACAAATCAGTGTCCCTTCTTCCTTCACAACATACCCTACTCCATTTAGTCCTTCTTTTCTATTTCCACTATCACCACTCTGACTGAATTCTGATTACCTCATGCCTAACTACTCCAGCCTTCCAAGCTCCCTGACTCCTCACTCCATTTCTCTAATGATGTTTGTTCATACATCACTGCTAGAGTAATTCCCCTAAAATATAGTTTTCTCTATGTCATACTTCCTACACTCTCCAAGACCTCTTCTACACTCCTATGGAAATATTCATTTTCTATCAATCAGCTTTTCCAGAAACATCTTTTAATTCTTTCTTTACCTACCAAATTCTACTCATCTTTCAAAGCCCAGATCAAATAACCTCTTCTATGTCCTATCTGTACTTCTCAGTGCTACAGAACTCTGACTGGAAGTAATAAATGACTCCTTTGACATTTATCACTTTCACCTGGCAATGCTGGTTATCATTACTTGTATTACTTATATATATACTTTACTGATATGACTATAAGCAGAGGTTGGGGACCATGTTCTTTATTTTCTGATTCCTGCTTTGTGACTTGTTGTTACATAATTTAAGAGGGACCCAAAAAAGTAATATTCTGAAGGACAAAAATAAGTGCTCTGGGGCCTTAAACTAGATAAAGAGGGAAAAACACTCCTAGAGAAAAAATAATATGAGCAGAAGGGAGAAAAAACACAGGACCATTTCAAATCATCAGCTGAAGAGTATCATACATGCAAGGGGTATAGAAGAAAATTAAACATTTGCTAAATAATCAATGCTTAAAGTTTTTCATAATTTCAGGTAAGTTGATCCCTACCTTAATCAAGATTCTCATTATTTCTTGCTTGCAACAATTAAGATTATCCTAATTGTCTCTCTGCTTTTGGTATCTCCCCTTCCAAACTATCATTCACATCACTGCCATGTTAATTGTAACAAAACACGATTATGATCCAAAATACCTCTGTTAAAATTTTTCAAAGACTGCCAACTACTCACAAAATGAAGTCTAAACTCCTTACACTATGGCATCCAGAGTTCTTCACAAACAAGCTCTCTTCCAGCCTTGTCCCTCAAACCCTCTCTCATGTCCCGAATTCAAACCATACAAAATGATTTCTTCTGTCTTTTGCACATTCTATACATTTCAAGTTTCCCCTGCTTACACTGGGCTCTATACATGAAATTCTATTGCCTCCAAATTACACTCAGCAATCTTCTAATTATCCTTTAAGACTCTAGTCAAATGCCATTCCCTATGTGAAGCCTCCCTGACAATTCTCGCCTCTAACAATGTTGGTGGAGCCTTTCTAGATGATACCAATACACTTTGCCAATTTCATATAGCACTTTTCAACTTGCACTTGCATTAACTCTTTGTATACTCATCTCTAAACGGATTATTCTTTGAGAGTAAAGTAAGGAACTCATTTTACCGAATGTTGCACATTCTCGGCACCTAACACAGTGCCTGCAGTAGAGTAGGTGTTTAGTAAGTGTTTAAAGGGAGAAAGAAATGGATGGATACAGGCAAAGCTGTCACTCACTTAATGCTACACTGTTGAAAGACTTTATTACTAGAGGAGTTTGTCCTTACTTTGGTAGGCTAACAAAGAGTTACTGACAGTACATGCAGAATTACCTTTGAGAAAATTTAAGCTGGTAGCAACACACAGATGGAAAAGAGAGTGAGGAGAGGCACAAAGTGGGAAAAGTCCTGCAATATTTCAGGTGAAATGTGATATAAGAACTCAAACTTGGATGATGACGAGGGGATTAGAAAAGAGATGATGAAAACATTCATGATATATTATAGAGGTAAAACTGATAGGACTTGATCTCTTACTAAGAGTAGGAAGGAAAAGATGAAGAATCAGATTTGGCACTGAGACTTTGAGCGTGGGTGACAAAGAGCTCCAGTAATAGAAGTGGGAACACTGAGTGTGAAGCAAGCAGTTGAAAATAGGTGTCAAAGCTTAGAAAAGTGTCACAGCAGAGATATGAGGTTGAGAGAGATCATTTTAGAGGTAATTGCTGAAATCAAGAGATTAGGAAAGACATAAAAAAGAAAAACAAGAATTTCAAATATAAAACCTTAGGGATGGTCATTACTTAATCATAGGAGGACAACTATTCTTTAATTTAAAAAAATAGGGCTTCCTTGGTGGCGCAGTGGTTGAGAATCCACCTGCCGATGCAGGGGAAACGGGTTCATGCCCCGGTACGGGAAGATCCCACATGCCGCAGAGCGGCTGGGTCCGTGAGCCATGGCCACTGAGCCTGCGCGTCCGGAGCCTGTGCTCCGCAACGGGAAAGGCCACAACAGTGAGAGGACCGCATACCGAAAAAAAAAAAAAAATAGGAGGAGAAAGAAAAAAATTTTGAAGGAGTAATTAAAGAAGTAGAACTAGAAGAGAACAGGATCATAGAAGCCAACAGCATTTCATGAAAGGAAAAAATGGCAACTACTACAGTGATTAAAGAGTATGAAACCTAACAAAAGACAATTATAAAGTCATGAATATTTCTCAAAAAAACAAATAGACCAGCTTGGAAGGGACAGAAGGATGATGAATGAATGCTATAAGGAAGCAGAACCTACTATTTAAAGAGGAAAAAGTGGGGCTTCGCTGGTGGTGCAGTGGTTGGGAGTCCGCCTGCCGATGCAGGGGACACGAGTTTGTACTCCGGTCTGGGAAGATCCCACCTGCCGCGGAACGGCTGGGCCCGTGAGCCATGGCCGCTGAGCCTGCGCGTCCGGAGCCTGTGCTCC
>NC_041233.1:35436845-35467896 GCF_002837175.3 Physeter macrocephalus | reverse complement strand
AAAAAAAAAAAAAAAAAAAAGAGGAAAAAGTATAGACCACTTCACAAAAGTGTATGTTCTGGTTTTTATTTTTTAAAATACAGATCCCTGAAGGATTAAACCTTCTACCTGATAATCTGTGTCTCTATGGATTTGAAAATAATGAACTTGATTTCCCTGTACATATTGTCTTAGAACAGCTTCTTCTCCCCTGTCCCTGATGTTACTGCAGTTCCCACTTCTTTGAATAAATTCTACCTCCAAAGATCTATTATTCAAAGTAACAATTTTATCCTAAATTCTAAATAGGTGAAAGTTTCAGAATAATGTAAACATTCATTTTAATGTAATCTTCCATTCTAACCTGTTTTGTCATCATCAGAGGGAAGAAATTATTATATACATCATTAAATGCTTATTTTCTACAATTAAAGAAAGTTGTATTAGTAATAAATACTTTTTACTCCTGAAGAGGTTCAACATTTATAAGGAGAGAAAAATATGTTATAACTATTGATACTTATGAACTCATAAGGAAGGTGATTAAAGAATAAAGAAGCTAACATAAAGCTGCAGTGGTAATACAGAAGGACTATTTTCAATTGTTAAGAAATGAGAATTTTCATATTATTCTAATTATTTTCTTAAAAGTCTTTTTCTTACCTCAGAGATGTGGCTAGATAAAACTGTACTTCCAATTTTCTCCAAACAGCTTTGACCTATGCTTCCATCTCATGAATTCCAAGACAGTATTAAACTGATGCATATTTTCATAAATCTGTTTAGAAAAAGGGAACATATTCAAGACTGAAAGAATGTTTGTCAGAATAACACATGTAGAAGAAATACCAAAATTTTATCATGCATAAAACTATACACTTTCAATGTAAAGTCAACGAAAACTTCTACAATACTTTAGAAATCTATCACTTTAACAAACTTCTGCCCAAAGAAGTTTCACATTTTTAGTATTTTCAACTTTACAACATAGTAGTTCTGCAGAAAAAATTACTCACATGTAAAATTTCTGTATCGGCCTAAGCTTTTGAAAAAAAAAAAATCACATCTCAAATTGAAAAATGATAGCAGCCAGAAGCAGCACTAAAATGTACAATTCTACAATATTCAGATTCCTACTTGAACAAAAATTGGACCACCCAGCTAGTACTTCACCTTCTATCACAAAGTCTCAGTAAGCAGTTTTAATTTCAAACTTCAACCTGGAACATTAGGAATTGTGTGGGTCAAGAATTAAGTTCACTGCTTGGTCTAAGTCCATGGCATAGCTTTCTGTGCTACTACTGCCATTAGTACCCTACTGCTTTAAGAGACAACGTTCATAAATCTAAACGAGGAAAAATGTTAAAAATTTTAATTTACTGAAAGGCAGTGTGCTGTTTACTTAGAGATCATAAAAATAATTTCATTGAATGTATCTTTTAACTGAAATGTCAAATAGTACAGTATTCTGTTTCATATTTTAAAAAGAAAAATTTTAAGCTGTATGAATATTACTTATGTCCCACTGCAAGGTCAAAATGCCTTTGTCTTCAAGCCCATTTAGAAGTATCACTTGTGTCACACTGAGGTTTAGTAGTCTTGGCAATAATGACTAAATTCATGTAAACTGGGGCAACCTGAAACGGTCTAGCATATCAGATAGCCTTTCTTAAGGACAAGAGTCTCCACTCAGCAGACAGGCTGCCATAGGGCCATGCTAAATCTTTCATGGTCCAACTAAAGACAGACTGACCCTGAAAGCAATTAGTAATGCTTTGTCTGCATTTAGAAGCCTTTTAACAGTCTTCTCAATGCACTAGTTACCTACAACTTCACCAGACCCCTGACATTTTTCAGGGTATTCATATGACTATAAAACTCTTAGACCATCACTCAGAGAAATCAGGGAGAGCAGTAATGGAGACCTGGTATTTAGGTGGTTTTTTTCCTCTGAGATGATCATAGTCTTAGAAAATTTACCTTATACTAATCAAAAAATAAATGCATTGTGTTTCCACTTTAGAAATGGCATAAAGATTTTCCTCCAAAGCCATTCTTTGCCAATAACTCCGTTCTTCCCTAAGGGTGTATGGAAGAGAGGGGAGGCAATCACTACATTAAACAAAGCTCAGATTAACATAGTCTCATAAAGTTTTAAATAGTCCATCAAAGTGACTATGTTTAAAAATATATGGCCCTCATTCGTACTTCCCTGGTGGCGCAGTGGTTAAGAATCCGCCTGCCAATGCAGGGGACATGGGTTCAAGCCCTGGTCCAGGAAGATCCCCACATGCTGCGGAGCAACTATGCCCGTGCGCCACAACTACTGAGCCTGCGCTCTAGAGCCCACGAGTCAAAACTACTAAGCCCATGCTCCGCAACTACTGAAGCCCGCATGCCTACAGCCCATGCTCCGCAGCAGGAGATGCCAACTGCAATGAGAAGCCCATGCACCGCAACGAAGACTAGTCCCCAATCGCCACAACTAGAGAAAGCCCGCGTGCAGCAATGAAGACCTAACAGAGCCAAAACTAACTAACTAAATAAATTTATTTTAAAAATATATATGGCCTGATTCTAATTCTACCAGATATATACAATGGATCAAATAATAAATAAAATTAGCATGTAAACCACTTACCAACCATTGTTTATTATAGCACTATTTATTACAACACTGCTTCCTTGGTGTGAAAAAAAAGTTACAAGCTTTAGGCTAAATCTAAAGTGAATTTAAAAAAAAGGAAAATACATAATCACAAAGAATCTTCAAATATACCATCTGCAAAGTCCAAGACCCTGAATTATCTATCCTCCCTCAATTCTCTCATATGTACAAATACATGACAAATCATAAACTTCAGAAAACCTTTTCTAAGGATTGAATTTAAGACTGGCTAAGGAAAACCAAGTAAGATTTGACTTCATTACTAAGAGGAAAATAAAAGGCAATCAAAGGACAGGATGTGCTTCACGATACAGGTCTGCAAGTCACTTTTTACATACTAGAAATTGTGTGAGTCAAAGTAAAGCGTTTTCTAACCTTTGCAACTACAGTCCTTTAAGCAGAGATCTATAAATATGTACACGCACAGAAATAGGATTTACATAGGCAAAATGCCTGCAACAACTTTAATCACTCAATTTATAAGGTAATTTGCCACAGGCTTTTAGCACTATAAACTGTGTTTAACAGTGACAAGGGATCCAGTCAGAACCAAACACTAAACAATTGTAAGGATTCATATTTTCACCAAAGATTTTGTGCCTGAAATTTTCAAGCTTCTTAGTTCTAGAAAACATATTAAGGAAAGGTAATTCTTTTAAAAACACATTAGAGCTTCTTAATGACTCATAATAAATGAAAAGCGAATCTTTCTGGATATATTCTAGTACTCTGTAATTCAGAGCGAACACTGGAATTTCCTCAAAGTTAATAAGCATTTTCAAACATGGGAAAAGTTCATTTTAATCCCAAATTGCCTTTACAAAAATCTTTTTTTGCCATAAAAATGTACACATCCCTCTCGGTTTTCAAAATTATTAAAGTGGTTAAATCTTAAAGCACTGGGATACTTTAAAGATCACTAACCATACAGAATCCATCAGTGACAAACATCAATTGTGGATATTTTAGTTATCTTTGAGGTGTTTGACATTACCTATTAACTCCTATATTAGTATGATTTGCAAAAAGAACTAGCATAAATATGCTTTGATAAATACTCAGTCTAAGACAAAATTTAAGATTGCTTTTCTATTTGTACCAGATGTCAAAAGGTAGATTTCTGGGCTTCCCTGGTGGCACAGTGGTTGAGAGTCTGCCTGCCGATGAAGGGGACATGGGTTCGTGCCCCGGTCCGGGAAGATCCCACATGCCGCGGAGCGGCTAGGCCAGTGAGCCATGGCCACTGAGCCTGTGCTTCCGGAGCCTGTGCTCCACAATGGGAGAGGCCACAACAGTGAGAGGCCCGCGTACCGCCATAAAAAAAAAAAAAAAAAAAAAAAAAGTAGATTTCTTAGTATTCACAAAATCAGCAATATTGATTGTACATTTTTCCTTCCACCACTCCAAATCCCCTCTTTCTTCATTTCCCCTCTCTTAGCATTCATAAAAAGCACCCCACATACTGTATAAGTACTGCTGTAAACATCACAGTTGCAATTATAAAACCATTTTTAAAAATAGCAAATTACAAAATAATCATTTTACAAAACATTTCAGTTGGGCTCTTAAACTAAAGGTATTACTATTAAAACTTTCAGTATATTAGCTAAAAAACTCAAACATTATGCTTCAGAAAAACATAATACAGTTTTAGCTGTAACTCAAATGAACAGTATAATTTAGTTTATCATGCATTTCTATAATAAAGGATGTAATCCACTTAATACAGAAAGGGGGGGGTCAAACTTAAAAACAAGTTATATTCTAAATGTTCCAAAAGTCCATTCATAAATTGAATATAAGCTTGATTTTGAAACTCAAGATGCCTTTTCTCATAAAACTAAAGATATAAACAGTGGCATTAAACCCAAAATACAGATGAACTTTAGTGTATAATTCTATGACAGCACTCTTCTGCTTAAACATATTTCCATATCAAACTGTAACTTTCTTATTCATTGCTATATCCTAGAACTTAGCACAGCTAATGACACAAAGTAGGATTTCAACAAATATTAGCTGATCTGAAGTACTGAATAGCAAAAACTCAGTGATGTGAAACTTAGTTGTCTAGAGAACAGAGAACCAAAAGGCATGGGGAAAAAAGCTTCTTCCAAAAGAGATATGACAAAAGAATGCCTAACACCAGGGTTAGAAAGCTCTAGTCTAAGCCAATAGTGTCAATTTCCATCCCCCCCCTGCCAATGAGAGGGTTAGCAATAAGCATCTGATGCAATTCTGGCCAATAAGACGAGACACTAAGTTTGCTGGGGAGCTTCTGGGAAAGGTTTTCCCAGGCTGATGAAAAAAAAGACACCCAGGTGAAAACACGTACTTTTTGCAGGTAACTTTGGGTTTGAATTGTTAAGCAGAACAATGGCAGCCATCTTAGGACCATGAGGAAAGAAACAGCCTAAGAGGACCACCCAACAGAAAAAGAATGGCAGTGTTAAAAGATGGAAAAAACCTGGGTGGTCCTTGGTGATGCTGCTATGCTTGAATGAAATAATCCTAGAATCATTTTACTAACTTGGATCTTTTTATTATAGTATATTCAACCCTTTTATTATTTATGTAATTTTCAATTACCAAAAGTAACCAAGTGGATACAGCCATTTAGGAATAGATACACTATTTCAATGAATTCAACTGTTATTTATACAGTGGTAACTCTCTTAAATTTATAGCTTAATCCATATCCTTCTTTTGAACTAGATACATATTTCCAAACTATATTATAATATATACTATATACTATACAAACTATATACTATAGTACAGCTGTATTAAATATTTATTCCAGTGACACATCAGAGAACAGAATATAACAGCCATATCTACCAGCACAAAAACTGTTTATGCACCCATATTCACTTTTCTGGCTAATAACAGCACCGGCTACCTGTCAAAGGTTAAAATCGTTGGGTCACTAGTCCCACATCCCACTGCTTTATTTACTGTATTGGGCAGTTATTAACTGCTGCCTGTTCTAACTCTGATATATCTTTGAAATCTGTCTCTCTCAACTCTATACACATCTAGTGCAGCCTCCCATCTCTTGTGGAACACACCTCCATTCTTGCCTCTGCACTGCACTCATGTTTCTAAAATACAACTGTGTATCACGAAAAGATTATAAACATCATAAGTCATTAGGAAACACAAATTACAACTATAATGAGATACCACTACAGAATGGCCATCATCAAAAAGACAGACAACACCAAATGTTGGTATGGAAGTGGAGAAACTGGAATTTCCACACATTGCTGTAAAATGATGCAGCCAGTTTGGACAACAGTTTGGCAATTTCTTAAGAAGTTAAATATAAACATAAACTCAACAAAATTCCAAAATTCCCTCCATAGGAACCTACCCAAGAGAGATGAAAATATGTGTCTATATAAAGACTTATATTCAGGGACTTCCCTGGTGGTCCAGTGGTTAAGACTCCACACTTCCAATGCAGGGGACATGGGTTTGATCCCTGGTGGGGGAACTAAGATCCCACATGTCACCCGGAGCGGCCACCCACCCCCCACCAAAAATAAAAAAAGACTTACATACAAATGTTCTCAGCAGCATTACTCAATGGCAAAGAACTGGAAACAATCCAAGCATCCATCAGCTGATGAATGGATAAACAAAGGGTAGTATCATCAAACAATGGACTACTATCAGGTAATAAAAAGGAACAAAATACTGATACGTGTTATAACATGAATGCACCTCAATAATATGCTAAATAAAAGCCAGATGCAAAATACTATATGTATGATTCCACGTATATGAAATACTCATAAAAGGCAAATTGAAAGAGAGAGAGGGGCTTCCCTGGTGGCACAGTGGTTGAGAGTCCGCCTGCCGATGCAGGGGACCACGGGTTCGTGCCCTGGTCCAGGAAGATCCCACATGCCGCGGAGCGGCTAGGCCCGTGAGCCATGTCCGCTGAGCCTGCGCGTGCGGAGCCTGTGCTCCGCAATGGGAGAGGCCACAACAGTGAGAGGTCCGCGTACCGCAAAAAAAAAAAAAAAGAGAGAGAAAGCAAAGCAGTGGTTGCCTAGAGCAAGGGGTAGAAGTGGGAAATTTGGGGCGGTGATGAAATGTTCTGAAATATTCATAGCACAACCCTAAAACTTTATTAGAAATAATAAAAATATAAGTGCGTTTTAAAATTTTTCAGTGATTTCCAATTATGTACAAAATGAAGTCCAAATTCTTTAGGAAGACATTCACAGAATGCTATAATCTGCTTTCAATCTATTTAACCTGCTTTATCTTCTGCTACAATCTCTGCCAAAAAGCCTCTTGCTGGCCATATTAAACTATTTGCTGCTCCTAAATATGCCAGGCTATTTAATGCTTCTACCTTTCTTCAAACTTGCTATTCTAATTCAAAATTCAAAATGTTCTTATCTTTATCTTTTGTCAAAGCGAAGTTCCATTTGTCCTCAAAAAGATCCATCTAGGGCTTCCCTGGTGGCGCAGTAGTTGAGAGTCCGCCTGCCGATGCAGGGGACACGGGTTCGTGCCCTGGTCCGGGAAGATCCCACATGCCGCGGAGCGGCTGGGCCCGTGAGCCATGGCCGCTGAGCCTGTGCGTCCGGAGCCTGTGCTCCGCAACGGCAGAGGCCACAGCAGTGAGAGGCCCACGCACCGCAAAAAAGAAAAAAAAAAAAAAAAAGATCCATCTCAAATAACTCCTCCTTTGTTGTTACTTTCAAATGGCTCAGAAAAAAAAAGGGGGGAGGTATTTTTATAAACAGAGAGCAGATGAGGCAAAATGTTAGCAAGTGAACTGGTAAATATAGCTGAAATGGGTATTTACTATCTGTTCAAATATTATACCAATTTAAAAGTTTTTAAGGTAAAAAAATTGGGGAAAAAGAGGTACTTTATCCGTTATGAGTTATAATTTTACACATAGCTTTTAGTAAACAATGTCAGTATGACAGAGATTATTAAAATCAAATATTGACAGATCTACAAGGAAGTCCCAGAGATCTTTCCTCCATCAGCAAATATTTAAATTTATTTCCTATAAATTATAAATTGTAAGTTGTTCTTATCTTAACAGGTTGAGAATTACAGCTGTGCTTCAGAAACAGAGTACCATAATCAATTTAAAGGCATATGGGCTTAAAAAAAACTGTTTAGCAAGTCAACTGTACTATAAAAGACTTTTTAAAAATTTTTTATAATTAATTTATTTTTATCATTTATTTATTTATTTTTGGCTGCGTTGGGTCTTTGTTGCTGTGCGCGGGCTTTCTCTAGTTGCGGCGAGCAGCGGCTACTCTTTGTTGCGGTGTGTGGGCTTCTCATTGCGGCTGCATCTCTTGTTGCACAGCATGGGCTCTAGGCGCCCAGGCTTCATTAGTTGTGGCACGTGGGCTTAGTTGCTCCGCAGCATGTGGGATCTCCCTGGACCGGGGCTCGAACTTGTGTCCCCTGCATTGATAGGCAGATTCTTAACCACTGGACCACCAGGGAAGTCTCTACAAAGATTTTATTTGATACTGCCTAAATACATATAGCAATACCAATATATTAGAACACAGTACTCTTAAATGTCCTACTTAGCAAACAGAAGAATGTTTTAAAATTTCTTTCTCAGGGCTTCCCTGGTGGCGCAGCGGTTGAGAGTCCGCCTGCTGATGCAGGGGATGCGGGTTCGTGCCCCGGTCCAGGAGGGTCCCACATGTCGCGGAGTGGCTGGGCCCGTGAGCCATGGCCGCTGAGCCTGTGCGTCCGGAGCCTGTGCTCCGCAACGGCAGAGGCCACAGCAGTGAGAGGCCCACGCACCGCAAAAAAGAAAAAAAAAAAAAAAAAGATCCATCTCAAATAACTCCTCCTTTGTTGTTACTTTCAAATGGCTCAGAAAAAAAAAGGGGGGAGGTATTTTTATAAACAGAGAGCAGATGAGGCAAAATGTTAGCAAGTGAACTGGTAAATATAGCTGAAATGGGTATTTACTATCTGTTCAAATATTATACCAATTTAAAAGTTTTTAAGGTAAAAAAATTGGGGAAAAAGAGGTACTTTATCCGTTATGAGTTATAATTTTACACATAGCTTTTAGTAAACAATGTCAGTATGACAGAGATTATTAAAATCAAATATTGACAGATCTACAAGGAAGTCCCAGAGATCTTTCCTCCATCAGCAAATATTTAAATTTATTTCCTATAAATTATAAATTGTAAGTTGTTCTTATCTTAACAGGTTGAGAATTACAGCTGTGCTTCAGAAACAGAGTACCATAATCAATTTAAAGGCATATGGGCTTAAAAAAAACTGTTTAGCAAGTCAACTGTACTATAAAAGACTTTTTAAAAATTTTTTATTTTTTAAATTAATTTATCATTTATTTATTTATTTTTGGCTGCGTTGGGTCTTTGTTGCTGTGCGCGGGCTTTCTCTAGTTGCGGCGAGCAGCGGCTACTCTTTGTTGCGGTGTGTGGGCTTCTCATTGCGGCTGCATCTCTTGTTGCACAGCATGGGCTCTAGGCGCCCAGGCTTCATTAGTTGTGGCACGTGGGCTTAGTTGCTCCGCAGCATGTGGGATCTCCCTGGACCGGGGCTCGAACTTGTGTCCCCTGCATTGATAGGCAGATTCTTAACCACTGGACCACCAGGGAAGTCTCTACAAAGATTTTATTTGATACTGCCTAAATACATATAGCAATACCAATATATTAGAACACAGTACTCTTAAATGTCCTACTTAGCAAACAGAAGAATGTTTTAAAATTTCTTTCTCAGGGCTTCCCTGGTGGCGCAGCGGTTGAGAGTCCGCCTGCTGATGCAGGGGATGCGGGTTCGTGCCCCGGTCCAGGAGGGTCCCACATGTCGCGGAGTGGCTGGGCCCGTGAGCCATGGCCGCTGAGCCTGCACGTCCGGAGCCTGTGCTCCGCAATGGGAGAGGCCACAACAGTGAGAGGCCCGCGTACCACAAAAAAAAATAATAAAAAATAAAATAAAATAAAATAAAATTTCTTTCTCAGAACAGATTTACTTCCTAAAGATGCATACCCATATTTTTCAAGATTGCTAAGGCAAGGCAGTAAGGATGGAATGAATTTCTTTAAAACATGGGTAGTTTCCATAAAAAAAAAATTATACATCATTAAAATGGATAACCGTCCTATTACCTAAGGATGTACTTACTGATGGTCAGAATTTAATCCAGTTAACCTGTGTTCAATATTTGGCTTTCTTATTATTTATTAAAAACTAAAAACTACCTTCATTAAATATTCAATTGTCATTCACCCAAACGTGTGCATCAATGAAACTAAACAACATTCTAGAAATTATAAAAAATACAATTTTCAATTAAGAGCACCCATATAATATTCATCACTTGTACAGGCACATGCAAACTAATCATTTCTGACAGGAGTGGGAAATGGACTACAGATATTTCCTCCAAAAGGACAGTGTTGCTACATGTTCACAGATAGGTAAACACATAGGGAAGAAAGTTTTAGGTGGGAAGGCTGCATTTAAGTTCTCATTTCTATGTGATGAGAGGCAGGTAGTTAATTACCGAACAACACTGTCTTTTAAATCAGTGAGTCACATGCTTAAGGGAGGGGCTTGTAAGCAGGATGAGCAACAACCAGGGCAATCAAGTAAGATTTCAAAGAGTAGCAACATCAGGTTTTGAAGAGTTTCAGACAGACAATTAGAAGCAACTACCCCAATATAATGCACATAATACAACAGCCTGACTGTGGACTACCTTCTTCAAAACACACCTGTACTTTAGGGACTAAGTTTGTGAAGCTAGATATGTTTGAATTTCAGAGAACAGCTCTATTATCAATAAGCAAGTGAGGTTGAAAGAGAGAGAAAAAAAGATTACTGGATAACACTTCTGAGGGCACTACAGTAAATTTTAAAACATTTTAGACATAGTTCCCTGCTGGCAAGCAACATTTAATCAACTTGAGGAGTCAAGCCATAATATATTAAAGCTTAAACAACAGCACCAGATGACAATACATATACTGTTGTACCACCACACATGACAATTAATTGAGAAGTAAAAAAGACTTGCTTCACAGGTGGAGAGATCACTGTGGGCTGAATTTAAAGTGAACCTTCTAAAGACTGGCAGGGTTTGATAGTATGCAAGGAGGGAGGGGTACAGGTTCAGATGGGCATTTTACTGGGAGGGCTGGGGTGTTAGGGGCTGGGAGGGTGCACTGTGCCTGGCTACTGTCCCACCTGGGGCCCAGATTCTAGAGTGGTGGAACATAATAATCAATGCATGGTCTGAACCAGGTGATAAATTCCCAGCCACCCTGAAGCCCATGTCCATAGCAGATATCAATACTTGTTTTAGTTCTCCTTACAATCAAGCATCAAAGATTTCACAGTCCTTCTTAATATAAACTCTCAAAAGCCAAGATGCCAAGATGTTTGAAATCCACCTACCATTCTTTTAAGAAGGAGAGAATAAAGAGAAGAACACAGGGTTAAGAGCATGGGCTTTGTAGCCAGACTGAGTACCAAGGTTAGAATCCTGGCTCCACCACTAACCTGTTGTAATACTTTGGACCAAGTTGCTTAACCTCCTTGGTATCCAATCTATAAAGCAGGGAGAATAACTGCATGTATCTGAAGGGTGAGGATCAAAGGAGTTAATGCAGGTATAGCACTTAGAACAGTGCCAGGCAAATGTAAGTACTTTCTAAGTGTAAGCTACTATTACTGTTTTCTATCAACAGGAAATCAACTGTATTCTCAGAGAGTAATGAGAGTTTTATATGAGGGAAAATAATATAAAATGTATAAAAATGTTGCTTAGGTACAGAAAACATTCTGAATCATTGATAGAAACAACATTCAGTACTTAACAATGCCTAATAGCATCAAATACTTGCTAGTTGATTTAAGAACAAAAGTGCAACATCAAACATATCATTCTCTATATTTACTGAACATTTATTATGTGCCAGTTACTGTACTAAATTCTATACATTTATTATCTTGTTTAATCTTAAAAATAAACTTTTTAGGCAGGTACCTCTACTAATTCCATATTATAAGAAAACTGAGGCTCAGAGTGGTTGAGTAACCTGACCAAAGTCACAGTTAATATATAAAGTAGGGCTGGGATTTAACCCAGGTCAGTCAGACTCCAGAGACTGTACTTTTAGTCTGAACTATGCTTTCTCCTTCCAAATCCTGAACCAACAGGCTTTGATATAACAATGAGATAAATATAAAATACTATTTTAAAATAATAAAATTATGGGAGGGTGATAGCTAAAGGGTATGAAGGTTTCATTATAAAATTTTTTTAATTGAAGTACAGTTGTACAATATTATACAAGTTTCAGGTGTACAATATAGTGATTCACAATTTTTTTTTATGATTCGCAATTTTTAAATGAAGGTTTCATTCTGAGGTAATGAAAATGTTCTAAAATTGACTACAGTGATGCTGCACATATCTGTGAATATGTACACAAACTGTACACTTTAAATGGATTAATTGTATGTTATGTAAATTGTAGCTCAATAAAGCTGTTTTAAAATATTCTTAATGGACTTCCCTGGTGGCGCAGTGATTTAGAATCCGCCTGGCAATGCAGAGGACACAGGTTCGAGCCCTGGTCTGGGAAGATCCCACATGCCACGGAGCAACTAAGCCTGTGCGCCACAACTACTGAGCCTGAGCTCTAGAGTCCATGAGCCACAACTACTGAGCCCGTGTGCCAAAACTACTGAAGCCCACGTGCCTAGAGCCCGTGCTCTGCAACAAGAGAAGCGACCATAATGAGAAGCATGCGCACCGCAATGAAGGTTGTCCCTGCTCGCCACCAACTAGAGAAAGCCTGCGCACAGCAATGAAGACCCAATGCAGCCAAAGATAAATAAATAAAATCAATATATTTTAAAAAATATTCTTACTAAAATTAGGGTAGATGGTAATTAGGGTTTTATCCACACACAAAGTGATACAGATTAAGAGAGAGAG
Organism: Physeter macrocephalus; assembly: GCF_002837175.3. Lineage (NCBI taxonomy): Eukaryota > Metazoa > Chordata > Mammalia > Artiodactyla > Physeteridae > Physeter > Physeter macrocephalus. The sequence continues at coordinate 35,455,255 of NC_041233.1, read as the reverse complement.
GTTTGAATTTATTTAGGATAGAAAAATAATTATTTTCAGAACCAAAAGATTTATAATCATTAAGAAAAAATTAAATATATACCTATACTTAAACTAGACCTAAATAATGAAGGCAATACCTGTGGGTAACCATGATGTAACAGTGATCCCCTTCTAAACAAGCCCAACATTTTGACAAGAGAGGGAAAATAACACATCCATCACAAAGATACTCACTTTTAGCAAGGGGTGCAGTATAAAATGTAGGCAATAACATGAAGTTTTTGAAAGATGTAATGAAGCTAATGATAAATGAGGATAACCTCTATAGAGGGCAGTTTAGCAACATGCATCATGTACCCACTAGCCCAGCAATTTTAGTTAACAGAGATTTTTATATTTCACTAATAAAAATCTACCAAAAAAATCATGACATTCATTTAGCTATGTGAATGGTCTTACAACACTCTTAATGATAGCAAAAGAAATAAAACAGAAATAATCTAAACAAACTATAGTAAATTCACATACTATTATCATGATAGTTAACATTTATTAAGTGCCAAGAATTATTTTTTATGTACAATCTCATTTATTACTTACAGCAACCCTAGGAATTAGATAAGAATTAGATAAGAATGCCATCTTCGTTTTCCAGTTGAGGAAACTATAACCCAGAGTAGCAACTTGCTCAAAGTCACACAGCTAGTGAGTAATTGGAGCCAGGATTTCTACCTGGGCAGTTTCAACACTGCCAATTTGTGTGGCTACTATATTGTATTACAGAAGAATAAGGACTTGGAAATATACTCACAATATACTAAAACAGAAAAAAATCACATATCAAAACAACAGGCATAGTATGATCCTTCTTTTTTTTAATGCATTAAAAAAAAAAAGATGAAACAGATATGGCCCCAAATTTAACAGTGGGTATCTCTGAGAGGTGACATTACAGTGGATTATGACCTTTCTTATATTTTTCTGTATTTTCCACATTTTGTATTGCAAGGTAAATTTTTTAAAGTGAGGTTCTCAAAAAAAAAGTAAAAAGATAATGACAATTTCAATACTGCAGAAAGCACAAGTAATTAAAAAACATGGAGGAAGCTGCTAAATTTGCTAAATGGGATGCTGACGAATTCAAGGGAAGTGGTAGAGGCAAAATGGCAATGGCAAGGAAGAAGTATGTTTAAAAAGTGACAGGAGCTATTCAGGTATAGACTACCATTTTGAGAAGTTCAAAGATGAGAAGAAGAATGGTATATAGCCTCAAGGTAATAACAGTGTCAAAGGAAGGTTTTGCTGGTTTATTTTCAATTTCAAGGAAATTTGATCATGGTTGTAATCTAACTGGAAATAGCCTGTCAAGGATTCATGTCAAAACAGACAAGGAGCAGGAGGTCTCAACGAAGACAAGGATTTAGCCTTAGAAAAGGGGAAACTTTTTGTGAGACAGGAGAGAGAGAAGAGAAAGACACATAAAAAGAGATCTTTGAGATGAGGAGAAGAAATTTACAGAACTTATATTTGGTACCTTCAAACTTCTCTAAGAAAGAGAATGAAGTCATCTTCAATAACTGAAAGGGTGGGGATTAGGCACAGGGAGAGATGTACGGAGTAGTGGGAAAAAATGTTGGAAAGCAATTGGATTTACGAATTTGCCAGCACTAGCAGAAACCATCTACCTAATTATCACATGACCATAAAAGAAAGTACTGAAGGAAGGTAGGAAAATCACTTCTTTTTCACAGTTAGCATGCACGTTAAACTGCACCATTCAAAACCAGGAGAATCTGTGGTATATCTAGAGACAATACCCTATTATTAATCTCTAGGATAACAACCACTATAATAATCTATGAAGTTGATGTTACAAAGTGCCATCACTTTTAGCAGATGACATGCATTGTCAAAGGAAGCACCAGAGTTCAAGCATAAATTTCTAATTTGACAATAAGAAGGTAGTTTTCTAGGAAAAATCAAGTTGCAAAGATCTGAAACTTGGTATAACTGAAAAGTTTTCCCAAGACAGGTAAATGGTACATATACACAAACCTTTCTGAAGCAGCTTAAAAAAAATAAGTAGCAATCAAGCTCTTCATTCTATGCGAGGATGGAATAAAAGAAAATCTATGAGGTAGGGACTCTTTTCATACAATGAATATTTAATGAGTGCTAACTACACGTCACATGAACAATTCTAGCCTAGGGATATAGCAATGAACAAAAAGAACGAAAAAAGCCCTGCCTTCTTGGAAATTACATTCTGTTTTACTGTCTGTGTCTTATGAGGTTAAGTAATTTCTCTTTGCAGCCACATCTAGTAGGTGGCAGAGACAGATTCAAATTCAGATATGTTAGATCAAAAGAACATGCTCTTGCACTCAGGTATGATTCCAGCATATATAAACCACTGCTTAACAGAGGAAAAAAAAATAACTTCTACATTTATCTATACTTTTCAATAACACTTATTTTAAGAAGAATTTCAAACACTGTACCATTTTGCTTGTACTACTTCTCTCACTATAGGCACACTTTTCCTTCCATCAACTTGTAAATTTTAAAATAAAGGAAAACTGAGCTAGCTGAAAGTAATATCTTCTCACCTGCTCCCTTAAATTACTAACCAAAGAACTATTCATGCTTCAGCACACTTCTTAAAATATACTGGGGGAATGCGGGATAGGGGAATATTAGAGATGAGCCTCATCACAAAGAGTATGTGCTAATCTTTTCCTTTTATTTGTATTGTCATTATCTGCATTATGTTAATATGCAAACAACTCACCGCTACTATTATTATTCTCTTTCCCTTAAGGAGCTCCTTTCCTATTAGAAATTTCCAGCAAATACCTGGTGATCCTTGGGTACTGTTCATGTAACAGTGAAGCACAGGAACTCTGACTGGACAACGCTGTGGGTATAGGAGGGCTTGTAAACTAGTGGGCTTCACTGTAGGGTAACTGGGCAATCACCTGCCTGTGCAGATATGGAGACCCTCGAATGTAAGGCTCTGCTGCTCTTTTCCCTGGAGTCAGTTTCTTAGAAGAGTCCTCCAGTCTCCTAGATGGAGTATACACTTCTGACTGCCCCTGCTCTGCAAACAAGTGGGAAAAGTAACATGGGACAAAAAGTAAGGGCACATCTTCTGATACAGTAAGCAGACTTTTGCTTAATCCTCATTTACAGTGTTTTCCTATTCTGTATTCTCTCCAAATCTAGGGTCTCACTGGTTTAGTTTCTCTAAACACTCAAACATCCAACTTCTGCCAGGACTACTGAATTTGTCCAGGTTGGTTCGGCACTGTCCAACATAAAGATAATACTGCAAATGCGACTACATGTGTTAATTTAAAATTTTCTAGTGCCCCCATGAAAAAAACTAGAAAAAAAATCTGAAATTAATAGATTTTGTTTCACCCAATGGATCCAAAATGTTATTTCAATATAATAAATATAAAAATTATTAATCAGATATTTTCTTTTCTTTTTTCATAGTTAAACTTCCAAACCTGGTATGTACATTACAATTAAAGCACATCTCAGTTAGGGCTAGCCACATGTTAAGTGTTCAGTAGCCACTGAACAACTCCAAAATTTCAGTGGCTCAACACAACAAAAGTCTACTTCTGTCTCATGTAAAATGTCCAACATAACAAGCAGGATCTGTTTCACAGTCATCCAAGGACCCAGACTGACTATCTTGTTCTTGTATCAAATGAAACATATGGCTAGGTACCTTCCAGATAAAGAAAAAGACCAGCAACTCTTCATGGACTTTTCACTATGTCAACACAGAAATAACACACACCTCCCCTCAAAGTCCAGTGGCCAGAATCAGTCACATGATACCACCTAACTTCAAGGAAACAAAGGAATTAAATGTTCCCATATGCCTGGAATGAAAGGAGAACTGAATGTAGAAGAGTACTAAGAAGTCATTACCACAGGCAAGCACTTGGCTGTGAGGACAAGTGTTAGAAGATGATATAAGCCCTAGATCCCAGGGTATACCTGTTTTCTTATAAAGATTTTTAAACCTGTTTTCAGAGTGTCTTTGATGAACTTCTCAGTAGACTACACACGGCTGAGGAAAGACCTTCTGAGCTTGAGGATATGTCAGGGAAAATCTCCAAAATTGAAAGGCAAACCAAAAAAACACCAAAAAAGAACAGAGTATCAAAGAACTGTGGAACAACTAGAAAAGACGTAACATATGCATAACAAGAAGGAGAAGTAATACAAAAAGGAGAAGAAAAAGAGAAAGGAACAGGAAACATACTTGAAACACTGACTGAAAATTTCTCCAAATTAATGTTAGACACCAAACCACAGATCCAGGAAGTTCAGAGAACACCAAGCAAGATAAATGACCAAAAAATTACACCTATATAGATCATTTTCAAACTAAAGAAAATAAAAGATTAAGAAAAAATCTTGAAAGAAAATAGAGGGAAAAAAACACCTTATCTATAGAGGGGCAAAGATAAGAATTACAACTGACTTCTCTTCAGAAACCATGCAAGCAAGAAGAGAGTGCAATGAAATATTTAAAGTGTCAAGAGAAAAAAAAAAAAAAACCAACCTAGAATTCTGTACCCTTACATGGACTATTCACCAAGACAGACCACATTATGGTGGTATATAAAATATACCTTAACAAATTTAAAACAATAGAAATCATACAATATCTCCTCAGACCAACACAGAATTAAACTAGAATCAAAAATAGAAAGATAGTTGAAAAATGTCAAAATACTTAGAGATTAAACAATGCACTTCTAAAGGAAATGGGCCAAAGAATTTTCAAAAGACATTTAAGAATAATTTGAACTAAATGAAAATGAAAGCATAAATTTTCAAAATTGATGGGATGCAGCAAAAGCAGTGCTTAGAGGAAAATTTACAGCATTGAATGCATGTATTAGAAAACAAGAGAGATCTAAAATCAATAACGTTAAGGTGCCATCTAAAGAAACTAGGAAAAGAAGGGCAAATTAAATCCAAGGTAAGCAGATGAAAAGAAGTAATAAAAATCAGAGCAGAAAAAAATAAAACTGAAAACAGGAAATCAACAGAGAAAAATCAATGAAACCAAAGGTTATCTGAAAAGATTCTTTGAAAAGATGAATAAAATTGATAAAAAGAAAAATGACACAAATTACTAATATCAGAAATGAAAGAGACATCACTACAGATCCCATGGTTATTAAAAGGTTAATCAAGGAATACCATGAGCTCTATGCCAACAAATTAGATAACTTAGATGAAATGGCCCTATTCCTTGAAAGACACAATTTGCCAAAACTCACACATGAATAAACAGACTATCCAAAAAGGTCTACATTTTTAGAGAAATTGAATCATAATTAATAATCTTCCAAACCAGAAAGCACCAGGCCCAGATGGGTTCTCTAGTGAATTCTAGCAAACACTTAAGAAGATTATAACAATTCTCTATAATCTTATTCAGAAGATAGAAACAAAGGGAATACTTCCTAACTCATTCTACGAGGCCAGCATTACCCTAATACCAAAACCAGATAAAGACATGACAAAAAAACTAGAGACCAATCTCTCATAAACATATATACAAAAATCCTGAACAGAATATTAGCACATCAGGAATTCCCTGGTGGTCCAGTGGTTAGGACTCAGTGCTCTCACTGCAGGGGCACAGGTTCAATCCCTGGTCGGGGAACTAAGATCCTGCAAGCTGTGCAGCGTGGCCAAAAAAAAGAATATTAGCACATCAAATACAACAATGTATAAAAAGAATTTATACCATGACCAACTGGCATTTAACCCAAGTATGCAAGGCTGGTTCAACATTCAAGAAATCAACTAATTCAATCCATCACATCAGAAGACTAAAGAAGAAAAACCACATGATGCTATCATTAGATGCAGAAAAAGCATTTGAGAATATTTTACACTCGTTCACAATTAAAAGAAAAATCTCAGCAAACTAGGGATAGAGGGGAACTTCCTCAATTTGAAGAAGAACACCTACCAAAAACCTACAGCTAAACATCACATTTAACAGTGAGACACTCAAAGCTTTCCCACTAAGATCAGGAACAAGGCAAAATATCCCTTCTTACCACTCCTTTTCAAATCACACTGGAAATCCAAGCTAATGGAATAAGACAAGAAAAAGAAATAAATGGTATAAAGATTGGAAAGAAAGAACTGTCTTTGTTCACAGATAATGTGATCATCTATATAGAAAATCTACATGAATCAACGACAAAAAAACTCCTAGAATTAATAATCAATTACAGCAAAGTTGCAAGATACAAGGTTAATATACAAAAGTCAATTGCTCTCCTATATGCCAGTAATACACCCGTGGAATTTGAAATTTAAAAGTATCATTTACATCAGCACCCCCAAAATGAAATACTTAGGTATAAATCTAATAAAATACATATAAGATCTATATGAGGAAAACTATAAAACTAATGGAAAAAGTCAAAGAACTAAATAAATGGAAAGACAGTCCATGTTAATGAATAGGAAGACTCAATACTGTCAAGATATCAGTTCTTCCCTATTATCTATTAAGTCAATACAATCTCAGCCAACATCATATGTCACTAAGGAATTATAAATTAAAACAATCAGGTAAATGTTACCACACATTTATTAAAATGGTCAAAATCTAAAGCACTGACAACATAAAATGCTGATAAGGATACAGAGCAAAGGGACCCTCATTCATTGCTGATGGGAATGCAAAATGACATAGCCACACTGGAAGAATTTGGCAGTTTCTTACAAAAACTAAACATACTATTAGCATACAATCCAGAAATCCTGCTACTTGGTATCCCAAATGAGTTGAAAACTTGTGTCCATACAAAAACCTGCACAAAGATGTTTAAAAGAACTTTATTCATAATTGTCAAAACTTGGAAGCAATCAAGATGTGCTTCAGTAGGTAAATGCATAAATAAGCTGTGGTATATCCAGACAATGGACTATTATTCACTGATTAATATAATTCATCAACACATTTTAAACATTTTAACAACTGTAAAATCAAGATACGTCTTAAGATTAATATCACATCATTGTTTAATAGGTATCATTTATTTTCTTTCTTAATGGTACACAGAATAACAGTACATCAGTGCCTAGGAATTACACAGATATATATTTTAAGGTTGATATAATACATTCCAGAATGTATACCTCAACTTCAGAAAGAACTGGACGAGTTTGCTAGTACTAACAACCAAATATTTCTCACATATATATATATAAAACTTGTCAGGTTTATAGTGTTATTAATACAATGTAAGTACTAGCAAAACCTGGCTTTTTATTAACTACTGTTCTTTCTACCATAATTACTAACTTTTTGCCAATTCTCTTTTATCTTTTTGGTAATATCTCCACTCCTGCAAAATCTTCCTGATCTGGCTTTACAGAGTCAACTGTAAAATTAACTCAAAGAACCGAATGAATTCTCCACTCTAGAAATATCCTTTAAAAATAAAACTCATCGGGACTTCCCTGGTGACGCAGTGGTTAAAATCCGCCTGCCAATGCAGGGGACACGGGTTTGAACTCTGGTCTGGGAAAATCCCACATGCCACAGAGTAACTAAGCCTGTGCGCCACAACTACCAAGCCTGTGTTCTAGAGCCCACGAGCCACAACTAGTGAAGCCCACGCACCTAGAGCCCGTGCTCCACAACAAGAGAAGCCACCACAATGAGAAGTCTGCGCACCGCAACAAAGAGTAGCCCCTACTCACTGCAACTAAAGAAAGCCCACGTGCAGCAGCGAAGACCCAATGCAGCCAAAAATAAATAAATAAAAAATAAAACTCATCAATTCTGTTCATTCCTATTCCACTAGTTAATAAAAGACTGCTGTTGCAAATTATAAATTTCTGTGGACAGTGCCACCAACTGACAGAAGGGTTCAAGAAAAACCTGGCAAAACTCCAGGAACTACAATGTACTTCACCCACTCATAAGGAAATACACACTTTGCTTTCTTTACCACCACAATTTGCAATTAGAAAAATGTAGTGATACAATCCTTGAAGAAACATCAACATTTTTTCAGCCCAATTCTAACAAAATAAAATGCAAATGACTAGTGAGAAATAATTATATCTGAACTAACCCACAGAATATAGAAGACCCTTTTTTGGTTTGTCTGTTTCATTGGTGAAATACCAGTAAACTTACTTTGGCTTATGGCTGTTCAACTGAAGTGCAAATGAATTTGTGAATGGGCACATTCAAGGATCAAGTATCTAAAAGTAAACAAATCAATATTATCCACAATGAGAAACAGTTTTTAAAAATTATAATCAGTATCTTCATAGGGGTATGGATTACAAAGGTATGCATTTTCTAAAACTGATTGAACTGTATACATAAGATCTGCACACTTCACTTTATATATATGTTTACATATATATACATATCATACTTCAATTTTTAAAACTTAATAAATTAGAACATGGAATGGGGAAGAGCAAAAATAAAAAAATAAAAATCCTGTGGGGTTGGATGAGAATTGACGGTGTTAGTATAAACTAAAATTATTTTTTTTTAAATAATATAATAAAAAATATAGTTCCTAACGATGTTCACTGGAAGGGACTGGAAGCAATGACACCAGTACTAATGAGAATACCTAATGCCCAGATCTTGGTTTCTATATATTGTTTCTCCACTAAGAGAAACCTGGCCTCCTTAGAGACATGACTGATTCTGCCCCACCCATAGATGGGACACAAAAGGTATAACATGAGCCTGGAACATCACTGTGTCAGAAAATGATAGGGCCACACCCAAAGGACACCAGAGCCAGGATGAAGGGACTCCCACTGTCAGAACCTGGGACAATATGAACATCAAAAAACATAAAGGTTGTAAATGAATGGATAAAGAGGATGTGGTGTATATATATATATATATATATATATATATATATATATCACATCCTCTTTATCCATTCATTTACAACCTTTATGTTTTTTGATGTTCATATTGTCCCAGGTTCTGACAGTGGGAGTCCCTTCATCCTGGCTCTGGTGTCCTTTGGGTGTGGCCCTACACACACACACACACACACACACACACACACACACCCCCCCCACACACACACACACACACACACACACAATGGAATACCACTCAGCCATAAAAAAGAACAAAATTTTGCCATGTGCAGCAACATGTATGACTTGGAGGGCATTATGCTAAGTGAAATAAGTGAGACAGAGAAGGACAAATACTGTATGATACCACTTTTTTGTGGAATCTAAAAAAAGTACAACAAACTAGTGAATATGACAAAAAAGAAGCAGACTCATAGAGAGCAAACCAATGGTTACCAGTGGGCAGAGGGGAGGCAATATAGGAGTGGGAGAGTGGGAGGTACAAACTACTGGGTGTAAGATAAACTCAAGGATGTATTGTACAACACAGGAAATATAGTCAATATTTTGTTATAACTGTAAATGGAAAAGAAACCTTTTAAAATTGTGTAAAAGTTTTTAAAAAATTAAATACAAATAACAACAACAACAAAAAATAAGGGTTGTAATGGAATATAACCCACTGGATAAAGTAGAAGTCCATCAGTCCATATTGATGATAGCTAGATAGATAAAGAGAATAAATAAAGACGTAAAACAGTAAGATATTCAAGTATTCAAGTATCTCCCCACAGTCTGTTTATTAGTTGTAAAGGGGGAAACAGTGACTATACAATGAAGAAACTGGACATCACCCTAGCCAGGTAATCAAAACCAACATTACTAATGACAAGTAAGGTCAGACATATCATGCTTCTGAATGTGATAGCCTGAGAAAGGACACATCATCATTTATGTAGAATTCTGGCCAGAGATGGATCACCTAAATCTAACAGTGAGAAAACGTCAGATAACTCCAAATTGAGGAATACTGTATAAAATAACTGGCCTATATATGTATATATTTTAATTTCTAGCACTATTTTATTTATTTATTTATTTTTAATTAATTTATTTTATTTATTCATTTTTGGCTGTGCTGGGTCTTCGTTGCTGTGCGCGGGCTTTCTCTAGTTGCAGCGAGCGGGGGCTACTCTTCACTACAGTGCACAGCCTTCTCATCGCGGTGGCTTCTCTTGTTGTGGAGCACAGGCTCTAGGCGTGCAGGCTTCAGTAGTTGTGGCATGCAGGCTCAATAGCTGTGACTCGCGGGCTCTAGAGCGCAGGCTCAGTAGTTGTGGCGCACAGGCCTAGCTGCTCCGCAGCATGTGGGATCCTCCCAGACCAGGCATCGAACCCGTGTCCCCTGCATTGACAGGCGGATTCTCAATCACTGCACCACCAGGGAAGCCCATGGCCTATATTCTTAAAACATGTTACTGTCATGAAAGACAAAGGACAGCTAAGGAACTGTTCCAGATTAAAGAGACATGACAACTAAAAACGGTATGTGATCCCAGACTAAATCCTCTGCTGGGGGAGGCGGAGTCTAAAAAAGACTTGAGATAGTTGAGATAACAGACAAAAGTGTAATAGGTTAAAGTACTGTATCAATGTTAAATTTCCTGAATTTGATAACTTAAGTGTGATTACATATGAGAATACCCTTGTTTTTAGAAAACAGAAACTGAAATAGTAAGGGTAAAATACATACAACTTAATTCTCTCAAAGAGTTCATCAAAATAAATTGTGTAAGTGTAGATTAGGTAAAGGAAAGAAGTAGAGACTCAGAGAAGAATGCAAATGTGGAAAAATGTTAAAAATTGATGAATCCCAGATAAAGAGTATATGGGAGTTTTACTATGCTATTTTTTTTAAGGTTTTATTTTTTTAAATACATCTTTTTGGAGTAGAATTGCTTCACGATGCTGTTAGTTTCTGCTTACAACAAAGTGAATCAGCCATATGCATACATATATCCCCACATCCCCTCCCTCTTGAGCCTCCCCCCACCCTCCCTATTCCACCCCTCTAGGTCGTCACAAAGCACAGAGCTGATCTCCCTGTGCTATGCTGCTGCTTCCCACTAGCTATCTGTTTTACATTTGGTAGTGTATATATGTCGATGCTACTCTCACTTTGCCCCAGCTTTGCCCTCCACCCCGTGTCCTCAATCCTGCCGCTTCCCACTAGCTATCTGTTCTACTTTTGGTAGTGTATATATGTCGATGCTACTCTCACTTTGCCCCAGCTTTGCCCTCCACCCCGTGTCCTCAAGTCCATTCTCTATGTCTATGTCTTTATTCCTGCCCTGCCGCTAGGTTCATCAGTATCATTTTTTTTTTTTTTTTTAGATTCTATATAGCCAGGACATGGAAGCAACCTAAATGTCCATCGACAGATGAATGGATACTATGCTATTCTTGCATCTTTTCTAAGTATGAAGTAATTTCAAAATAAAAAGTAAAAATAAAAACATAAATGAATTAAGTTCATATGTTGTAGTCCTAACCTCCAGTACCTCAGAATGTGTCCTTGATTTGAAGATATTGTCTTTACAGAGGTCATCATATTAAAATAAGATCATTAGAGTGGGCCCTAATCCAATATGGCTGGTGTCCTTATAAAAGGGGGAAATTTGTAAAAAGACATGTGAAGGGCTTCCCTGGTGGCGCAGTGGTTGTGCGTCCGCCTGCCGATGCAGGGGAACCGGGTTCGCGCCCCAGTTTGGGAGGATCCCACGTGCCGCGGAGCGGCTGGGCCCGTGAGCCATGGCCGCTGAGTCTGCGCGTCCGGAGCCTGTGCTCCGCAGCGGGAGAGGCCACAGCAGTGTGAGGCCCGCGTACCACAAAAAAAAAAAAAAAAAAGACATGTGAAGAGACACAGGGAGAAGATGGCCATATACAGCCCAATGAATGCTTGCGGCTATGAGAAGTTAGGAAAGAGGCCTGGAACAGATCCTTCCCTAGCACCCTCAGAGGGAGGATGGCTCAGGCAACAACCTGATTTTGGATGTTTAGCCTCCAGAGCTGGGAGAAAATAATTTTCTACTATCCTAAGCAGAAACAAACAAAAGAATTAAAATAGTCAAACAAACAAAACACACCTACAGGACATTATGCTAAAATACATTAAATAATTTTTACAGACATCTGAGATATACTTTCACCAAATAAAGATGTTTAAAAAGCACAGATATTTTAATTAATCACTACTATTCAACAAATAAAGATTGAAGAAATCATCAAACACCAATCTTGCACTGTAAAGAAAATCATGTGATATAAATAACCAAAAAAAAAAAAAAGAACCAAACTCAATGCACTATCCTATTGATATAAGTGCTTTTAATGTAAACTAAATCCCATATGAGAATAAGTATACTAAAACTGATTTAACAGGTATCATTATTTAAAGACATATTTTTAAAAAATCTCCCACTAGAATCAACTAAAAAATTATTAAAACTAAAAGAAGAGTTAAACATGTGAAGTTTATTAAATATACACTTTTTCATATATTAACAAAAGTTTACAAAATATAATGAAAAAATAATCTCACTCACAACAACCTAAAAATATACTAAAAATTTTACTGAAAGTCAAAGACGACTAATAAAATAAGGCATACCACTTTATGAGTTAGAAAACTGTATACTGTAAAGACATCAGTTCTATCCAAGTCTATCAACAAATGTTAACAGGGTTTTGAATGGAATCAGACAAAAAGGACTCTAAAGACATTTGGAAAAATAAACTTTGGAGTATCCTAAACTTTTGGAAAAGTAACAAAGAAGTATCTGCCTTAGCATGTATTAAAATATACTGGAAGCTACATCAATATAAACAATGTGTTCTACTGTCAAGAGACACATTATAAGAGAAGGCCAAAAGTAGATCCAGATATATATAAGAATGTAATAAAAGCAGCATCTCAAATAAATAAAGGGTGTTGAATGTGCTGACCATTTGAGGAAAAACTGAATTGGATCCTTACCTCATGCAACAAAATTAATTCCAGATAAATAAAAGGTTAAGATTTAAAATGTGAAACTATAAAAGAACTTGAAAATACTATTGCAATGGGGAAGTAATTTCTAAATTTGACATTAAAAGCAGAAACCATAAAGAAAATGGCTGGTGTAAATTGTTATTAAAGACAACACTGAATATATTTTTTTGTTTTATGTAGCAATCTTAATAAACCTATAACATTATTACACTTATTATTATGCTTTTAGAGTTGTGGCTAGGGCAGTAACATCAGAGTATGTTATTCTACCCATCTGATTTCAGTTTAAAGGGAACAATTTTCTACTTTGATTTGACAATTGGCTTTTCCTGTAATGCTTAGGAGTTATTTGAGTAACAAAAAGTACTTAACTCCTATTTTTTCACACTTCTGTGTTTGTTATCTTTAGTTGGAATGAAAAAAAATCTAAAATTTGGGTAACTTCCTACAATTTGACACCAAGTTATCAAAATGTTATAAGTTTTTTAAATTGACTGAAGTTATTTAATATTCTAGGTGAAGAAATAAGAAGTACCTACAAGGACTTTTTTTTCGGCTTCAGACCCACTGGATCTGAGTGCTACTTGCACCTCAACTTATGTTATAAGCAAATGTTTGTTCTGCAGGGGGAAAAAATGCTTATTTAAATGTGATATTTCATGTCAAATTCCTAGATTCTTCTCCCTTCCCTTTACATCACAGTCATTCAAACATTTGCATTTGCAATACAGAGGCAAGAAGTATTCATAATGGAGTTCAGATTCTTTAACATGATTTTTACTTTCGAAATCCTCTTTTTTGTCCTTTCATAAATTAGCCTAAAGTGCAGGATAAAAGGTATAAAACCTGAGTTATAATACAGAATTTACACAGGACTTCAGGGATTAGGTGTAAAGCCTTAAACCAGCAAGAGTCCATTCCTCAGCCCTGACTTAGCATGTTCTTCAGCCACCATTTGGACTTCGCTGAAAGACCTGGAAGGCAACAGATTATTACAGCAGATAACAGTTCCATGCAGAGGAGTCAGTTATGTCAAATACCACTGAGCAGCTGACAATGAGGACAGAAAATCTGGCACATGGAAGCCATCAATGACACTGACAAGAATGGTTTTTGAGACATTACTCATGGCAAACAGGTAAATCGATGATACGAGCAGGTTAAATAGTCAAGGGAAGGTGAGGGAGAGAAGGTACTGCAAGTAAACAACTCCCCGATGCATGTGGCTACTAAGCAAGAGGCTGGAAGATGACTGTTTTCATACTAAGTCTATACTAGAGATTATTTGCTGATGGAAATAAACCAACGAAGAGGCAAAGACTAGAGAAAAGAGAGGAGAAATAGTCAAAATTCTCACTGATATCAAAACCAAATAGAGCTAACGAGGTGATGTTTATCTCTGTGCTTACATCAACCTCAACAGAAATAATTTAGCATTTTTGTAGAAGCTGCCCTGTAAATTTTGTGGTCATATTTTTTTAAGTTTTTTTGGAAAAGATTTATTTACTGTTTATTTTATTTTTATTTACTAAGACTATGTTGGGTCTTAGTAGCGGCATGCGGGATCTTCGTTGAGGCATGCAGGATCTTCCGTTGTGGTGTGCGGGCTTCTCTCCAGTTGTGGCATGCGGGTTTTTCTCTCTCTAGTTGTGGCACACAGACTCCAGGGCACGTGGGCTCTGCAGTTCGCAGCATGCGGGCTCTCTAGTTGAGGCATGCGAGATCAGTAGTTGTGGCATGCTGGCTTAGTTGCCCTGTGGCATGTGGGACCTTAGTTCCCTGACCAGGGATCGAACCCAAGTTCCCTGCATTGTAAGGCAGATTCCTTACCACTGGACCACCAGGGAGTCCCTCTTGGTCATATTTTCAACACTTAAGCAATATTTCCATATAAACTCATGTCTCCAAATTATTGGTGCTAAAACATACTAATTTCTTTGCTCTCTAAACACTCTAAGTAACTCAACATACGTAAGAGATTTTATGCTCAGGAAATTTCTCTTAATAATATGAGTTTTTTCCTTCATAGCAGCTTCACTAATTTTATTTTATTCTCATTTAAAAAAAATCCCTGTTGATGTTTGAGTTCGTGTTCTAGTAAAAGATTTTCATTACACATATTTTCCACACATCATATTAATCACAGTTCCTACTATGATTTTTTTCTTAAGTCCTAAACTGTGACCTTTGACAGATATATGTAAAAATGTTCTTTATTTTCACAAAGAATTAGGAGCTTTCCTATTTTTCTTAAAGCACAAACGGCTCTATTTTAAGTTTCCCTTTTTTGATAGAGTCAAAAAAGCACTGTCACTTTAGGATTGGGGAGACAACACAGAGTGCCAGATTAGAGCATCCTCTACTTAGCTCCACTGATTGTTGCAACTGGGGAACGTAGGTCCTATGCTGCCATATTCCGGTTTTTCAAAATAAGCCAGAGAGCTGGATTTTCTTTTTGGGAAATCTCCCAACTTTTAATTGTTTGTAACTAATTAAAGAAATACAGCGTAAGCCAAATATAGCATGCCCGCAGGCCAAATCCAGCTGAGAGGCCACCAGTTTACAACTTCAAGGTTAAAGAATCATAGTAGGTCTGCTTATTTTTCTTTCACATTTTTCTTGTTTTTAGGTAATTCTTCCCTCCAAAAAGGGATATCACAAGTTTTTCTATAATATACCCATTCAGAGATTCAAAGCAAGGTTAAATAAGCTCCACCATCACCAAGTGCCATTTAACATCTGTCTTTTTAAAAGTAATATACCAAATTTGCATTTTGATACTAGTTTGCAATGGGAAAGAAATTCATCTTTAAATTTTCAGTTGCTTTTGTGAAGGGCAGTTTTCTTACACCTACAAGATAATTAACATTTATAGCACACCTACAGTGTGCAAGGGACCCTACTAAACACTCACATTTGGGTATTTCATTAAAGCCTAAATTACCTTGTGAAGTAGATTTTATTATCTCATTTTAGAGACAACTTGCAACAGTTCACAAACTTCTCAGTTTTTGTTTCTCAGCACTCAGAATCCAGCAGGTTAGGCTTGTTTTTTGACAAGTATCATCAATCAAGAATAATTACAACCATTTTAAATCACAGTAACAAAAATGCAAAGCAAAAGTACTGAAGAATGATATCCTTTGAAAATACAGCTAAACCTTAAATTCATCTAATAAATTCTTCACTTTCATTGATCTTACAATCACTGAAATAGCCAGTTATTTTTAAGACAAGTAAAACTGAAGTCAGCTCTGCTATTTGGTTAATATGTTTCTTTCCAGGGTCTCTAAAAAGACTAAAAGTTTTATAGAATCAAAGCTTTTTTCATTAATTAAAGAGGACTAAAAAAAAAGAACACTGGCTGCTGCCACAAAGGAGTTACTCAACATGTGTGGTGGGCAAGGCACTGTGCTCAGCCCAGTAACACAAGGAACCAAGTAAGATTCCCTCCTCACATAGAGCCTTAACAGTTTCTAAGAATGGAAACAGAACAGATCCTTTTAAAAATGTTCATACAAATTATAATTTAATTACAATGATGATAAGTGCCAAAAAAGAAATGTAAAACAAGGTATTATGATAGCTTTGACAAAGATGTTTAAGTAAAAGACATTACTGGGCAAAATCTCAATACAATAAGGGGGATAAAAAGACAACTGCTCTGTTACAGTGAAGTTGCTCCTTTAAAAATATTACAGTCTGGGCCCAGAAGGACCAGGGGCTCCCCTGGGTCCCCAGCTCCCCCAGGAGAGAGAAGGGTCATGCTGAGAGCACTCTGGGACCCAGGGCCACCTGCAGGTTTGGCTCAACTTCACAGCAGCCAGGCCCTGGACACCCTCAACCACAGCAGAACATCTGCCTGTACTTTCTTCCCTAAAGTCATTTTGATTCCTCTTTTTAGTTTAGCTCCTGTTACTTAATTGATGCTGCAAAAGTTCTTATTGAAGTTTGATATAGTATTATAATTGTAAAATAGTGTTTTTTAAATTAAAAACTTGTTTAATATAATTCACATGAATACATAGTTCCAGGTCGTGAGACCCTCTAGAAATACATAGGTCTTTATTAAATTTTAATAAAGAATTGCTATTTACTACAACCATCAGTGAAATTTGACATGGTAGAAATGTTTAAACAATAAAACCAATTTGTATGCTAATGACTGTTACTATAAATCTATATATAAATTTACCTGAATAAATTTCTTTTTGGCCATGCCAAAAAAAAAAAATTACAGTCTGAAGGCTTACATTAAAATGCTATTAGTACATAATTCTATTTATATTTCATATATGCTAATGTTAAGTTTCTATGTGTAAGTCTTCACTTTGATGTTTTTAAAGCCATTCTTTTCCCTGCAAGACACACGCAGGTAACCTCAATATTTAAGAAGTAAAACTCTTATCAGGATTTAATTCCAAAGCTCAATGAACAAAAAATAATTAATACATTATGTATTTATAAAAATTAAAAACAGACAAAACCAATAACATTTATCAAATAATGTGGAGAAAATGGTTAAAATGCTTTTATTGATAATGTGTTAAACAATATTAAGTTTTGAAGTATGGATATTGTAATAAATTTGTCAATTACTTGGTTTTTGCAAAGATATAAAAATAACATGGGTTAGGAAGCTACAAAAGTAAAGCATTAAAATGGGGCACAGTTTTCTAGTAAAAAATTGGTACCATAGGAATAAATACAAAACTTTTAAAAATATGCTTAAGAAAATGTGTCCAGGGACTTCCCTGGTGGTCCAGTGGTTAAGAATCTGCCTTTCAATGCAGGGGACATGGGTTTGATCCCTGGTCAGGGAACTAACTAAGATTCCACATGCCGGAGGGCAACTAAGCCTGCATGCTGCAACAAAGAGTCCATGCGCTGCAATGAAAGATCCCGCAGGCGCAACAAAGACCCCGTGTGCCGCAACTAAGACTTGACGGAACCAAATTAATTAAATAATTAATTTTTTAAAAAAAGAAAATGTGTCCAAAATGTCTCAACTCTCACTAGCAATTAATGATTTTTATGTCAAAATAACAAATAGCAAATGTACAAAGTGTTCAAATACAATAAAAGATTCAAAACTCAAAAATATCTCATGAGATTTATCTCCATTCTACATCCAGTTTTTTAAATATATAAATATATTCACTCAATGATTTAAATAACAAGATCCTAGAGCAGCATACTCTATGTTCTCACAGGTTACTTTCAAACATCTTCCCTGCTTCATGCAGTCATAGATTTTTAAGCAATGTAGGGAACCACACATCAATTGTTTTGGAACACGTTCTATTCTTTTTTTTTTTTTTTTTTTTTTTCTTTCTTTTTTTTTGCGGTTCATGGGCCTCTCACTGTCGTCGCCTCTCCCGCTGCGGAGCACAGGCTCCGGACGCGCAGGCTCAGCGGCCATGGCTCACGGGCCCAGCCGCTCCGCGGCATGTGGGATCCTCCCGGA
>NC_041233.1:35408737-35436658 GCF_002837175.3 Physeter macrocephalus | reverse complement strand
TTTTTTTTTGCGGTTCATGGGCCTCTCACTGTCGTCGCCTCTCCCGCTGCGGAGCACAGGCTCCGGACGCGCAGGCTCAGCGGCCATGGCTCACGGGCCCAGCCGCTCCGCGGCATGTGGGATCCTCCCGGACCGGGGCACGAACCCGTGTCCCCTGCATCGGCAGGTGGACCCTCAACCACTGCGCCACCAGGGAAGCCCTTAACACGTTCTATTCTTGAACACATGGAAGTTTAGAAGAAAAACCCATGATGGTGCTTGATATGCCATGCAACTCAAAGAATGAAAAATTCACAAATCCTAATAGACTCAGCTTTTCTTGCCCTTTCCAAAAACCATCTTTAAATGGAAGAGGGAACCAAAATATCAGTCATCTAATCACCCCATATTTATTAAGAATCTAGTATGTTTAAGGTTCCCAATATGCATGATAGGAGCCAAAGAGAAAAGACATGACTAAACTTCCAGCACAGCATAACTGTTCACTTTCCTCGTGTAAGTAGGTCAATACTTACCTTACCAGCTATTTTTAAGATTAACAATGATGGCACAGAATACCGTAGAAACACAAATGGTAGCTAGTATAATTATTTTAAATCAGAGACAGAAGACAAATACTTAGAAAGAAAAATAGTACAAACTGTCATTAAAAGCCCTACAGAAGTCCGCCTGCCGATGCAGGGGACACGGGTTCGTGCCCCGGTCCAGGAAGATCCCACATGCCGCGGAGCAGCTAGGCCCGTGAGCCATGGCCGCTGAGCATGCACTCCCCAACGGGAGAGGCCACAACAGTGAGAGGCCGGCGTACCGCAAATTAAAAAAAAAAAAAAAAGCCCTACAGAAGCACAGAAAAGGAAGAAATGATCAAGAGCTCAGATGAAATTAAGGCTTCACAGAAAAGGTAAGATTTAGGTTGAGCCTACTGAGAAGGCTTGGATTTATTAGGTAAGAGGAGAAGGAGAGGATTAACAGAGAAGCAAAGATAAGACTACAGAATTAGGGCCACAGAATATAAAGCCAATCCGACATCTTATTATTGAGCAAAAACATGTAAACAAATTAGAACTAAATCATAAGCTAGAGAGAACAAAACTTGTATGAACAGTATACAATAGAACATCAAGTCCCAAAGCGCAGCCACAAATTTTTATCAGCTGTATCTTTCCTCTTTTGGAAAAAGTGTGAGGGGACAATAGTCTTGTTTAGAAAATATGACCCCTACTCTCAAAATACTAAAAAGATTGATATAAATGGGACTATATTTCTATGACATAATCTGATTACTAATAATAGTGACTTTTTTCTGAAGAGTATTAAGCAGATTGATGCACGTTACTAATACTTAAAATGACCTAGATAAGGGGAAAAAATCAATACTTTTTAATGGACTGATAATGTTTAACAGAGGTATAATTAGTTCACAAATAATGCTTAAGTTTCTTAAACCCTCAGAAATGGGACCAGTTACATATAAACATATACTTATGAAATATATTCAAATTTTAATAACCAACTTTTTAAAGTGATTCCTTAAAAGTTAAAAAAAGTTTATATATATTCTAACTAAAACTTAGAACTCGAAAAATTATAACATAAAACAGTCAAATTAACATTCAGAATATGACACTGGGAATTTTATGACAGTTTTTATGTGAAAAATCTTTTTGAAGTCTTCATTTATCTAAGAGCAGCAAGGAAATAGAACAAAAGAAATATTGTAACTGCTTTCGGGACTTTTTCCCATCACATTTGTGAAATATAAGAACAGTCCAATTCATGCCATTTTATGCCAGGAGGGTTATTTTTTTTCTCAAAATAAAATGTAAAATACTTTTTAAGTTTAACTCAATATTAATTTGAGTTGAATCTGTGTTTAACTGCAATATTAAAATATAATTTGTAGGCCTCTCAAAAAATTACCACTTTTTAAATACCTTTGACTAGGCAAAGAAATAATCTTCAGGCTCACTTGGAAGCTAAACTATATAAAAGTAAAGACTGTAAAAGAAAAAGCTAAGTAGCAATTTTTACAAATATTTAAGTTAAAATGGTTCTCTTTTGGGGGGCCCACCAGGGAAAATGTCTAAGTCTCTGGCTCCCTAAGTGGGGGCGGGATTGAAGATACTGTGGCAAATGCATATTCTAGCCTCACCACTGTGGCTCCAAACTTCAAGTGCAGTGGTAGGCTCTGGAACAAAGAATGTGTAACCTGATCGCTTTTCCTTCTCTCCTCCTTCACAGCAACATTTAGAAAGTAATTTAACCTCTCAAAATGGCATCTTTGTGCTGCTTAGGGGAAAAACATCTATTCACTATTACAGTGTAAGGGAAAAAATAAGAAATCAAATCACGTTTTAAAAATGGTTTTTGCTTAATATACAGTGATATTTTTGTATCAAACATCAAGTACAAAGATAACCCAATTATAAATGAAGACTTCATTTCTATTACTTGAATGTCTACTACCCAAGATTAACAAATGCAGCTCAGGTTTTAAGAACAATTAGTTTTATTAATACAAGGTAGAGTTAGTATTTATTTTGCTTCTATAACAAAGGCAGTAATTAGCTCCTAAGAAGTTCTGAAGAGAAAATAATTTTAAATTAATACAAATCATCTAGATAAATTTGAGTTTTAAATCTTAGTGACTAAAAAAACATGCAGGTTATGTACTTTTCTCATATTATCCTTTCATTTATCATTATTTAAAAAAAGGAGACAAGTCCGAAAATATGGGAAAGTACAATAAAAAATTTGCTACCCAGGGATCAAAGAATATTAATATATTGGGAATGTTTAATAACATTCCCACCATTGACAAAAAAAATTTTAAGGTGTTCTAAAATTAATACCACGGAAATTTTATATAATTTTTATACATTTCAAAGCAATTCTATAGTCATGAGTTATTTGACCCTCGCAACAACCTTGTGAGTTAGGAAATCACAAATTTGCTTAGTTGAGACAGTCACAAAAAAATTGTTAGAAGTCTCCTGACTCCAGGCTATAGCCCTAAACTGTTATTTGTATTTCAATATATACTAGTAAGCACTATTATGCCCCTTTTACCAGAGAGGAAACAGGTTCAGAAGCGAATCACTTGCCTATGGTCACAACTCCAAAGTCTTACCACTTAACCACTACTGTAGTCCTCATGTTTATCAAAATAAATAGATAAAATTATGTTTAATGTTATATAACTGACTAAAAACCAACTGTGGTAGCACAACAGTGGTCCCCTCAAAGACATACACATCCTAATCCCTGGAACATATGAATGTCAGCTTGCATGACAAAAGGGATTTTGCAGATGTGATTAAGGGTACAAATCTTGAGATGGGGAGGTTATCCTGTTGGGCTCAACCTAATCACGAGTCCCTAAAAGCAGAGAACCCTTCCCAGCTGTGGTGAGAGAGAGAAAGAGAAGACAAAGGGTCAGAGGGATGAGACTTTGTTGGCTTTGAAGATGATGAGGAAGGAGGCTACAAGCCAAGGATACTGGTTGGCCTATAGAAGCTGAAAAAGACAAAGAATCAGATTCTCCCCTAGAGCCTCCAGAAAGGAACGCAGTCCAGCAGACAGCTTGATTTTAGTCTGGTGACACCTGTGTTGGACTTCTGACCTACAAAAGTGTAAGATAATAATTTTTTCTGTTTAAAACAGTAAGTTTGTGGTAATTTATTACAGCAGCAATCGAAAACCAATTGTACTGTAAAATAACAATTGTACTGTATAATTGACATACCGACTGAATGTTCATGTCCCTCCAAAATTCATATGTTAAATCCTAATGCCCAATGTGATGATATTTGGAGGTAGAGCCTTTGGGAGGTAATTAGGTTATAAGGGTGGAGCCCTCATGAATGGAATTAGAGCCCTTATAAAAGGGAACCCAGAGACTTCCCTTGATCCTTCTGCCATGTGAGGATACAGAGAAAAGATGGCCTTCTATGAACCAGGAAGTAGACTCTCATCAGACACTGAATCTGTCAGCAGCTTGATCTCGGACTTCTCAGCCTCTGGACTGTGAGAAATGTCTGTTGTTTATAAGCCACCCAGTTTTATGGTATTGTGTAATAGCAGCCCGAATGGACTAAGACAATTGACTATTTTGTATTTTAAATTAACTGAACACTATTTTACAATACCAAAAGACATTCTGTCAGTGAGGAAATATGAAATCAGAAATCCTGCCCACCCAGTGTAGATGAAATAAAAAATACAGGTACCCATCACTATACAACTGGATGTGATTTGGTTGCCAATGACATTCTGGCCCAATGCTATACCTTTTAATTTTCCTTCCTCCTTCCCTCACAAGTTAAATGTTAAATACTAAACTCTGAAATCCCAAAACACAGATCCAACTAACTTTCCTTTGCGTTGTCCACATCAGCATGCGTACACACATACAAAAGTCAAGAAAATGATCAAAAGGCACAGAGTAATTGGGGAAAAGACTGTAGTGATGACCAAAAAGAATGGGATCAATTTATTAAGCACAGGTAGCAGAAGAGTTTTCAGAAAGGAACAAGGCAGTGAGCTACTGAACAGAGTAGGGAGTCGAATACAGTTCAAAGAATATTTGACAATGAACAGTGCTAGATATAGTAATAAATAAGTTAGTCCTTGACTTAGATGCTTTTATTATCCCATTGTACAGGTGGGAAAACAGAGCATAGAATATTATATATATATTAGCAAAGTCACACTGCTAATAAGTGGCAAAGGCAGGATTCAAACGCAAATAAGTGGGGCTTCAGAGCTGGTGCATTTAACCAGTGAATTATGTTGCTCTCCAGAGCATAAGCCTCTCACCTAACCCCTTATGCAAAACAGGAATAACTTCTACCTCAAAGATTTGTGGAAGATTAAAGTGATAACATGTATAAAGCACTTTGAAAAGTACTTGGTATGTAGTAACTGTCGAATAAATGTTAGTGACTAGTGCTAAGTGCCAGGTGCTGTGCTAAACATTTTCCTTACCTGATCTTTTTTTTTTTTTTTAATAAATTTATTTATTTTTGGCTGCGTGGGATCTTTGTTGCTGAGTGCGGGCTTTCTCTAGTTGCGGCGAGAGGGGGCTATTCTTTGTTGCCGTGCACGGGCTTCTCAATGCGGTGGCTTCTCTTGTTGCGGAGCAAGGGCTCTAGGCCCGTGGGCTTCAGTAGTGGCTCACGGGCTCTAGAGCACAGGCTCAGTAGTTGTGGCGCACAGGCTTAGCTGCTCCATGGCATGTGGGATCTTCCCAGACCAGGGCTCGAACCCATGTCCCCTGAATTGGCAGGCGGATTCTTAACCACTACGCCACCAAGGAAGCCCTACCTGGTCTTATTTAATCTTCACAGCAGCCCAGGAAGCTGCATCTTTGTTTTTGGTTATGGGAAGACTGGTTAGAGAGATTAAGGTTACACAACCAATAAGCGACGGAGACGTTTCGAACTTGGGACTTACCTAACATACAAAATCTAAGCATTTGAGCACTGGCCTTCAATTACTGGTTAATAGTTTTTTTTTGGCTTGTGTGTCCCCAAATATAACTGTAAAAACCTACATAATCCCTCACACATTTTAAAGTTGACATTTAAAATCTTTCACAAGTCAGATAACTGCAAAGAATATGATTTCTGGCATACTGTAAATACCGACATTTTACATAAATCTGTGACATCACTCTTAAATCTGTTCAACAGAATCCAAACACCACTGTGATCTGACACCCAGTATGATCCACTTGAAAATAAAATTTTCACATCATTTTTTCCCTCCTTGAACTCATATCATCTTATTCCGTTCACCCTGCATGTAATAATTTTTATACTTGAAAGTCTATTATTAATCACTCATACATATCTGCAGTTTGAATAGAAATTTCTTAAAAATTTCCTTTGATCATAAATAATCCTCTAAGAGTTTTAAATATTTGAGATTCAATTACCATTACTATTAGCATACATAATTGATTTAAATTAAAAAATTAAAGCTGTGATAGTAATTAACAACATTAAAAGCAAAAATTTTACTGGAAATGTATCTGTTAATGGGCTGGATGGGGCTTTTTTTTCAATTAGTTCATCTGTTCACATAATTATTGCTAAAATGAGATGATTCAGTGTATCCCTACTTCTCTGTTTTTGATTTTTTTTTAAGAAGGTACTGAGAAATTTTGTTCATATTAATAGGTGACTGGAATGGAAGGAATTTTATCAGTAGAGTCACACAATTTTTTAGAGACGCACAATTTACAAAATTCCTTCCTAGTTATTTACTGAAAAATGATATTGTCATTTACCACCAAAAGTATTTTTAATGACTTAGCAGCTAACAAATTGATTATTTTTGAATATTGGAATTGAAAAATCCTTCAAATTTGTTCAAAGCAAAAAACTGGAAGCCATTAAAGAATTTGTTCCCCAAAGATTAAAGCTACTTATTTTCACAATACTAACACCAACATCTGGAAACTGCCACTTTAGGAGTCCCTGAAGTTTTGTTTCCTTTTTGGAGATACAATTCACATATCATAAAATTTACTCTTTTAAAGCATACAATTCAGTAGTTATCAGCATATTCACAAAACTGTACCAGCATCACCACTATCTAATTCCAGAACACTTCATCACCCTAAAAAATAACTTGTAACCATTAGCAATCACATGCAACTCCCCCACTGCCCCAACCTTGTCCACTTTCTCTATGTATTTGCCTATTCTGGATTTTCATATAAATGGAAGCATACAATATGTGGTCCTTTATGACTGGCTTCTTTCACTTAGCATCATGTTTTCAAGGTTAATCCATGTTGTATGCAGCATGAGTCAGTATTTCACTTCTTTTCAAGGGTGAATATTCCACTGTATAGGTAAACCACATTTTATCTATTTATCAGGTAATGGACATTTGGGTAATTTCCACCTTTTGTCCATTATGAATAATGCTGCAATGAACTTTCATATACAAGTTTTTGAGTTAACATATTTTTAATTCTTTTGGGTATATACCTAGGAGTAGAATTACTGGATCATATGGTAACTCTATTTAACTTTTTGAGGAACTGTTAAATTATTTTCCGAAGCAGCTGAATCATTTTACATTCTCACAGCAGCATATAAAGGTTCCCATTTCTCCATATCCTTCCAACACTTGTTTTTATCTGTCTTTTTAATTACAGCCATCCTAGTGGGTGTAAAGTGGTATCTCACTGTGGATTTGATTTGCCTTTCTCTGATGACTAATGCTATTGAGCATCTATTTATTTTCTCACCTATCTTATTGACCACTTCTACATCTTCCTTGTAGAAATGCCTATTCAAATCCTTTGCCCATTTTTAAATTGAGTTTTTTGTTGTTGTTAGTTACAAATGTTCTTTACGTATACTGGACACAACTCAATTATCAGACATGATTTGCATATGAATCTCCCATTCTGTGGGTTGTTTTCTCAACTCTCTTGAAAGTGTCCTTTGAGGTACACCAGTTTTTTAAATTTTGAGGAAGTCCAATTTATCTGTTTTTTCCCTTGATGTCATATCTAAACAATCACTGCCTAATCCAAAGCCACAAAATTTACACCTATGTTTTCTTCTAAGAGTTTCACACTTTTAGCTCTTACATTTAGGTCTTTACTTTGAGTTATTTTTGTATATGGTATGAGGTAGGGGTCCAACTTCATTCTTTTACAGTTGGATATCCAGTTGCCCAGCATCACTATTTTGGTGTCTTGGAATTGTCTTTTATTCCCTGAGGTATTTCCACCACAGAGCAAATGCATCATGGTAAAAAGTAGCAACAGGAGAAGAGTTATGCCATTATTTTGTAAAATGGAAAAGGGGGATGGTAGAAAGGAATGTGGGAAAGAAGAAACTGCTTGAAAGACTGATTCACAGGAAGGTCAATTTTAGGAAAAAGCACATGGAAGTTGAGGGCCTATAAATTAATTCACTTGAAATTACCCATGTGTGTGGGTACCTCAAGGAGTTTGTGTCCCCACCCTATGCCCAAGACCAACATTTAAATACTGCTCTATACTACTGTCTCCTAAACTCCAGGGGGAAAGGTATCATTTGTGAATAACTTTTTATATTTTAATGGTGTGAATAATAAAATGAGACAGGGCTTAGGATGAAGCTAGTGATACAAGGAGGCCCACAGGTTTTTCACCCTATACCACTCAGCCAAATAGAAAAGTTCATTTCCATTCCCCATTTTACATGAAACATATCTGGTTCAATGTATGCATTAATGGGACAGAATTCATTTTTAAGTTTTATTTTATTAGCAAAAGAGTAATAACGGGACTTCCCTGGCGGTCCAGTGGTTAAGACTCTGCCTTCCAATGCAGGAGGCGTGGGTTCAATCCCTGGTTGGGGAACTAAGATCCCACATGCCATGGGGTGCGGCCAAAAACTTAAAAAAAAAAAAAAGTAATAACAACAAAACAGCACTAAGAAATTCTGCCTTGAGCCCACTACTTTACTCACCTTATGCCTATGCTCACTTGAAACAAACCCTAGCTAGACCAGGGATATAGGATGCCATCACTGAATAGAAATTTTAAGGTCAAACCCTTAGCCCCACGGTACACCACTATGTGTAGTAAAATTATTTTCCCGAGATTGATCCATTTTATGATACTGGCAAAACAGATGTGCTATCTATTTCTTCTTATCACATAACTGCCAATTTAATAGATGTGTAGTGTATGTAACCTTGGGGTTATTTCATTTCTTGTGCCTAATTAATTGGGATTAAATATAGACAGCATTTTCAAGAGTATAAAATCTATAATGCAAATATTGGATGGCAATCTGTAATTTTTTAAATATAAATTTATTTATTTTTGCCTGCATTGGGTCTTCGTTGCCACGCACGGGTTTTCTCTAGTTGCAGCAAGAGGGGGCTACTCTTCGTTGTGGGGTGCAGACTTCTCATTGCTGTGGCTTCTCTTGTTGTGGAGCATGCGCTCTAGGCATGCGGGCTTCAGTAGCTGCAGCACATGGGCTCAGTAGTTGTGGCTCACGCGCCCTAGAGCACCAGCTCAGTAGTTGTGGCGCACAGGCTTAGTTGCTCCACAGCATGTGGGATCTTCCCAGACCAGGGATCGAACCCATGTCCCCTGAATTGGCAGGCTGATGCTTAACCACTGTACCACCAGGGAAGTCCCGGCAATTTGTAATTTTTAAGCCTGGTATTCACAGAGTGATAAAGATGACATTTCAATCATATAAAAACTTATTATTCAATAAAAAGTGTTGAAAAACTGACTAGCCATCTGGCTTTAAAAAGAGATTTGAGCCCTTCACTCCTCAGACCAAAAATAAACTGTAAATTAATAAGATATTTAAAATAGAAGAAAATAGTTTTGTTTTTGTTTTGTATTTTAATATTATTCTCAGATAAGGGGAGGCCATCTAAGCCTGACACATTAAATTACTAAGGAAAAGAATGATAAGTTCCTGTTAGGAAAACGTACATTTCTCATTGCCTGTTAGACATCCAAGAGAAGTATAAATTTGCATTTCTGAGTAGGGGTTCACGCTGGAGATTAAAACTTGGGCATCATCAACACACAGATGGTTTCAAAGCCTTGAGGACAGACAAGCTCAAAAAGGGAATGAGAATGGCTAAAGAAGAGGTGCAAGGACTGAGCCCTGGAGGCACTCCATGACAAAAAAGACTGAGATGGAAACTAAGAAGAGTATGCAGTCTTGAAACCCAAGTGAAGAAAGCGTTTCCAGGAGGAGAGAATAAATGACCACCTGTGTCAAATACTGTTAACAGGTCAGATAATTCAAGGATGACAAAGGAAAAGTCATGGTTAACCTTCACAAGAGCAGTTTAGGCAGGGTGCTAGGAAGGAAAGCCTAATAAGAGCAGGTGGACACCTATGATATTCGGATGAGAAAAACTGGAAGCAAAGTATAGACACTTCCTCTAAAAAAAAGGGGGGGTGAGAATTGAGCAACAGTTAGAGGGGAAAGTGGAGTCAAGAGACTTTACACTGCTGTTGCTTAAGATGAGATAAGAAAGAGTAGAGTGGTGTGCTGATGAGAATGATCCTGCATCATGTAAGAGAGAAGGGATGGAATTAGAGCACAGTGGAGGTTGTGGTACTTCCTAGAAGGATGGTCAGTTATTAAATAATAATAGAGAGAAGTCAGATACATGAGCACTGATAAAGACAGATAGATAGATGTAGTAGCAGGAGCTTTATGGATGTTTTATTGTATGGCAACTATTTTCTCAGTGAGATGAAAAGCAAAGTTGTATACTGAGAGTAAAGAATGTGGAAGGTGGTGTTGGAGGTTTGAGGAAGAGAAGTTTAAATGATCACCTAGGTCAGACCAGGTCAGGGAGGTACATGGATTAGGAACTACTGCTCAGCAACATTAAGGGCTCGGCTGACCTTAATGATCATTAACTGGAAGACCAACAGCAAAGTTAATTCTCCAGCCACTTTCAGCTGCAAAAGTGCAAGTGTACAATCAAAGCACCCAAATAAGAAGCAAAACTTGATAGAACTAAAGGGAGAAACAGACAGTAACACAACAGTAGTGGGAAATTTCACTATCCTGCTTTCAACAATGGGTAGAACAACCAGACAGAAGATCAATAAGAAAACAAAGAATTTTGAAAACACTAGGGACCAACTGTATCTAACAGACATATACAGAACACTCCATGCAACAGGAGCAGAATACACATTCTTCTCAAGCACACATGGAACATTCTCCAGGACAGATCACATGTTATGCCACAAAACAAGTCTTGACAAAGTTAAAAATATTGAAATCATACCAAGTATCTTTTCTAACTACAATGAAATGAAACTAGAAATCAATAGTAGGAAACTGGAAAAATCACAAATATGTGGAAATTAAACAACACACTCTTGAACAACTAATGGGTCAAAGAAGAACTCACAGAGGAAACTAAAAAGTATCTTGTTACTAATGTAAACAGAAACATATCATACCAAAACTTATATGATACAGCAAAAGCAGTTCTAAGAGGGAATTTTACAGCACTACATGCCTATAATTAAAAAAGAAAAGAGAGATTTCAAATTAAAAATCTAAGTTTACACCTCAGAGAAGAACTAGGAAAAGAAGAAAATAAACTGAAAGTTATAAAGAAAAAAACTAATAAAGATTACAGCAGAAATAAAATAGATAACAGAACAACAAAGAAAAAAATGAATGAAATGTAGCATTTGTTTTCTGAAAAGATCAACAAAATTTACAAACCCTTAGCTAGACTAACTAAAAAGAAAAGAGAGAATTCTCAAATAACTAAAATCAGAAATGAAAGAGGAGACATTACAACTGAAGCCACAGCAACAGAAAGGATTTAAGAAACTACTATGAATAATTACACAACAACAATTTGGATAACCAGGAAGAAATGGATAAATTTCTAGAAACATACATGCTACCAAGACTGAACCATGAAGGGAAAGAAAACCCAAACAGACCTGTAACTAGTAAGCAGGTTGAATCAGTAATCAAAAACCTCCCTACAAAACAAACAACATGATTAAAAAATAAGGAGACCTCGGGCTTCCCTGGTGGCGCAGTGGTTGAGAGTCCGCCTGCCGATGCAGCAGACACGGGTTCGTGCCCTGGTTCGGGAGGATCCCACATGCCGCGGAGCGGCTGGGCCCATGAGCCATGGCCACTGAGCCTGCGCGTCCAGAGCCTGTGCTCCGCAACAGGAGAGGCCACAACAGTGAGAGGCCCGCGTACTGGGGGGAAAAAAAAAAAAAAGGAGACCTGAATAGATGTTTTTCCAAAGAAGATATACAGATGGCCAACAGGCACATGAAGATGCTCAACATCATTAACCATCAGAGAAATGCAAATCAAAATCACAATGACATATCACCTCACACCTGTCTATATCAAAAAGTCTGCAAATAACAAATGTTGGCAAGGATGTGGAGAAAAGGGAACCCTTGTATAAACTGTTGGTGGGAATGTAAATTGGTGCAGCCACTATGGAAAACAGTATGCAGGTTCCTCAAAAAAGCTAAACACAGAACTACCATATGATCCAGCAATTCAACTCCTGCGTATATATCTGAAGAAAACAAAAACATAATTTTTGTTTTGTTTTTTTTTTTCTTTTTGGCTGCATTGGGTCTTTGTTGCTGTGTGGGGGCTACATAATTTTTGTTTTGTTTTTTTTTTTCTTTTTGGCTGCATTGGGTCTTTGTTGCTGTGTGCGGGCTTTCTCTAGTTGTGGTGAGTGGGGACTCCTCTTCATTGCAGTGCACGGGCTTCTCATTGCGGTGGCTTCTCTTGTTGCGGAGCACAGGCTCTAGGCGCACGGGCTTCAGTAGTTGTGGCTCGCGGGCTCTAGAGTGCAGGCTCAGTAGTTGTGGCGCATGGGCTTAAGTTGCTCTGCGTTATTTAGGATCTTCCCGGACCAGGGCTTGAACCTGTGTTCCCTGCACTGGCAGGCACAGTCTTAACCACTGCCTTAGCAGGGAAGTCCCTAAAAACCTAACTAAAAAAGATACATGTACCTCAATCCTTATAGCAACATTATTTACAACAGCCAAGATATGGAAGCAACCTAAGTGTCTGTCAAAAGATGAATGGATAAAGAAGTGGTGTATATATACATACATACAATGAAATATTACTCAGCAATAAAAAAGAATGAAATTCTGCCATTTGCAACAACATGGATGGACCTAGAGGGTATTATGCTTAGTGAAATAAGTCACACAGAAAAACACGAATACTGTATAATATCACTTATATGTGGAATCTAAAAAATAAAATGAATAGATAAAGCAAAACACAAACAGACTCACAGATATAGAAAACAGACTAGTGGTTACCAGTGGGGAGAAGAAAGTGTAGAAGGGCAAGATAGGGGTAGGGGATTAAGAGGTACAAACTACTGTGTATAAAATAAATAAGCTACAAGGATATATTGTACAGCACAGGAAATATAGCCAATATTTTATACTAACTTTAAAGGGTGTCTAATCTATAAAAATAATGACTCACTATGTTGTACACTTGAAACTAATATAATATTGTAAGTCAACTACACTTCAATTTTTAAAAATCTCCTAACAAACAAAAGCCCAGGAGCAAATGGTCTCAGTGGAACATTTTACCAAACATTTAAAGAAGAATTAATGCCAATCCTTCTCAAAGTCTTCCAAAAAACTGAAGAGGAGGAACACTTCAAAACTCATCTTATGAGCCCAGCATTACCCTGATACCAAAGCCAGAAAAAGATACTACTGGAAAAGAAAACTACAGACCAATATCACTAATGAATACATATGGAAAATCCACAAAAAAAAACCAGTAGGAAACCAAATTCAACAGCACAGTTAAAAGTGTAATACACCATGACCAAGTGGAATTTATCCCTGTAATTCAAGGATTATTCAACATAAGAAAATCAATAAATGAGATACATTACATTAACACAACTTAGAAAAAAACCCACATGATTATCTCAGCAGGTGCAGAAAAAGCATTTGACAGAATTCCACAAACTTTCATGATAAAAACACTCAAACTATAGAATAGAAGGAAATTATTTCAACATAATAAAGATCATAGAGTTGACCCTTGAACAATGTGGGTTTGAACTGCACAGGTCCACTTATACTTTATTTTTGTTAATAAATATGTACTGCAGTACTACATAATCCTCAGATGCAGAACCATGAATGCAGAACCACTAACTTATTAACACTGTTAAAATATCCATACTGCCCGAAACAATCTACAGATTCAATGCAATTCTTAGGAAAATCCTAATGGCACTTTTTGCATGTACAGGAAAGGCCATCTTAAAATTTATACAGAATCTCAAGGACCCCTAATATTCAAAACAATCTGGAGAAAGAAGAACAAAGCTAGAGGCCTCACGCTTCCTCATTTCAAAACGTATTACACAGACCTACAGTAATAAAAACCATGGTGCTGCCATACATTCAGATCAAATATAAAGACAAATGTACAGATCAATGGAACAGAACTGATATCCTAGAAATAAACCCTTGCATATATGATCAAATGATCTTCAACAAGGTTGCCAACACTGCACAATGAGAAAGGACAGCCTTTTAAACAAATACTGCTAGGAAAACTGGATATCCACATGCAATAGAATGAAGAAGGATCCTTACCTTAAAAAGTATACAAAAATTAACTCAAAATGGATTAAGAAGTTAAACATAAGACCTGAAACTATAAAACTCTAGAAGAAAATACAGGGGAAAACCTTCATGACATTGTTAATGAACAATGATTTCTTGAATATGACATCAAAAGCACAGGCAACAAAAACTCAAACCTCTAGCCAGGCTCACCAAGAAGAAAAGAGAAAACACCCAAATATATGCAACAAGAAATTAAAGAGGAGGGACTTTCCTGGTGGGGCAGTGGATAAGAATCTGCCTGCCAATGCAGGGGACATGAGTTCAATCCCTGGTCCGGAAAGATCCCACATACTGTGGAGCAACTAAGCCCGTGCACCACAACTACTGAGCCTGTGCTCTAGAGCCCGCAAGCCACAACTACTGAAGCCCAAGTGCCACAACTACTGAAACCCGTGCACCTAGAGTCCATGCTCTGCAAAAAAAGAAGCCACTGCAATGAGAAACCTGCGCACCTCAACGAAGAGTAGCCCCCGCTTGCCACAACTAGAGAAAGCCTGCGTGCAGCAACAAAGACCCAACTCAGCCAAAAAAATAAAAAATTAAATCTTAAAAAAAAAAAAAGAAATGAAAGAGGAGAAATAACAACTGATACCACAAAAACACAAAAAATCATTAGAGAATACTAAGAACAGTTATATGCCAACAAATTGGACAACCTAGAAGAAATAGATGCATTTCTAGAAACATACAGCCTGCCAATACTGAGTCAAGAAGAAACAGATTATTTGACTAATCACTAGAAGTGAATTAGAATCTGTAATAAAAAAAAAAACTCCCTGTAAACAAAAACCCAGAATGCTTCAGTGCGGAATTCTACCAAATACACAAAGAACTTATACCTATCCTTCTCAAACTATACCAAAAAATTGAAGAGGAGGGAACACTCCCAAATTCATTCTATGAAGCCACCATCACCCTGATACCAAAACCAGACAAATACACTACAAAAAATAAAATAAAATAAAATAAAATTACAGGCCAGTATCTTTGATGAATGTAGATGCAGAACTCCTCAGCAAAATATTAGCAAACCAAATCCAACAGTACATAAAAAGGATCATACACCATGATCAAGCTGGATTCATTCCAGGGTTGCCAAGGATGGTTCAACATACACAAACCAATTAATGTGATACAACACATCAACAAAAGGAAAGACAAAAACCACATGGTCATCTCAATAGGCACAGAAAAAGAATCTGACAAAATTCAACATCCATTTATGATAAACATTCTCACCAAAGCAGGTACAAAGGGAACATATCTCAACATAATAAAAGACATCTATGACAAACCCACAGCCAATATAATACTCAAAGGTGAAAAGCTGAAAGCCTTCGTGCTAAATTCAGGAACAAGACAAGGATGTTCACTCTCACCACTTCTATTCAACACAGTATTCGAAGTCCTAGCCACAGCAATCACACAAGAAAAAGAAATTAAAGGTATCCAAAATTGGAAGGGAAGAGGTAAAACTGTCACTATTTGCAGATGACATGATACTCTATATAGAGAACCTTATAGCCTCAACACAAAAACTACTACAACTAATAAATGAATTCAGCAAGGTAGCAGGATACAAGTCTCATATACAGAAATCTGTTGCATTTCTTTACACTAACCATGATATGTCAGAAAGATAAAGTAAAAAAAAAAAATTCCATTTAAAATCGTATCAAAAAAATAAATAAAATATCTAGGAATAAACTTAACCAAGGAGGTGAAAGACCTATACACTGAAAACTATAAAACACTGATATAGGAAACCGAAGATGATTCAAAGAAATGGAAAGCTATCCCATTCTCTTAGACTGGAAGAGTTAATATTGTTAAAATGTCCATACTACCCAAAGCAATCTACAGATTTAATGCAATCCCTATGAAAATACCCATGACATTTTTCATGGAACTAGAAAAAAAATCCTAAAACGTATATGGAACCACAAAAGACCCAGAATTGCCAAAGCTATCCTGAACAAGAACAAAGCTGGAGGCATAACCCTTCCAGACTTCAGACAATACCACAAAGCTACAATAATCAAAACAGCATGGTACTGGCACAAAAACAGACATATAGATCAATGGAACAGAACAGAAAGCCCAGAAATAAACCCACACACCTATGGTCAATCTACAACAAAGGACACAAGAATATAAAGCGGAGAAAAGACCGTCTCTTCAACAAGTTGTGTTGGATAAGCTGGACAGCTACATGTAAATCAATGAAATTAAAACACTCCCTCACAGCGTATACAAAAATAAACTCAAAATGGTTTCAAGACCTAAATATAAGAGAGGACACCATAAAACTCCTAGAAGAGAACATAGGGAAAACATTCTTGGCCATAAATTGTAGCAACATTTTCTTAGATCAGTCTCCCAAGGCAAAAGAAATAAAAGCAAAAATAAACAAGTAGGACCTAATCAAATTTAAAAGCTTTTGCACAGCAAAGGAAACCATCAACAAAATGAAAAAAACCTATGGAATGAGAGGAAATATTTGGAAACGATGTGACCGAGAAGAGATTATTCTCCAAAATATACAAACAGCTCATAAAACTCAATATCAAAAAATGGGCAGAAGACCTAAACAGACATTTCTCCGAAGAAGACATACAGATGGCCAACAGGCACGTGAAAAAATGCTCAACATTGCTAATCATCAGAGAAATGCAAATCAAAACCACAATGAGGTATCACCTCACACCAGTCAGAATGGCTATCATCAAAAAGTCTACAAATAATAAATACTAGAGAGGGTATGGAGAAAAGGGAACCTTCTTATACTATTAGTGGGAACGTAAATTGGTGCAGCCACTGTGGAAAACAGTACGGAAACTCCTCAAAAAATTAAAAATAGAACTACTGTATGATCCAGCTATCCCACTTCTGGGTATATATTCAAAAAAACTGAAAAGAGGATCTTGAAGAGATATTTGCACAACCATGTTCATTACAGCATTATTCACAATAGCCAAGAAATGGATGCAACCAGAATGTCCATCAACAAATGAGTGGATAAAGAAAATGTGGTATATAAACACAATGGAATATTATTCAACCTTTGAAAATAAGGAAATCCTGCCATATGCTATAAACGTGAATGAACCATGAGAACATTAAGTTAAATAAGCCAATCACAAAAAGACAAATACTACATGATTTTAGTAACATGTGGTATCTAAAGTAATCAAATTCATAGAAGCAGAAAGTAGAATGGTGGTTGCCAGGGCTGGGGTAAGGGGGAAACAGGATGCTGTTGCTCACTGGGTAAAGTTTCAGTAGGGCAAGATGAAAAAGTTCTAGTATAACAATGTACACATAATTAACAATATTGTACTGTACACTTAAAAATAGTTAAGGGGGTAAATATACGGGTTTTTTTTTTCCAACAATAACAACAAAAGTGAAGAGTAGGCACAATTGGATTTATCTAGCAGTGGAGTTTCTCAACTAAGCAATGTAGCAAGTGAGGGCAAGGGTGTTGAGAGTATTTGCAACTGAACAATTTTGACTGACCATAGAATTTAAAATGAATAAGGAGAAGGGGCTTCCATGGTGGCGCAGTGGTTGAGGGTCCGCCTGCCGATGCAGGGGGTGTGGGTTCGTGCCCCGGTCTGGGAGGATCCCACGTGCCGCGGAGCGGCTGGGCCCGTGAGCCATGGCCGCTGAGCCTGCGCGTCCGGAGCCTGTGCTCTGCAACGGGAGAGGCCACAACAGTAAGAGGCCCGCGTACCACACACAAAAAAAAAAAAAAAAAAAAATAAGGAGAAGGGATGGGACATAAGGGGGGCTGCGGTAAGAAACGATAAAAAGCTAAAAGGGTCAATGGTCCCAGTGAGGTAAAAGGATAGTTTATACTAGAAGGCATGAGCTGAAAAGGTGAGAAGTGAAAATCAGAGAGTACAATACTTGAAACTGAAATTATGGAAGGGGGGTATAATTATAAGCACATTATTATTGAATAACAGATCTGAGCTATGACCACAGGTGGCTGAAGTAGAGTGGAAGACACTGGAAGAGGTCAAGAAACCAAGAGACCAGGAAGGTAGTAGAAGAATACCCACCTAGATGTTAAGATCCTCAAGAATTAGAATAAAGTAGTACTGGAGATAGTGAGCTACGTAAGATAAAATCTTCACAGAATAAGGGGCAATAAGTGGGGAGTAAGCCAAGGTT
Source organism: Physeter macrocephalus (assembly GCF_002837175.3). Classification (NCBI taxonomy): domain Eukaryota; kingdom Metazoa; phylum Chordata; class Mammalia; order Artiodactyla; family Physeteridae; genus Physeter; species Physeter macrocephalus. Next base: position 35,418,285 of record NC_041233.1, on the reverse strand, counting down.
CAATGGAAAACTGCAAGGAGCAGCAGTAGCTGGTATTATCTGATGAGATGATTCAAAACCATCTCTTTTGTTTGACGTTAAGTAAGACTGGAGGGAGAGTGGTGCAGAAGTAGCAAAGAGGGGCAAGGAGGATAACCCATCTCCAGGCCCAAAGGAGAGGTGGTGTGGAAGAGAAACTTCCAACACTGTAGTGGGCTGCAAAAAAATCACTGTCCTCCAGTGTGAATCAAGTTTCAGTTGCTAGCATTCTTAATCAGATGCCCATGACCTCAAAAAATTCAGGAGGTCCATGAACTTTGATGAAAAAAAATTACATCTTTAGTTTCACTAACCCCTAACTGAAATTTAAATATAATTATTTAATTATGAGAGTAGGCAAAGCCCACAGTAGTGTTAGAAGTACCTGTAACCTTGTTACCAAAAGAATCATAGTCTCATCAAATTACACTGTTGCAGATAACTCAGAGTATTATTTATGTTCATCATTATTTAAAAATTAGGGCAGTTATTAAAACCCATCTCTGGGTTATTTAATGAGTTAATAAAAGAAAATACATATTATTATATCTTAAAATTTTTTAAATTACATTAATAGTGGTATTTCAATATAATTGGTTTCCTTTGTAATCCAAAGTATTTTATTTTACACACATTTAAAAACATTAGTCTGTCCAAAAAACATAAGAATGCTTGAGAGCAAGAAGATGAATAGAAAGGTCAGAAAAAGAGGCACCATGAAAAGGCTTCAGGGATTGGAGAGCAGCAGGAAGAAAGGGTCTGCCAAAGAGATTATACAGAGCCTTAGAGAATAAAGGTCAATGTGAGGTTAAAAACAATGAGGGAGATACAGAAAATGTTTCATGAAAAAGGCAAGCTGCAACACAAAATGCATGATACCACCTGTATAAAACACAAGAAATGGAAATATATTTTTGTAAATGGAGAGGAAATTTTAGTATACATAAAGTAGCAACAGCGGTTACCAATGAAAAGTAAACCGAGAAAGGGACAGAGCCGAAAGAGAGAAGTAAAGAGGAAACTTCACTTTTCTGTATTGTTTGAATTATTTACTACGAGCATGTATTACACTAAAAACAAAACAAAAAAAAAAACAAACAAAAACAAAACTAGTTGTTTTTAGGTGAATCCCTTTTCTGTTTTCCTTACTAGTTTCTTTGGTATTCTTGCAGGACACTAGTAGGAGGCTAGGCCTCCAGGCTCTCCAGGGAACTCAGTGATAAATTCTTCGAGGGAATGTTGTCCAGAAACATTTTTTACAGCAGGGTGAGACGGGCATCATAGGGAATAGTTTTAGCTATTTGGGGCTGTCATGAAACAATCAGCCTTGTGTTAGCCCTTCAAACATTTGACTTTTGTGCTGAAGCAAGCAGGAAATTGGAAGCTTCATCTCCTGCAGCTCTCTCTTCATGATTCAAAGCATTCTGGGACAGGTAACTGCCAAGCAGGCTGGGACTAATAGGTACTTCTTATCAAACAAAGCAAACACTGATAGCACTTTCAAGTTGAACTGCTATTGCTGGTGTATAGGGAGCCTGACTTTTTTGTTCATCATGCGTACAGAAACCTTACTGAACTCATTTATTAGTTTTCCAACTTTATCAATTGATTCTCTTGGTTTTTCTAGGTAGATTATACGCTCTGCAAAGGGCATATGCAGATTACAAGTTTCGACTTTCCCTTTCAAATATTTACAGGCATACCTTTGTTTCATTGCAGTGTGTTTTTTTTTACAAATTAAAGGTTTGTGGCAGCCTTGTGTCAAGTAAGTCTATTGATGCCATTTTTCCAATAGTATTTTTGCTCATTTCATGTCTGTATCACATTTTGGTAACTCTCAAAAAATGACAAACTTTTTCATTTTTATTATATTTGTTATGGCGATCTGTGATCGCTGTTACCACTGTAAGTGTTTTGGGCACCTTGGACTGCGCCCACATAAGACAGCAAACTTAATCAATAAATGTTGTGTGTGTTCTGACTGCTCCACCAACCAGCCATTCCCCCATCTCTCTCTCTCTCTCTCTTTGGGCCTCCCTATTTCCTGAGACACAACAATACTGAAATTACGCCAATTAAATACCCTACAGTGGCCTCTAAGTGTTCAAGCGAAAGAAAGGTCGCACATCTCTCACTTTAAATCAAAAGCTAGAAATGATTAAGCTTAGTGAGGGAGGCATGTCGAAAGCCAAGACAGGCCCAAAACTAGGCCTCTTGCACCAAACAGTTAGCCAAGTTGTGCGTGCAAAGGAAAAGTTCTTGAAGGAAATTAAAAGCGCTGCTCCAGTGAACACATAAATGGTAAGAAAGCAAAACAGCCTTATTGCTGATATGGAGAAGCTTTTAGTGGTCTGAACTGAAGATCAAAGCAGTCACAACATTCCCTTAACCCAAAGCCTAATCCAGAGCAAGGTCCTAACTCTCTTCAATTCTCGGAAGGCTGAGAGAGATGAGGAAGTTACAGAAAAAAGTTTGAAGCTAACAAAGGCTGGTTCATGAGGTTTAAGGAAAGAAGCCATCTCCATAACATAAAAGTGCAAGGTGGGGCTTCCCTGGTGGCGCAGTGGTTGAGAGTCCGCCTGCCGATGCAGGGGACATGGGTTCGTGCCCCGGTCTGGGAAGATCCCACATGCCGCGGAGCGGCTGGGCCCGTGAGCCATGGCCGCTGAACCTGCGCGTCCGGAGCCTGTGCTCCGCAACGGGAGAGGCCACAACAGTGAGAGGCCCGCGTACCGCAAAAAAAAAAAAAAAAAACCCAAACAAAAAAAAGTGCAAGGTGAAACAGCAAGTGCTGATGAAGAAGCTGCAGTAAATTAGCCAGAAGATCTAGCTAACATAATTAATGAAAGTGACTAAACAACAGATCTTCAATGTATGTAGATGAGACAGCTTTTTTTTTTTTTTTGGCCACGCCTCATGGCCTATGGGATCTTAGTTCCCTGACCAGGGACGGAACCCGTGCCCCTTGCACCGGAAGCACAGAGTCTTAACCACTGGACCACCAGCAAAGTCCTGAAACAGCCTTATCTTGAAAGAAGATGCCATCTAGGACTTTCATAACTAGAGAGGAGAAATCCATGCCTGACTTCAAAGCTTCAAAGCACAGACTGACTCTCTTATTAGAGGCTAATGCAGCTGGTGACTTTAAGTTGAAGCCAATACTCATGTACCATCCCGAAAATCCTAGAGCCCTTAAGAATTATGCTAAATCTACTCTGCCTATGCTCTCTAAATGAAACAACAAAGCCGGGGTGACAGCACATCTGTTTACAACGTGGTCTACTGAATATTTTAAGCCCACTGTTGAGACCTACACTCAGAAAAAAAAGATTCCTTTTTAAATATTACTGCTATATATATATATATATATATTACTGCTCATTGAAAATATTTGCAGATGGTGCAACAGACAGGGGCTTAATCTCCAAAATATAAAAACAGCTCGCACAACTCAACAACAAAAAACCAAACAACCCAATCGAAAAATGGACAGAAGACCTTAATAGACATTTCTCCAAAGAAGACATACAGATGGCCAGTAGGCACATGAAAAGATGCTCAACATCACTAATCATTAGAGAAATGCAAATCAAAACCACAGTGAGATACCACCTCACACCAGTCAGAATAGCCATCACTAAAAAGTCTACAAATAAATGCTGGAGAGGGTATGGAGAAAAGGGAACCCTCCTACACTGCTGGTGGGAATGTAAGAAGATCCATGCACCCCCTATGTTCATAGCAGCACTATTCACAATAGCCAAAACATGGAAACAACCTAAATGTCCATCAACAGATGAATGGATAAAGAAGATGTGGTCCATACAGACAATGAAATATTACCCAGCCATTAAAAAAGAACGAAATAATGCTGTTTGCAGCAACATGGATGCAACTAGAGATGATCATACTAAGTGAAGTAAGTCAGAAAGAGAAAGACAAATACCATAAATCACTTATATGTGGAATCTAAAATATGGCACAAATGAACCTATCTACAAAACAGAAACAGACTCACAGACAAAGAGAACAGACTTGTGGTTGCCAAGGAAGAGAGGGATGGGAGAGGGAAGAGGGAAGGACTGAGAGTTTGGGACTAGCAGATGTAAACTATTATATATAGGATGGATAAACAACAAGCTCCTACTGTATAGCACAGGAAACTATATTCAATATCCTGTGATAAACCATAATGGAAAAGAATATAAAAAAAAGAACACCTCTATGTGTATAACTGGGTCACTTTGCTGTACAGCAGAGATTGGCACAACACTGTAAAGCAACTAGATTTCAATAAAAAAATAAAATTAAAAAAATTAAAAAGTAAAAAAATAAAATATTACTGCCCATTGACAATGCACCTGGTTACCCAAGAGCTCTGATGGAGATGTACAATGAGATTAGTGTTGTTTTCATGCCTGCTAACACAACATCCATTATGCAGCCCATGGATCAAGGAGTCATTTCAAATTTCAAGTCTTATTATTTAAGAAATACATTTCATAAGGCTATAGTTGCCATACACAGTGATTTCTCTGATGAATTTGAGTAAAGTAAATTGAAAACCTTCTGGAAAATATACACCATTCTAGATGCCATTAAGAACATTCATGGGGGCTTCCCTGGTGGCGCAGCGGTTGCGCGTCCGCCTGCCGATGCAGGGGAACCGGGTTCGCGCCCCGGTCTGGGAGGATCCCACATGCCGCGGAGCGGCTGGGCCCGTGAGCCATGGCCGCTGAGCCTGCGCTCCGGAGCCTGTGCTCCGAAACGGGCGAGACCACAGCAGAGGGAGGCCCGCATACCACAAAAAAAAAAAAAAAAAAAAAAAAAGAACATTCATGATTCATGAGAAGAGGTCAAAGTATCAACATTAACAGAAGTTTGGACAAAGCGGATTCCAACCCTCATGGATGACTTTGAAGGGTTCAATACTTCAGTGGACGAAGTAACTGCAGATATTGTGGAAACAGCAAAAGAACTAGAATTAGAAGTGGAGCCTGAAGATGTGACTGAATTGCTGTAATCTCATGATAAAACAATGACAAATGAGGAGTTGTTTCTTATGGATGAGCAAAGAAAGTGGTTTCTTTGTTTTTTGTTTTTTTGCGGTACGCGGGCCTCCCACCGTTGTGGCCTCTCCCATTGCGGAGCACAGGCTCTGGACGTGCAGGCTCAGTGGCCATGGCTCACGGGCCCAGCCGCTCCGCGGCATGTGGGATCTTCCCGGACCGGGGCACGAACCCATGTCCCCTGCATCAGCAGGCGGATTCTCAACCACTGCGCCACCAGGGAAGCCCAACAAAGTGGTTTCTTGAGATGGAATCTACTCCTGGTAAAGATGCTATGAAAACTGCTGAAATGACAGCAAAGGATTTAGACTACTACATAAACTTATTTGATAAAACAGCAGTAGTCTGTGACAGGATTGGCTCTAACTTTGAAAGCAACTCTGTGGGTGAAATGCTATCAAACAGCACTGCACGCTACAGAGAAACTGTTCATGAAAAGAGGAGTCAAACAATGCAGCACACTTCACTGCTGTCTTAAATTGCCACAGCCGCCCCAGCCTTCAGCAACCCCCACACTGATCAGTCAGCAGCCATCAGCATCAAAGCAAGATGCTCCACCAGCAAAAAGATTGACTTGCTGAAGTTGCAGGTGACAGCATTTTTTAGCAATGAAGTATTTTTAAATTAAGGTATGCATATTGGTCTTTCTAGACAATGCTATTTCCCACTTGGTAGACTACACTGTAGTGTAAACAACTTTTACATGCAGTAAGAAACCAAAAATTTGTTTGACTCTCTTTATTACAAAATTTGCTTTATTGCGGTGGTCTGAAACCAAACCCACAAAATCTCCAAGGTATGACTGTATACCTTGTTATACAAAATTCCACTGCAAGAGGCCTCCAGTTAAACGTTTAACAGCAGCATTAAAAATGAGCTCTTAGGGACTTCCCTGGTGGTCCAGTGGGTAAGACTCCACGCTCCCAATGCAGGAGGCCCAGGTTCGATCCCTGGTCAGGGAACTAGATCCTGCAACCAAGACCCAGTGTGGTCAAAATAAATATATTTTTTTAAATGAGCTCTTAGTATTGTTCTTTTTTTTCTTAGAAAATATCTTACCAGTTGAGTTTACTATATGCTTCAGTTAGGTTCACCTCTTATCAGGTTAAGGAAGTTTCTTTCTTTTCCTAAACCTAGTCTATCAGAACTGGTTACTGAATTTTATCTAACAGCTTTATATACATACATACATATATATATATACACACACACACACACATATTTTGTATTTAATTTTTATTTCATATTAGAGCATACCTGATTTACAATGTTGTATTAGTTTCAGGTGTACAGAAAAGTGATTCAGTTATACATATATCTACTCTTTTTCAACTTTGTTCCCCATTTAGGTTATAACAGAATTTTGAGCAGAGTTCCCTGTGCTATATAATAGGTCCTTGTTGGTTATCTATTTTAAATATAATAGTTTTGTCATCAACTAAAATGATATTGTTTTCCTTCTTTGATTTATTAATGTAGTCTTAACGATACTAATAGATTTCCTAAGGTTAAATCATCCTTAAACCTCTGGGACAGCTTGACCCTATACTTTTAATATACTTTGGGGATCAGTTTGCTAGTATTTTATTTTGGATTTTACAATTAGGTGATGAGAAGAACCTATTGTCTTCTTTTCTTGTGCTATCATTTTTGCTAGCAGAGTTATGCTAGTTTCAAAGAGTATCTTCTCTTTTGCATTTTTTTCTTTCCTCTGGAAATAATGTGTAACATAGGCATTATCAATTACTTTAAAGTTCTGTAAAACATCTGGCCCTTTTAAAAGATATATCTTTGACAATTTTTTCTATTTCTTCATCAGCTACTGGATTATCAAGCTTCTCCATTCCTTCTAACAATTTCAGTAATTTACATTTTCCTAGAAAATAATCCATCTCATCCAATTTCTAGGATATGTGGCATAAAGTTATGCATAATATTCTCTTATAAGGCTTTCATCTTGCTATTTATAGAGATGTCCCTAGCTCGTTTTTAATATTTGCTTCTAGTTTGTTTTCTTAAGCAGACTTGCTCAGAGTCTGCCACCTTTGGATTTTACTCATCGAGTTGTTTTGGTTTTCATTAACTTATAATTTTATATTTATTAATTCCTTCATTCTAATTTATTTTATTGTTTAAAAACAGTGTGAATTGATTATCTTGTTCATTCAGGTTTTTTTTGAATTTTAATTTACTTTTTACACAGCAGGTTCTTATTAGTCATCCATTTTATACACATCAGTGTACATCCATTTTATACACATCGTATACCTGTCAATCCCAATCTCCCAGTTCATCACACCACCACCGCTCCCCCCACCACTTTCCCCCCTTAGTGTCCATACATTTGTTCTCTACATCTGTGTCTCAATTTCTGCCCTGCAAACCAGTTCATCTGTACCATTTTTCTAGGTTCCACATATATGCGTTAAAATACGATATTTGTTTTTCTCTTTCTGACTTACTTCACTCTGTATAACAGTCTCTAGATCCATCCATGCCTCTACAAATGACTCAATTTCAATCGTTTTTTATGGCTGAGTAATATTCCATTGTATATATGTACCACATCTTCTTTATCCATTCATCTGTCGATGGGCATTTAGGTTGCTTCCATGTCCTGGCTATTGAAAATAGCCCTGCAAAGAACACTGGGGTACATCTGTCTTTCTGAATTATGGTTTTCTCTGGGTATCTGCCCAGTAGCGGGATTGCTGGGTCATATGGTAATTCTATTTTTAGTTTTTTAAGGAATCTCCATACTCTTCTCCATAGTGGCCTGTATCAATTTACATTCCCACCAACAGTGCAAGAGGGTTCCCTTTTCTCCACACCCTCTCCAGCATTTGTTGTTTGTAGATTTTCTGATGATGCCCATTCTAACTGGTGTGAGGTGATACCTCATTGTAGTTTTGATCTGCATGATGTTCAGCAGCTTTTCATGCACTTCTTGGCCATCTGTATGTCTCCTTTGGAGAAATGTCTATTTAGCTCTTCTGCCCATTTTTGGATTGGGTTGTTTGTTATTTTAATATTGAGCTGCATGAGCTGTTTATATATTTTGGAGATTAATACTTTGTCCATTGATTCGTTTGCAAATATTTTCTCCCATTCTGAGAGTTGTCTTTTCATCTTGTTTGTAGTTTGCTTTGCAAAAGCTTTGAAGGTTCGTTAGGTCCCATTTGTTTATTTTTGTTTTTATTTCCATTACTCTAGGAGGTGGATCAAAAAAGATCTTAGTGTTCTTCCTATGTATTCCTCTAAGAGTTTTATAGTGTCTGGTCTTACATTTAGATCTCTAATCCATTTTGAGTTTATTTTTGTGTATGGTGTTAGGGAGTGTTCTAATTTCATTCTTTTGCATGTAGCTGTCCAGTTTTCCCAGAACCACTTACTGAAGAGACTGTCTTTTCTCCATTGTATATCCTAGCCTCCTTTGTCATAGATTACTTGACCATAGGTAGGTGGGTTTATCTCTGGGCTTTCTATCCTGTTCCACTGATCTATATTTCTGTTTTTGTGCCAGTACCATATTGTCTTGATTACTGTAGCTTTGTAGTATAGTCTGAACTCAGGGAGTCTGATTCCTCCAGATCTGTGTTTTTCCCTCAAGACCGCTTTGGCTATTTGGGGTCTTTTGTGTCTCCATACAAATTTTAAGATTTTTTGTTCTAGTTCCATGAAAAATGCCGTTGGTACTTTGATAGGGATTGTATTGAATCTGTAGATTACTTTGGCTAGTATAGTCATTTTAACAAAATTGATTCTTCCAATCCAAGAACATGGTATATCTCTCCATCTGTTGTATCATCTTTAATTTCTTTCATCAGTGTCTTACAGTTTTCTGCATACAGGTCTTTTGTCTCCCTAGGTAGGTTTATTCCTAGGTACTTTATTCATTTTGCTGCAGTGGTAAATGGGAATGTTTCCTTAATTTCTCTTTCAGATTTTTCATCATTAGTGTATAGGAATGCAAGAGATTTCTGTGCATTAATTTTGTATCCTGCAGCTTTACCAAATTCATTGATTAGCTCTAGTAGTTTTCTGGTGGCATCTTTAGGATTCTCTATGTACAGTATCATGTCATCTGCAAACAGTGACAGTTTTACTTTTTCTTTTCCAGTTTGTATTCCTTTTATTTCTTTTTCTTCTCTGAATGCTGTGGCTAAAAATTCGAAAACCATGTTGAATAACAGTGGTGACAGTGGACATCCTTGTCTTGTTCCTGATCTTAGAGGAAATGCTTTCAGTTTTTGACGATTGAGAATGATGTTTGCTGTGGGTTGGTCGTGTATGGCCTTTATTATGTTGAGGAAAGTTCCCTCTATGCCCACTTTCTGGAGAGTTATCATAAATGGGTGTTGAATTTTGTCAAAAGCTTTATATGCATCTATTGAGATGATCATATGGTTTTTCTTCTTCAGTTGGTTAATATGGTGTATCACATTGACTGATTTGCGTATA
>NC_041233.1:35407008-35408523 GCF_002837175.3 Physeter macrocephalus | reverse complement strand
TCTTCTCTAAATGTTTGATAAAATTCACCTGTGAAGCCATCTGGTCTTGGGCTTTTGTTTGTTGGAAGATTTTATATCACAGTTTCAATTTCATTACTTGTGATTGGTCTGTTCATATTTTCTATTTCTTCCTGGTTCAGTCTTGGAAGGTTATACCGTTCTAAGAATTTGTCCATTTCTTCCAGGCTGTCCATTTTATTGGCAAAGAGTTGCTTGTAGTAGTCTCTTAGGATGCTTTGTATTTCTGCAGTGCCTGTTGTAACTTCTCCTTTTTCATTTCTAATTTTATTGATTTTGAGTCCTCTCCATCTTTTTCTTGATGAGGCTGGCTAATGGTTTATCAATTTTGCTTACCTTCTCAAAGAACCAGCTTTTAGTTTTACTGATCTTTGCTATTGTCTTCTTTGTTTCTATTTCATTTATTTCTGCTCTGATCGTTATGATTTCTTTCCTTCTACTAACTTTGGGTTCTGTTTATTCTGGTCAGAAAAGATGCTTGATATGATTTCAATTTTCTTAAATTTACTGAGGCTTGATTTGTGACCCAAGATGTGATCTATCCTGGAGAATGTTCCATGTGCACTTGAGTAGAAAGTGTAATCTGCTGGTTTTGGATGGAATGTCCTATAAATATCAACTAAATCTATCTGGTCTTATTGTGTCATTTAAAGCTTGTGTTTCCTCATTAATTTTCTGTCTGGATGATCTGTCCATTGGTGTGAGGTGTTAAAGTCCCCCACTGTTATTGTGTTACTGTAGATTTCCTCTTTTACAGCTGTTAGCAGTTGCCTTATGTTTTTTTTGGGGGGGGGGGCGGGGTACGCGGGCCTCTCGCTGCTGTGGCCTCTCCCGTTGCGGAGCACAGGCTCCGGATGCGCAGGCCCAGCGATCATGGCTCACGGGCCCAGCCACTCCGCGGCATGTGGGATCCTCCCAGACCGGGGCGCGAACCCGGTTCCCCTGCATTGGCAGGCGGACGCACAACCACTGCGCCACCAGGGAAGCCCTGCCTTATGTATTGAGGTGCTCCTATGTTGGGTGCATATATAATTGTTATATCTTCTTTTTGGATTGATCCCTTAATCATTATGTAGTGTCCTTCCTTGTCTCTTGTAACATTCTTTATTTTAAAGTCTATTTTATCTGATGTGAGTATTGCTACTCCAGCTTTCTTTTGATCTCCATTTGCATGGGGTATCTTTTTCCATCCCCTCACTTTCAGTCTGAATGTGTCCCTAGGTCTGAAGTGGGTCTCTTGTAGACAGCATATGTATGGGTCTTGTTTTTGTATCCATTCAGCGAGCCTGTGTCTTTTGGTTGGAGCATTTAATCCATTCACGTTTAAGGTAATTATCGATATGTATGTTCCTATGACCATTTTCTTAATTGTTTTGGGTTCGTTTTTGTAGGTCCTTTTCTTCTCTTGTGTTTTCCACTTAAAGAAGTTCCTTTAGCATTTGTTGTAGAGCTGGTTTGGTGGTGCTGAATTCTCTTAGCCTTTGCTTGTCTGTAAAG
>NC_041233.1:35343273-35406151 GCF_002837175.3 Physeter macrocephalus | reverse complement strand
TTGTAGAGCTGGTTTGGTGGTGCTGAATTCTCTTAGCCTTTGCTTGTCTGTAAAGCTTTTGATTTCTCCGTCAAATCTGAATGAGATCCTTGCCACGTAATCTTGGTTGTAGGTTCTTCCCTTTCATCACTTTAAGTATATCATACCACTCCCTTCTGGCTTGTAGAGTTTCTGCTGAGAAATCAGCTGTTAACCTTATGGGAGTTCCCTTGCATTTTATTTGTCGTTTTTCCCTTGCTGCTTTTAATAATTTTTAATTTTTGCCAATTTGATTACTATGTGTCTTGGCGTGTTTCTCCTTGGGTTTATCCTGTATGGGACTCTCTGCGCTTCCTGGACTTGGGTGGCTATTTCCTTTCCCATGTTAGGAAAGTTTTCAACTGTAATCTCTTCAAATATTTTCTCAGGCCCTTTCTCTCTTTCTTCTCCTTCTGGCACCCCTATAATGCGAATGTTGTTGCATTTAATGTTGTCCCAGAGGTCTCTTAGGCTGTCTTCTTTTCATTCTTTTTTCTTTACTCTGTTCCGCAGCAGTGAATTCCACCATTCTGTCTTCCAGGTCATTTATCCATTCTTCTGCCTTAGTTATTCTGCTTTTGATTCCTTGTAGTGTATTTTTCATTTCAGTTATTGTATTCTTCATCTGTTTGTTTGTTCTTTAATTCTTCTAAGTCTGTTAAACATTTCTTGCACCTTCTCTATCTGTGTCTCCATTCTTTTTCCAAGGTCCTGGATCATGTTCACTATCATTATTTTAAATTCTTTTTCTGGAAGGTTGCTTATCTCCACTTCATTTAGTTGTTCTTCTGGGGTTTTATCTTGTTCCCTCATCCGGTACATAGCTCTCCGCCTTTTCATCTTGTCTATCTTTCTGTGAATGTGGTTTTTGTTCCACAGGCTGCACGACTGTGGTTCTTCTTGCTTCTGCTGTCTGCCCTCTGGTGGATGGGGCTATCCCAAGTTTCCTGATGGGAGGGACTGGTGGTGGGTAGAGCTGGCTGTTGCTCTGGTGGGCAGAGCTCAGTAAAACTTTAATCTGCTTTTCTGCTGATGGGTGAGGCTGGGTTCCCTCCCTGTTGGTTGCTTGGCCTGAGGTGACCCAACACTGGAGCCTACCCAGCCTCTTTGGTGGGGATAATGGCAGACTCTGGGAGGGCTCACACCAGGAGTACCTCCCAGAACTTCTGCTGCCAGTGTCCTTGTCCTCATGGTGAGACACAGCCACCCCCCGCCTCTGCAGGAGACCCTCCAACACTAGCAGGTAGGTCTGGTTCAGTCTTCTACGGGGTCACTTCTCCTTCCCCTGGGTCCCGACGCGCACACTACTTTGTGTGTGCCCTGCAAGCGTGGAGTCTCTGCTTCCCCCAGTCCCGTCAAAGTCCTGCAATCAAATCCCACTAGCCTTCAAAGTCTGATTCTCTAGGAATTCCTCCTCCCGTTGCTGGACCCCCAGGTTGGGAAGCCTGACGTGGGGCTCAGAACCTTCATTCCAGTGGGTGGACTTCTGTGGTATAAGTGTTCTCCAGTTTGTGAGTTATCCACCCAGCAGTTATGGGGTTTGATTTTATTGTGATTGTGCCCCTCATACCATCTCATTGCGGCTTCTCCTTTGTCTTTGGAGGTGGGATATCTTTTTTGGTGAGTTCCAGTGTCTTCCTGTCAATGACTGTTCAGCAGTTAGTTGTGATTCTGGTGCTCTCGCAAGAGAGTGAGAGCATGTCCTTCTACTCTACCATCTTGAACCAATACACCTTGTTCAATCAGTTTTAATCTTTCTTATTTACTAATTAATATTTAATTGCTATGAATTTCCCATAAAGTTTCACATTGGCTACACTGGTATTACAGTGTGTTCTTACTGTAATTTACTTCTAAGTTGTGTGACTTCAGTTATGATTGTCCCTTTAAGCTATTTAAAAGCTATGTCTCTTCCCGCCCCCCCCGCCAAGAATGTAGGTGTTTTTGTTTTAGATTTATGTTTTTGTTTGTTCTGTATGTTTTTGTTTTTTGGGGGAAGTAAAGCATCCTCTTGCTGTACATTTCTATGGCACTGTGGTCAGAAACTATAACCTGTTTGTCTTTTGCTTTCTGAAAATCTACCGATTTTCTTTGTGGAACAAAAGATGCTCACTTTTGGGGACTATTCCGTGTGTTGCAAAAGCATATATATTCTCAAGAAATCTATGTGTATGGGGCTTCCCTGGTGGCACAGTGGTTAAGAATCCACCTGCCAATGCAGGGGACATGGGTTCAAGCCCTGGTCCAGGAAGATCCCACATGCTGCAGAGCAACTAAGCCCCTGTGCCACAACTACTGAGCCCTCGTGCCACGACTACTGAAGCCTGCATACCCTAGAGCCTGTGCTCCGCAACAAAGAGAAGCCTCTGCAATGAGAAGGCTGCGCACCACAACAAGGAGTAGTCCCTCCCTCACCGCAACTAGAGAAAGCCCATGCACAGCAACGAAGACCCAACACAGCCAAAAATGAATGAATTAATTAATTAATTTTTTTTTAATCTATGTGTAGGAACTACAGTCAGTCTTCATTAAGGATCTAGAACTGAGAAATGGAAAGCCACTGAATACCAAGTTATTTTCCCCCCCAAAGCCACTGAATACCAATAGTTATTTTTTCCCCCCAAATAAGGTACACAACACCTTATTTCTTCAATGCATTTGATTCATTCTTCTCTCTACAGATAAATTTCTGATTGCTTAGGTATTTGAATCCCACCACCCTGACTAGGAGCAAACCCTCTGTGTCTAATGGCCTGAACACTCCAGTCACCAGTGGCCCAAAAGCAAACTCCTAGGCAAAACAATCCAACTGGCCCCACTTGAATTAGAGGTCCATCTTCAGTCTACTCAACTATGGCCAGGAAAAGCAAGGTCGTTATTGTAAAGACTTTTTAAAGCTCACCCATAGCCAGGTCTCCTCTACTTCCAGGGACATGGAAGAACTACACTTCTTTACCCCCTTGCAGTTAGGTAAGGCCAAATGACTAGTTCCTACTACTAAAGTTACATACATAATTGCTGGTTACAAGATCCTCCAATGTTCTCCTTCCTTCCATAGCAACCGAGAAAGCCATGTGTTCCAGAGGAACAGCTACAAGATGGTAGAGCCTCTGACAGGCTTTCTCTCGACTGCTTACTTGACCCAAGCTGAATATGGAATGAGAAACAAACTTTTCACTCTGTCAAGCCACTGAAATTTGAGAATTTTTTTCCTTAATGTGGCATAATTTAGCCTATCCTGATTAATGCTGTCCTGTTAACCAATACCTCCCAAAGCTGCAAGGAGGTCAAATTCTCTCTATATTCTCTATTTATAATAAAATTGACATCACCAGTACAAATGAAATTTGAGGGACAGAGTCTTTCTTTTCTATAGTCTCCAAATTTTTCTAAAAATAGCATATATTTTTTTCACAATCAGAGAAAAATACTCTTTAAAGAGCTAATAAAAGTTTCAATGGAATTAGCACTTTGGAACTAGAAACTTAGCCATTATCTCGTCTAATCCTGACCACTTCCATTCTACAGAACAGAGAACTGAGACCTAAAGCATGTCCTGAATGAGACTATCCAATAGTCAATACTGGACTAAGGATAACCACTCAGGCCTCTGGATTGTTTAAGTCAGTTAAGATAACACATTTTAAGATTTATTCTCTTACCTTTTAAAAATATACTTTCTACGATTTTCCATGGGTCTTTTCCCCCGCTTTATTCTAATTTTTACATATCTCACCACATTCTTAACCTAAATAAGGTTAGGTCCCCTACTAACCACTCTCCTAGTATTCTATACTTTTCTTTCCTAGCACCAATACTGCATTGTCATGACATAACTGGGTGGGTTTGTGTTTTTTGGTCTCCCCCACTAGAGCATAAGCTCTATGAAAGCAGAACTCAGGGCTATTTTAATTCACTATTGTATAACCAAGTCTGAACAGTCTCTACTCTGTAACAGGTGCTCATTACATACTTATCAAGTTGAACTATACTTTCCAAGTCTTATTAAAGACTTAGAAATAGTTACCAACACTAAACTGATCATCTCAGAATTGTCTCTGCTTCCTCAAAAAGACTGTTTCTTTCTCCTTAGAAAAGTTAAGGGCTCTATGCAAGTGCCAAGAAAATAGGAGGTTTTCATAAAGGGTACTGAAGCCTCCTAGAAATGAAGTAAATTAGGAATCAAGCTTTGTGGAGGAGATGGAGTTCAAATGTACTAACAGGAAAACAAAGTACACCTATTTTGGTCAATCACACCTTTCCTCCTGTCTTATTAAAAAGGGAATTTGATGTAAAACATGAAACTAAAATTCCCCCACAATCCATCCAATCAAACTTAAGAGGAAATCCCAATCATTTAAATTTCTTGAGATGGACACTTAAATCGTTTATTTTTAGGCTTTCTACTTTTCTAACATATATTTTTAAACCTATAACATTTCCTCTAAGTTGAGAATTAACTGTATCCCAAATTTTGATATGACATGTATTTTCATTATTCTTGAATCCCAAATAATTCCTAATTCTTCTGTAACTTATTTGATCCATGTGTGGTTATTTAGAAGTGCACTGTTTAATTTTAAAGATTTTCTCATCATCTTTTGTTATTGGTTTCTAACTTAATTCCATTATCGTTAGAGGACATTGTGAATGATTTCAATCCTTTATTATTTGTTGAGGCTTGCTTTAATGACCCAGCAAATGGGTCACACTCTATCCTTACTGGGTGTGATGTTCACTATATATTAATTATGCTTTTTCGTTGCATCACCTGACCTTATGTATTTTTACTAATGTTCTGTCTGCCAGTTTGATCAGCAGTCAGTGTGGTCATGGTCCCTGACCTAAAATTTTAGGTAATGTACACAGTGCTTACAATGGGTCAGATAGAGTTCTAAGATATAAAATACATTTATATTATATATGTGTTTTATATATACATATGACATATATATATATATCATATATATATAAACTTACAACCACTCCATGAGGTAGGAGCCATTATTCCCATTTTACAGATGAGGAAACAGACACAGAGATATTACTCAATTTATCAAAACTGCTGATGGCCCAGCTAGGAAGAAGCTGAGCTGGGATTTAAACCCAACCAGAGTCCATGCTCTTAACCACTATATATTTATAACACATGATCCTAGGATAAAATATTTTCCCTCAAGTAGAAAATAATTTTACTGAAACAGTACCCCTCCCAAATGGTTAAGAACTATTTTTTTATTAGAAATGCTTAAGATGTGAATTTTAAAAGGATACAAATATTGCATCCTCAGTATCAGGGCAAACTACACAAAAAATATGAGTAGAAAAAGAAGACCGAAAATAATAATGGTTGTTATGAGACGCTGGGGATGTGTTTCCTTTTTGTTCTACTTTTCCATGTTTTCTCAGTCCTGAATATGTATCATCCCTATAGTAAGTAAAAACTAAAGAGCATTCTATAACCGCTGACTTAACTGACAGTGTTCTGCCTTAATTTTCAAGAGGTAAAAAATGTTAGCAAGACCATGAATCACCAGAGATAATGGATACTAAAAGGTGCTTTGTAAAGTATAAAGCTATTCAAATGTTAGTAATTTAAGCATCCCCAAACCAAATAAAAGCCTTTTTATGCCTTTCCCTTTTTAAATTTCAACTGTTTTACTTATTTTTTATTTTTTTTAGTTTTTCTAGTTTTTGGCTGCACCACGCTGGTATGTAGGATCTTAGCTCCCTGGCCAGGGATCGAACCCACACCTCCTGCACTGGAAGGCAGTCTTAACCACTGGACTGCCAGGGAAGTCCCTCAACTGTTTTTAAATGCCTGATTATTTTAAAACTTAAATATTTTGTCTAAACAAATTCATAAGAGCTGATTTTTGAAGGGCAGAACATTAAAGTACCACACATCCCTGAATACTAACAAAAACGAAAGCAACCAACAAATTTACAACAGATCACACTCTTTTAGTATCACTGAAAATCCCCTGATCTGTAATCTAATAAAATGTTGATTCAGTGCTGAAGATTTAAATAGGAAACCCAAACTTAACCCCCCAAAGTGATCTGTTACTTTTGGAAAGGAATTTTTATAACTCCTTAAGAAAAGGGAATAATTCGTTTAAAGATGACTTAATACACACTGTAACACTAAAATTGTCCATATCATAATTAGTTGTAAGAATATCAGCTCAGTCTATTTAGGATATGTTTCTCTTTCAAAGTTTCTCTGCTATTTCTGCAACAGAACCTATGAACAAAGAACGCACAGCTGCCTCGCAGATGTATAATTTCAGTGTTTAGATTCCATTCTTCCTAGCTTCATTCTGCAAGAGATTTTGGATTTTCTATTTCCATATGGTTTTTGACCTTCCTCAGTTTAGGTTCTACCTCCCCACATCTTACTCTATTTTAGTCCATTATTATAGAAAAACACTTCAAATTTGAAACATCTTAATTTTTTTTAAAGCTTAAAACTTGCACAGCTGAAAAGAGAATATACACGAAAAAAAAGATGAACAGATAACTAGAACAAGACAGCCAAATTTCCAAAACTTTCTATTTCTATTTAGATAACTCCCCCCCAACCCCATCCCCTTAATTCTAAGTTTCTTATATTGCAGGTTCAGACATACAAGTTTAATGTATGCACAGAATTTCAGCTTTACTCACCTAATTTCATCAAGTTCTTAAGTTATGGCAGAAACACTAAGCAGTAAGATTTTTTTAAACTTACACTGTGTATACCAAAATGTTTACAGATGTCACCTTTGAGTAGCATGAATATGACAGATTTCTACTTTCTTCTCAGGGCTTTTCTGTGTTTTAAATTTGTTCAGTGAGCACCACTTCTGTAATAAGGAGGCAAAAATGGCTTTTGTTTTGTTTTAAAGAGAAACCTGCGAGGAAAAGGATTCTTTTTAAATGTCTACATGCGTAACCACTTATGTTTAAAAATTTTTTATGGAACAACATAAGCCATTTACTAATATTCCAGAGGACAGTCTCAGCATCATTAACAGGTAAAAATCAGGTTTCATTTCTCAACCTATTTTACTCCCCAAACTGCCCCCTAGATGAGCTTATTCACTTTCATTTTCAATTGATGTGGCAGTATTTTTAAATTTTCTTCCTGTTCTCTCACAGGATAGATTTTAAATGTATTCTAAGAAACAATACAAATAACATAATTATGTTTTACAAATATCTACCCAATTTCAACTACTTTAAGAGTAAAAGCCATGGTAAAGCTGTGAAAAAGGCTTGTCTGTGTGATCGTCATCAACAATTAAACTTATATATGTCTCAGAAATGAGATATACAACACTAATTTTATTTTATTTTATTTATTTATTTATTTATTTATGGCTGCGTTGGGTCTTCCTTGCTGCGCACAGGCTTTCTCTAGATGCGGCGAGTGGCAGCTACTCTTTGTTGCGGTACGCAGGCTTCTTCATTGCCGTGGCTTCTCTTGTTGTGGAGCACGGGCTCTAGGCGCACGGGCGCCAGTAGTTGCGGTGCACAGGCTCAGTAGTTGTGGCTCACAGGCTCTAGAGCGCAGGCTCAGTAGTTGTGGCACACGGGCTTAGCTGCTCCACATGTGGGATCTTCCTGGACCAGGGCTTGAACCCATGTCCCCTGCATTGGCAGGTGGATTCTTAACCACTGCAACACCAGAGAAGTCCCAGGACACTAATTTAAAAAATATTTACGAGAAGGGTTCTGGATGTTTAAAAAGTAACTGTATTCCACTGACCTTTTAATATCCTTTTCTACAATGCACAGGAAACATTAGGAAAGTCAAAGAATGCCAGTCAAAAAGTTACCCATGAAAAGTTTCTAACAAATCTTAAATATTAAAAAGAGGGGCTTCCCTGGTGGCGCAGTGGTTAAGAATCCGCCTGTCAATGCAGGGGACACGGCATATTACTGAAATGTAGACAATAAAAGTTATCTGTTATCAAGTGACCATATTTTGTTGATTTGGTGTATATTTAAGATACTTCTGGATACTGTTGAAATATTTTTATTTCAAGACATTTTAAAATTATTTTTTGAAAAACATATAAGTTTAACAACCTTACCAAAATTTAACAGCCTTTACTTTAACATTTCCCATCAGGAGCTCCTTTCAGCTAGAAATCTAAAATATTTTTAGTTAAATACAAATTTAAGACATTCAAGATCTTATATTCCTAAAATATATTACAAAAATTTTAATTTCGAATAAGAAAACTACCTAAAAATTTCAATATACACAAAAGAGTATGACAAGCACGCAAGTCTCCTCCAGATTTAACTTCAAAATTGAGAGCCTGTAACATTGCAGATAATTTACCTAAAGGCTACGCTCAAAAGAGGAGAAAAGAAAGCTGAGCATGGAAGAATACCACTGGTCATACGCTATTCCCTTCATTACCTGAAATGACTGCCAGGACAGGAAGAGTGACTTTTCAGCCAAAAGTCAGAAATCCAGTGCTGTCATCAGGACCAAAAGCATTACAAGATCTGCAATTTCAGTGACTAACTGCTCTACATTAAAGTCATGGAATTTTCTTTCTTTTTTTCTTTAAGCATAAAACCTTAAAGTTTATCAAGTCCTCTCACTTTTTAAGATAAGGAAACAGAGATCAGATAGAGTTAATGTAGTATCCAAGACTGCACAGTTAGCTTAGTGGTAGTACCAGTACTAGATGTTAGTTTATAAAAAATTAGAAGCCAATACTTAAGTGTTCTGCTGCTTCTTTAAAATTTTTCATATTTCCAAAATTATCCACAGTAGGTGTACTGCTTTTATAATTTTTTAAAATTTATTTATTTATTTTTGGCTGCGTTGGGTCTTTGTTGCTGCTCGCAGGCTTTCTCTAGTTGCGGCGAGCGGGGGCTACTCTTCGCTGTGGTGCGCGGGCTTCTCATTGCGGTGGCTTCTCTTGTTGTGGAGCACGGGCTCTAGGCACGCAGGCTTCAGTAGTTCTGGCACACAGCCTCGGTAGTTGTGGTGCATGGGCTTAGTTGTTCCGCGGCACGTGGGATCTTCCCGGACCAGGGCTCAAACGCATGTTCCCTGCATTGGCAGGCGGATTCTTAACCACCGTGCCACCAGCGAAGTCCTGCTTTTATAATTTTTAAAAGAGCAAAAAATGTTTGCTTTAAAAATTACTAAATACTTCCAGGAGCCCTCTCCCTCTCCTTTCTGGTCCAAGGTCTCACTCTATAGGCCACTTTCTCAGGAAGGCCTTCCAAAGCACCTGCACCCTAAACAGACCAGGTTCCCTTATTACACACTCTTATAATCTCCCTGTACATCCGTTTTGTATATCTTAATATAACTATAATTAGATAATTATTTGTGAAATTATTTAATGTCTATCTTCTCTACCTAGGTCTTAAATTGCTGTTTCTCAGAGCTGTTCTAGGCTCTCTGCTGTTATATACCAGGAGCTCCTGAAATGAGGTCCATAACATAACCATGAAATTATACGCTTGTTACATTTGTGTATTTTTCTTCAGATACTCAAAAAATGACCTTTAAAAGGGTTAAGAACCCAAAATAGTAGATTTATGTTGTGTACCTACCCAGAGCCATCCTTTCTTTGGGGAAACAACCACTTGCCCATCTCACCTGGTTCCAAGAAGGCTATTAGTCCCTGACTGCTCCAGTGGGCATATAAGCCAGTTCTGGCCAATGATGGTACCCCAGACTCCATGTAGACCCGATAACAATCTCTCCATGAGACAGAATACATGCACCTGGGAAAGAATTGCTTTTTCCCTCTCTTGAATCCATAGCAATAAGGCCCATTATAAGCCTAGAGTTACCAGTGGTCCTCTCTGCCAGATGAGGCCAAAAAGAGGTAAGCAGAGAAGACAGACCCCCGATTACATCATCTGAACACATAGATCCAGCCATACCTACTTCCAGTCTTTTCAAAAACGTGAGAGGCGGGGTAGGAGGAGAGCCTTTTTCCCCTTTAAGCTATGAGTTAGGTTTGTCACTTGCAAGCAAAAGTCACCTGAGAGAGCCACCCAATTCCCATTGTTGAAATATACAACTTATATGGTAATCACTCCCAAATGTCTACCTCCAGCCCAAATCGCTGTCAAACTCCAGACCAATATATGCAAGCAACTGCCAAGTAGAACTCTCTACCTGGTGTTTCAGAGGATCAAAACTAAACTATTTTCCTCCAGAAGCCAGCTCTCCTTCCACTTTTTTCATCTCAGCCAACAACACACATCTACCCTACCAGGTTTCCAATCTAGAAACCTAGGAGTCATTCTTGACAATCCCATTCCTCCTCTCTCCCGCAGCTAATTAATTACCAAGTCCTGTCCATTCTACGCCCTAATTACCTGCCACTATCCTAGTCTGAGCCAGGATGGAACAGCTTCCCTACAAGTTTCAGTGTCTTCAGTCTTCTTTCCTTCAAACTGATTCTCCGCTATGTAACTAATCATACTAACTATGTAACCAGGGAAGCCCCCATTAGTTCTATATTAACTGCCCTTATGAACTTGGTTTAGGGACCCCCCCCCCCGAGTCCACAAGACGGATTCCACTAATCATCTGATCTCCTTAAGACCCTACTTAGTGCTTTCTTCAAAAAACATTACTGGGGGGACTTCCCTGGTGGCGCAGTGGTTAAGAATCTGCCTGCCAATGCAGGGGACACGGGTTCGAGCCCTGGTTTGGGAAGATCCCACCTGCCGCGGAGCAACTAAGCCCGTGTGCCACAACTACTGAGCCTGTGCTCTAGAGCCCGTGAGCCACAACTGAGCCCACGTGCCACAACTACTGAAGCCCACGCGCCTAGAGCCCATGCTCCGCAACAAGAGAAGCCATGACAATGAGAAGCCCACACACCACAACGAAGAGCAGCCCCCACTCGCCACAACTAGAGAAAGCCCGCGCGCAGCAACAAAGACCCAACAGAGCCATAAATAAATAAATAAACAAATAAACATTACTGGGGATCTTTGAGCTTGTCATTTTGTTTCTATCAATATTTTTTTTGAACTGATAGCCTTTAAAATATTGGCTATACAGCACTATTTACAATAGCCAAGACATGGAAACAACCTAAATACCCATCTACAGATGAATGGATCAGAAGATGTGGTATATATATATACAATGGAATATTACTCAGCCATAAAATCGAACTAAATAATGCCACTTGCAGCAACATGGATGGACCTAGAAATTATCACACTAAGCGAAGTAAATAAGACACAGAAAGATAAATATCAAAAATATTTGATATCATATCATTTATATATGGAATCTAAAGTATGACACAAATGAGCTTATCTACAAAACAGAAACAGACTCACAGACATGGAGAACAGACATCTTGTTGCCAAGGGGGAGGGCAATGAGGGAGGGAAGTATTGGGAGTTTGGGATTAGCACATGCAAACTATTATATATATGATGGATAAACAATAAGGTCCTAGTGTATAGCACAGGGAACTATATTCAGTATCCTGAATCAACCTTGCTATGCAGCAGAAATTAACACAACATTGTAAATCAATGATACTTCAATAAAATTTATTAAAAGTTGGCTATAAGGACTTCCCTGGTGGCGCAGCAGTTAAGAATATGCCTGCCAGCTGATTCACTTTGTTATAAAGCAGAAACTAACACACCATTGTAAAGCAATTATACTCCAATAAAGATGTTAAGAAAAAAAAAAGAATCCACCTGCCAATGCAGGGGACACGGGTTCAATCCCTGGTCCAGGAATATCCCACATGCCACGGAGCAACTAAGCCCAACGCAGCCACAACTACTGAGCCCACGTGCCACAACTACTGAAGCCCATGTGCCTAGAGCCCGTGCTCTGCAACAAGAGAAACCACCACAATAAGAAGCCCACGCACCGCAATGAAGAGTAGTCCCCGCTTGCTGCATCTAGAAAAAGCCCATGCACCGCAACGAGAAGAAGCCCACGCACAACAACAAAGACCCAATGCGGCCAAAAAAATAAATTAATTAATTTTAAAAAAAGAAAAAAAACTGGCTATAAAATTGACAAACATTATAACTATGATTTAGTAAATTACCCAAATATTTACAATTACTTTTATATCTACTTTAAAAACAAATTAGGTATATGATTGTTAATGATGATATATAAATACTGGATATTGTCTTTAAAATAACCCACAAAACTGGTTGTCACAACTCTCCCACAATTCCCCCCTTACATAATCTGTGCCACTGTGTGAAAATTACCAGCTCTTCAGATAGCCTGTAAGTTCAGAAAATGAGCAAAAGAAATTAAGAGGAAAAAGTGGGGGGGAGGGGGTGTCAAAGTACCTCGCAATCAGACTGGCATACCTCGTTGTGAGAGACCTCATTCAAAAATAAATATTTCTATATACTGCCTGAAACATTTTACTTGTTAAAGAGGTTTAACAAGCATCCTCTCTTAAAAAATCCCTTTTCACAGTAACAGTAGAGCTATAAGTCACCCCTACATTAGTGTGGTTTAAATTCTTCTTCCCAACATCTACACTAAAGGGATGGGAGTTTTGATAAGTGAGAGAAACCCTATTCATCAATTACAAAGCGCATATATTTTTCATATTTTAGCATCTCTGAAATTAGGATGCATCTTACAATCGACGGCTTCTTAAAACTAACTAGAAGCATATTTTCTGTATAAATGGTCTATAAAATTATGGTGCATCTTATAGTTGACGTAATTCAACACAACTCAGCATTTAATCTTAGGGTTAAAGAGTTGTACTGATGTGGTCAATATGGACCTTGAGGTTTTAAAAGGACATTCTAAAAGCATAAACACTAATAAAATGTGGAAGAGGGAAGAAGGAAAGGCTTTCTAGACCAAAATTTAGCCTGAGAGGAAACCCATTTTCCTCTCTCTCCATGTCTCCCTGCTCCCAAGATCCAAAAGTCATGTCAATACAACTATAACTGATGTCCAGCTGCTGCTAGGCTAGACAGGGCCTTTTTCCATTTATCATTTTAATATGCAACAAAGCCAGTTACAGACCCCTTCTACAGTCTAGGAACTAATATTTGTATAAAAATCACTGTAAAAGACCAAATGACTCATGAAAGTACACACTTAACATGTGTACATATCACTGTATACAAATTATGTCAACAAGATTGTTTTTTTAAAAAGACAAATGAGTGACAAAAGGCAACAAACTTTCAGTTATAAGGAAAGTTAAGTACTAGGGAGGTAATGTACAGCAACATGATAAATATAATTAACACTGCTGTATGTTATACATGAAAGTTGATAAGAGAGTAAATCCTAAGAGCTTTCATCACAGGAAAAATTTTTTTTTCTATTTCTTTAATTTTGTATCTACATGAGATGATGGATGTTCACTAAACTTACTGTGATAATCATTTCATGATGTAAGTCAAATCATTACACTGTATACCTTAAACTTATAGAGTGCTGTATGTCTATATCTCAATAAAACTGGAAGAAAAAAAAAACATGAGTAAGTGCAAAAAGAAATATTAGATTAAAAACTTCAGGCATTAAGCAAATCCACCAGGGACTTCCCTGGTGGTGCAGTGGCTAAGAATCTGCCTGCCAATGCAGGGGACACGGGTTCAATCCCTGGTCCGGGAAGATCCCACATGCTGCGGAGCAACTAAGCCCGTGCACCACAACTACTGAGCCTGCGCTCTAGAGCCCGCACACCACAATTACTGAAGCCTGCATGCCTAGAGCCTGTGCTCCGCAACAAGAGAAGCCACTGCAACCAGAAGCCCATGCTCAGCAATGAAGACCCAATGCAGCCAAAAATAAATAAATAAATATATAAATTTATTTATTTTTTTTTTTTTAAAAAGAAAATCCCTTTCTTCAGAAGGGGTTCCATCCAGAATTAGAAAATGGGGAAGACTTCAAAAAGAGATGGAATTTGAAATGGAGCTTGAAGGAGGCAGGACTTGTACATATGACAATTAACTATTTATGCCGTCCCAGTAGAGGGAAGAGTTATAAGCAACAGCAGAAGGGTGGAAAGAACTTGTGCAGGAAGCAAAAATAGTGGAAGATAAGAATCTGGCAAATCTGAGACAAATCCCAAGGAAACAATTTCATTTAATAGAAGGCACTGGAAACTTCTGAGTGGGGAAGTGACAAGAATGGGATTCAAGATTAATTTAGGCAAAAATGAATAAGTTAACCTGGATAAAGGTGGAAGTAAAGGCAAGAAGATCATAACATTAGGCCAGGTGGGATGAGAACCTGATTCAGCTAGCAGGAAAAAAAAAAAAAAAAAAAAAAGATTGAAGAGGGAAAATTATCAAATATACAAATATATACACAGGACATAATATTGTATACAAGTATATCGAATCAAAGAAATTTAAAGAAAAAAGAATTATGTGAAAACCAAATAACACTAGATTTGAAAACTCAATAAATAAATTTCTGGAAAAAATATTAAACACTAAAATTCACACAAGAAATAGAAAACCTACACAGATCAACAACTATTAAATAAACTGAAATGGTACTCAAATTCCTCTCCAGGAAATAAAAATATATATATAAGCCTGAATGCTCTTACAGGTGAGTTCTGCCAAACTCTCAAGTAAAAGATAATCCCAGTCTAAACTGTTCCTGAAAAGAGAAAAAAAGAAGGAAAGTGGCCCAACTCATTTTGTAATCATTATAACCTTGATACCAACATGTATTAAGAACTGTACCAGAGTTGGCATGAACAGAGAGAAGAGTGACAATACCATGAAAGCAGAACCAATAGATGTTGGCTACAGACAAAACGTGATGGGATGGGGAAAAGGACTAGGTTTGGAATAACATCAACAAAAATAAGGAACACCAGGGAAACAAGTTTGGTTAGAAGGATGAGTTCACTTTGAACCTGAATAATCAGGTAGAGGTACGCATAAAACAATTTGAAAAACCAGGATTCAAGGGCAGAAGGGAAATAAAGAATAGAGATTTGAGAATTATTCAGACAGAAGGGTCTGAAACAATGTCAAAGGACCAGAGATGTATGAAAAATGATCTGAAAAGTGAAACTTGGAGAACACTTACATTAATGAGGAAGAAGGAAGAACAGAAAGTGAAAAGGGGCAAAGAGTAACCAGGTCAGTATAATGTCACAGAAGCCCTGTTTTCATCTAGTTAATTCATACTCATCCTTCAGAACTGTCACAGGGTTCCAACGTAACATTTTTAAGAAGGCCTTCTGAGATTCTTCCAACATACACCAGCACCAGGTCAGGCCCCCATTTTAAGCTCTTATAAATACTCTGCACTTTATCTATACAATTATATTTAATTATAGAATTCATTCTTCAATATATGTCTCCCTTAGTAGACTTTAAGCTCCATGAAGGCAAGGCGCGTAACAGTTGTTGACTCCTACCGACTCGTGTGTTACGTTAGAATACAGTAAATATTCGTTGAATGAAATGGACAGGTGAATGATGGACAAGGAAAGGTATTTCAAGAATGATGGGTCGATGTTAAATGCTACAAAAAGCTCAAGCTGACTTAGAAAGGGGGCTTTAAAAGTGTTTATTAGGTTACGGGTGACCTTTGTGAAGGTGAAATCCAGATAATAAGGGGTTAAGAAGTGAACGGATGGCCAGGAAGTAAAGGCAGGAAAAGTAAACTACTCTTGGCAATGTCTAGAGTTGGGATTATGAAGGAGTGAATTATAATTTTACTTCATTTTGCTCTATTTTTCTTAACGAACATGTATCATTTTTATAAGGACATAATTTCTTTTTATTGTTAATATGATTTGAAAAGGAAAGGCAGCAACAAGACAGGTTGAGGGAGTAGCAGACTCAAGGGAAGGTTTCTGTAAATTGAAGAAATCTTAAGCACATTCATACTTGTAAGAACTCTAAGACAACAGAGTAACTTATACTCCATTAAGCAGGAAAGAAGAGAAAAATGAAATAAGGTGTTAACCAGGAGGAAGGACAAAAAATATTCTTCCACTAAGATGGAAGGAAAGAAGATGATAAAAGGAATCCAGTAAATTGTGGAAGGAGCTCCCATTGGATGCCTCAATGTTTTCAGGAAAGGATATGAAGTAGAGCAAGCAGAAAAAGTTTGAAATGAGCTCTACGGAGAATGTGCGGGCGGGCGCGGGCATGGGGTGGTGGTGCAAAACAGGAGTGGGAACACTGATTCTGTTAAGAGGTCATTCTAAATTTCAACTGGCCTTTTGTAAACTGCAACCCATTTCTAGCTCAGAACTGCCCGTATTTTAGCTTTAATTTTAAATATTTAAATAAAATTCTAGTTCAGAAACTTTCTATTTCAACAACTGAAAAGTTATAAGCATTGATACATTCTACTTTAATTCAGACTTGAACTCCTCTTTTGAAATAAATACAATAAAGGAGTTGTTTTCAACTCAAGCAACAAATGAGAGATCATTTCAAGTATGAGTTTACTGAAAAACGCTCCCAAACGTCAGTGTCTGCAGAGAAAGGCTTTCTGTAGTTGTTGTTAACTCTTCGCATGCCTCACTTTAACAGATCCTGAATAATAGAGAAAATCCTGGGTTCAAATCCCAGCTCATTTAGACAAGTTATTCAACCTCTTTGCGTCTCGGTTTCCTCTTCTAAAAAATGAGGAATATACTAACCAGGATTATCACAGGGATTAAATGACGTAACACAGGTGAACGTGCCAAGTTCGTACTATGTACTCAGAACAGTTTGCTAACCGTCTGAAAGACAAAACCTGCAGCACTTTGACCAAATTAAAACATCCGAGAGCCTGAAAGAGCACAAGTCACAAAACGCCAGATCCTAGCACACAGCACATTATTTTTCTTCCCTGACGCAAGCTATTTTTTTTTCTTGCCAAACCTTTCCACTAGGAGTCTGGAAAGAGGAAAAAAGGGTTATATTCAATCCAGCAGAAAGTTTTCAGAAACTGAAGTGCAGAATCACAACAGACATGGCAGCAGAGGCAGCGCAGGACAACAGGTGAACCTCCGAGAAACCTGGCACCTTCCCGCGGGCAAGTTTTGCGGGAGGGCTAGTAGTTAGTTCTTCCTGGCTCTACCGCCCCACGAAACAGACATTCGTTTTCTCTTTTTTTTTTTTTTTTTTTTTTGCAGAAACGTAATGGACAAATCGCGAATATCACCCTCGCAGCTCCCGGGCGGGGAGGTGAGCGCCTTTCCCATTTAAGGATTCAAGAATCGTCCTTGGTGGCGGCTTTCGCCCACACCGCCTCCCCAAACTCGGCCTGAAACCCGGGGGTGGGGAACAAAGAGGGGCCCAGAGGCGGGGACGTCGCGGGGGGCGGCCAGGGGGCCCGGGTCTCCGGCAGGGCCAGGCCCGGGGCGGCAGGGCCCAGTCGGCCGCGGCCTGACACAGCCGGGGCAGCGGGGACCCTGCGGAGCGGCCAGGCCCGGCGGCCCCCAGCTCGGGCCTCCCTCGCGCTCCCGGCTCCCCCCGAAACTTCGCCCCGAGCCCGCGCCAGCCTCCCTGCCGCGGCCGGCCTCTTCCGACGCGCACACGCACTCTCCGGACGAGCCAACTCACCCGGACCCTGGGGAACTCATCCTGCAGCCCTCGGCGCGGAGCGGGGTGGGCGCGGCGAGCCGCCGGGGCAAGGCGGGGGCCCGCCTCGGCCTCCGCCCTGGGCGTGCAGCGGCCCCAGCCCGGTCGCCCCTCGCGCGGCCGTACGATTCTCGTCTCGCGCGGACGGACGCGGCGCAGCCCGAGCCTTCCTGCCCGCCCTCCTCCCTCCTCCTTCGCCGAGCGCTAGCAGGCGGATTCCAATCTCGGCAGCCGTCGCCGCCGCCGCCGACACTCGCCTAGGAGGGAGGAGTGGGGGGGGGCCGGCACGGGAGCAGGGTCTGGGGGGAGGGGCGGGCCTCCGCGAGACTGGTTGCAGCGCGCGCGCACTGGGAGGGCGCCCGCCCCTCCCGGCCGGGGACGCGAAAGGAGCCGAGCGCGCGGCGGAAGTGCCCGAAGGGTCTGAGGTGCTCGGCGCCCCACTGCCGGGGAGGAGGGCTGGCAGCCGGCAAGGGGGCGCCGGGCTGCCGTAGGGGAGGGGGAGTTCTCCTCCGCGCGGCCCCGTCGGCCCCTCCTCACCGAGACGCCCTATTGCCGCTGTGGCGGGGCTGGCCAGTGTCCGGAAGCCGTGTAGAGCAGACGCAGTGCTCGCGCCGCACACGACTGAGCGCCGTGGAACGGCGCGGACTTCGCAGCCCCTTGCTGCGCGCTGGCCGGGCCCCCCGGCACTACCAGTGTTCCGGGGTTCCTTCGTGTGGACCCCTCCCCCCAACAAACTCTAACTCAACAAAAACTCTGACACGTGAGGGCAGGTCAGCGCTTGCGGAATAAGCCTGATCGCTGAGAATTCACACGCCACGGCGGGGAACTGCCCGATCGTGGTAGTAGTGGTTGCGACAAAGAAAAGAATAATGTAGCCACAGTACAACCATTATTCACCCACACAGCTCCCCGGCTTCTCTTTCTGGGCTCTTTGCCAGCGTGCCGAGGCGCAGGTGGGGAGGTGGAGGTGGACAGGCTCCGAGTGAGCTGCAGGGGAAAGGAGCATTTCCGCGTCGGTCCTGGAGCTCCGAGGCCTGGCCCGCCCGCGGACCCTGTGATGGAGCCGATGAATTCCAAAGGCATAAGATGAGGAGCGGCGTTAACCCAACAGAACTGAAGTCAGCGGACTATAAATATTGCTCCCTTCTCTACCTTGGCTCACTCTAGGGATCTCGGATACACTCCGGAGTCTCATTCCCTCCATTTGGAAAACATAAATAATTGTCACTACCTCTTTTCTTCCATTTGTCCTCATTCTTTGGAAAATGCCGTTAAAAGTATTCAATGTCCTGGATGTGAAGAAAGAGTCTAGGTCCCTTTTTAACAACCAAAAGTGACCTTGATCTCTTTGGTAAGTCTTTCCACGAATGTATGGTGTTAAATTAAGTCTCTTTACAAAAGATACTCTTTTTTAAAGTTACCTTTATAAAATCACTTTTTAAACTGTGGGTAAAAAGAAGCAAGGAAAAGGATGTGCCAGGCCCTGATGTTTGTGTTTTACACACATTCTCCCTTGAGAGACGTTTAGATTCCAGGCCTTTAGATTCCATTTATATTCTTCTTTAAATGGCTAAATTCCCTTACATTCTTGTTTAACGGGTTTTTTTGTCCATCTTTTATTCTGTCCCCCTTTTATACATCCACCTTTGCCCTTAATTCCTCAGATACCTTCCGTAATTCCAAGTTATTTTTCAGTTCTATTTATTCTTTCATTTTTTTGCTGAACTCTATACCTGTCTCAGGTTTGAGAGTCATGGATCTTGCTATGCAGGATGAATGTATGATACATGAGTTTCCCTGCATCTGCTAAAATTTGTCACTTTTTCAAGTTTTCTACATAGGACACTGCTTTGATATCAAGGGAAAGGGTGGACCTTTTGCTCGAGGAGATTCAGACTGATTGACCAAAGAACCCATTGATGTAAGCTGAGCAATGTGTCATGGCAGATAAAACTATGACAAGTGTGTTAATATACCCTCTAGAGCCTAGTTCAATTTTCAGACATATGAATCAGTCTATAAAACAGACAACCTCAGGTTGGTAGTTTAGTACATCAAGTTTCCAAAATGTACAAATCTGTGTTGCCTAGGTTGTGTTATATGCCACTGTAGAAATAGGAGCAAAACTGAAGCATCAAATTTTAAGTCATGACATCTTTGCTTCTCTACAAAAGGATCTCCTTTTCAAGTTTTCAGAAATTTTACTAGACATCCTTTTGCTCTCCTTTGATAAGGCCCACCTTAGTGCCCAGGCTGAAATCCTTAGCTTTATCACAGCGGGCAACCTACCTACTGACAACTGAGCAGGGCATGGTGTTTTCTCTGGTTCCCGGCATGTGTATGCATGCTGGCCTGTTTCTCTGGTTTGCCTGCCCACTAAATGAACAAGAGCAGCCAGGAAGCCCAAGGAGACATCTGGACATGTATAGTCTGGCCCCCAAACTCAAAGGCAACACCTCAAGGTCCAAATTCAACATTCTCTAATGTGATGGTTTTCCTTTAAGTAGGTTAATAGAATGCTCTGGAAATGGGCCTTTTTTCTCTGCATAGTCTGTTTGAGGTACAGGTCTCAAGAGTGGTAGTTGCATGCCCAAATCACATAGCATTAGTTTGGAATGCAAAATCACCTTTCTCCTACAGTTCTCAGGACCTCAAGGACACTTTCCCTGATCACCTGTCTTAAATTAGCACCCCAACACAGCCAATTTTATTTTCTTTATACCACTTTTTACTATATGCAATTACCTTGTTCATTTAGTTATTTGTTTATGGTCTGAGTTTCTCTGACCCTCTAGAATGTAAACTCCGTGAGAGCAAAGACCTTGTCAATCTTGTTCTCAACTGTTTCCTCAGAGCCTAGTCCCTGGCACATATCTAGTGCTCAATATTTGTTAAATGAATGAGTGAGATAAGGATAGAATTTCCTCTAAGCATTTCTGAACCTTGTCATCAAGACCCAGGTTTTTATTTATTTATTTATTTATTTTCTATTTTCTTTTAGCCGTGCCACGTGGTTTGCAGGATCCTAGTTCCCTGACCAGGGATCAAACCCGGGTCCCCTGCAGTGGATGCGTGGAGCCCTAACCATTGCACTGCCAGGGAATCCCAACACCAAGTTTTAGAGGGTGGCTTGGACTATGTTGAAAAGGTGAGGGTGGATCAAGGAAGCTATTGGTTATACCATCTTCAGTGAAAAGGAGACATCTGCTTTCAGGGAGGGCATTAGTTTGATAGATCCATCCAAGTTAATCCATCCAAAGTCATTTTCCTGCTGTAAAGACTATGAGGCAAAGGCAGCACTAAGTCATCGTGGGTATGGAGATAAATTAGAGTCCACTAAGGAGGGAATAGTGAAGGGATGCCCTTGGCAGAGTGATGCTTTTAGGTTGGTTTCAAACCCAATATTAATGGACAAGAGTGCTGTGAAGAGTAGAGGAAACAGCTACATTTTTCAGCATGGACACTACTACATCATTTTATTGGTTAATAATACCCTGTCATGGTTTAGAAGGACCAAGCCAAAACAGAAATTGTGTTTGAGAAAAAAAGATGGTTATATATAAATATAACTCAGTGCACAAGATAGAGAAAAGTTTAAAGATCTGAATTTGTTTTTTCTTTATAATGGTATAATACTTGATTTCCCATTCTATTTTCACTTATAAATAACTTGCTCCTTTTCCCATTTCCATTTTCACTTCTCCTTGTTTCAAAGGACTTGTTTCCTATGATTAAAAGATGGTTTAGTGAGGCTCTTGCTACAAAGTAGTCACCACTTGGTCCTGCCTAGTCCATGGTCTCTGTAGACCTCTCCCTACTCTCGGTACACCTTTTACCATAGAGCCCAATCCTCTCCTGGCCCTGTGACAGGAAGACTTCCCAGAGCTCCAGTCCCAAGCCCAGGACTCAGCCTCCTGCTGCTTCTGCTACCTACTTGGGGAGCCCTAACCTTGGCCCCCTTCTAAGCACTGACTTATAGCCCTTTTCTTGCTCTTGAAGCCATGGCCTTTTAGCCTGTGTGGAACTTGATTTTCTCTGCCTGTTGTCTGGACTTTGATCTCTGGAGTCTGCCCCAGGCCTACAACACAGACTCTTCTGTGCACTGATAGCAATGCTTGTTTGCCTTCAGCTTTTTTCCTAGATTCTCTGAGTCCATATTATATCCATCAATCAGGCCTCCTTTCCCCCATTACCTCAACATCCTGATGCCTGCTGCTCTCCTGGACTACCACCTGTTGTTTGCTTACTGCTCTCTGGCTATCAGGTACTGCCTAGAGGGCTGGAGCTCCTCCCACCCAACACCTGGAGCTGGGGCCTCCCTACCCCAGCTCCACTCAGCCCACAGTAAATCTGTCCTTCCCTGTCCTGTAGCAGTTCACCTCCCTGCCTTTCACTGTCCTGAGAGCAGTGGGTTTATAACCTATTATACTTTATCTTTTAACCAGATATAAATACAGATAGAAAGTATATGTATATATATATATATATATAATATATATAGTTGGTTTTTGTTTGGTTAAAAAACAGATATAAATAAATAAAGATAGATAGAATATATATATAGTTGGTTTTTGTTTTTGTCTGGTTAAAAAATGAAGTGTAATAGGTGCTTGTAATATGTATATATGTGTATGTGTATATATATGTATATTTATATTACACATATGTGCATGTATAACCCATATCTGACTCTACTTACTACTCCTAAACACTGATTCTACTCAAGAATTCCTTTGGTACTAGTAGTCCAGAAATCCCAGAATCTGGAACTGAGTATGATTACCTTGTGAATGACCAGTCAAAGAAAGACAAGGTGTCATGATAAAGATTCAAGCTGAGATAACTGGGGAGATAACAATCCTGGATCAGGAATGCTGTGTCATTAACAGCCATACTGTATCAACTGTACATGCTGTACATGGTTATCCAAATGTATTCCTAGGTGTAGTGTGGTGCCACCAATATGCATAGGCATACTAGTTTATCCACCACATATGTTGGGGTACCTATCCCTGTGTGGGACAC
The DNA here is from genome assembly GCF_002837175.3 of Physeter macrocephalus. NCBI lineage: Eukaryota > Metazoa > Chordata > Mammalia > Artiodactyla > Physeteridae > Physeter > Physeter macrocephalus. Next base: position 35,383,546 of record NC_041233.1, on the reverse strand, counting down.
AAAATTCTAGGGGACAGAAACTGTCTTTTTCTCACTCCATTTTTTCCCTAGGATCTAGCACGCTGCCTGGCACACCAGTAGGTGTTCAATAAATACTGAATGAATGAATGACTAAGTGTACTAGGCATTATAGTAGACTCCTGTCCCCTAAAAGCTTAAAATGTAGTAAAATAAGATGTGTACATAATTCCTTTATTTGATGTTTGTTTCTTCTTCTTCTTTTTTTTTTTTTGTGGTATGCAGGCCTCCCTCTGCTGTGGCCTCTCCCGTTGCGGAGCACAGGCTCCGGACGCGCAGGCCCAGCGGCCACGGCTCACGGGCCCAGCCGCTCCGCGGCACGTGGGATCCTCCCAGACCAGGGCGCGAACCCGGTTCCCCTGCATCGGCAGGCGGACGCGCAACCACTGCGCCACCAGGGAAGCCCTGATGTTTGTTTCTGAGTCAGGATTTATTGCCCTTAAGATAGCTGCTAATTCATTTTGTTCTCTACTGATAGTTTGCCCTCACTCGTTTCTTCTATTTTTATCAACAAAGGCAGGGTTGGTTTTTTGGCTTTTGTTTTTAATATTTTCGAAGCTTAGTGTTAAAGCACTTACCTTGAGGGAATGAGAGTCTAAGAAATGCTATAATGATAGCACAGAACTATCACTGACTATCACTTTTTTTTTTTTTTCCTTTTGGCCACGCCATGAGGCTTCATACCAGGGATCAAACCTGGGACCACGGCAGTGAAAGCCCAGAACCACTAGGCCACCAGGGAGCTCCCTATCACTGACTTTAAATTTACCAACTCTTCAACAAACAGTGCTTGAGTTCTGAAGTTCCATGTGCTCTTTAAAAAACAACTTCCTAAAAAATAAATAAATAAATAATAAATAAATAAATAAATAAAAATAAAAAACAACTTCCTCAGTTCTCTCATGGGGAAACATAATCAAATATCCAATCAGGAATCAATAGCTGTCAGTGTTTCTTTTAAAATGTAGGTTTTACATTTGGTTTGCTACCCACCTTAAAATCTGTCTTCCTCGCTCTATACCTGAATTATACCAGCTATCCTAATTGGTCATTCCCTCTTTCAACTGATCTTGCTCAGTTTTTCCAGATTTCACTTAATGAAATGCCACTGTCATCAAAATCTGAGAACCACTGCTGTATGGCAGTGTTCTGTTTGACTGGTCACTCCACTTCCTGCAGAATGGGCCACATTCATTCTCCTTTTAATGTCATTCTCCTGCCTGCAATGCCCAAGTACCACCTCTTGCAGGAAGTCATCTTTGACGGCTCCATCCTAAACCCCTTAGGCTTTTCTCTCTATGGTCTATATCACTGATGTTTTTGCATAGTTTAGCTGTTCCTATGTCTTTCTCCCAAATATGATTTCATACCTTTATTCACTTACATATGAATAGGGGCTTTCTAGCCTCCCAGCCTGGGGAAGGACAGTGTAGAGGGTATCAAAATACACAAGGTATCAAAATAGCAGCCCCAGGCTGGAGCCTACCATTGTAATAGTCAAAATTCTTGCCTCTTAGTTTTCAAGGTCCAACTGGAGGTGGAGGGGTGGTCACATACTTCTCAATGCATCTGCTGTGCTGCTCTGTCCCTCAAGGTCAAAGAGGGTACTCCTGTTCCTCCTTCCTTTCTACCCTCCCCTGCCCGGATTGTTAGCACAGTTGCTGTAGTCACTGCACTGAGCACCTCGTGCGGCTACATTGCAAGACTCCAAGGGGTGCCATCCTGCTTTTTGTGAAAGATGCTCCCTGGAGTTGTGCGGTGCACAACTTGCACCTGGCCCCACTGAACACCATGAAAGAGCCACTCCAATTGCAGGCAGGGAGCCTAGTCCCTAGCTTGCTTAAAGAACCAGCTTTTTAAAATTATTATTAACATTGTATAGCTATATGTAACATTATATATTACATAGATGTAGATATAACACTGTATTTTATTATATAACATTATATACCTTTCAGGGCATTTGGGGGAAATGAAAGTGGCAAGATGAATATTTTTTAGAATTAAGTCAATTAGAATCTCATATAAGATGTGTAATTAATCAAAATGTTCATTTATTTGATCAATGTAAATACTCAATAACAAAACTTATTCTGTTGTTATACTTGCAATAATGCATCATGCTAATCAAATTTTATATATGTACCATATTTCATCAAAACTAAGATACCATTAATTATAAGCACTGTTATTTTATGTACAACTAGGAAAGAAAAGCACTGCCAATTAAACTATGTTACATCATTAATTGTAAGACATCCTAATTTCAGAGGTGATAAAATGGCAAAAAATGTGCGTCGAAGAATTGATGAAATACAATGTGTTTTAATGCATCTAAAAGGCAAAACAACACCATGCAGTCCAGTGGTTTGAAACGTTAGGTTTCTGGGTTTTTGACATGTAACTTAGTTGTTTATTATGCATGATCCTCGAATAGCCACACTATGAATGTTAACCACAAGAGCAGAGACAGTACAGTTCAACTGCATATAGAAACGTAAAACAAAAGTGAATAACTTTTGATTCAGTCACATAAAGTTTAGAAGAAATACTAGCATCAAGTCACATGCTTGGATTACATTACAAATAAAAAATTAACTTTTTGACATCTGCTTATACTGAAAACGTGCAATGACAAGAGGAATGGACATGTTTTTATCTTTGGAAAAAGTCAAACTAAACAATCAGAAAAATCTCAGCGGTGCAATAGAATGACTTTAAATTTATCCTGGAAGCTGAACAATAGTGCTTGCTGCTTATGGGGCCATCAGGAAAAGCCAGCTGTGGATTTCTTTCTAGTACAATTAATTGCTTCCGCTGTATATAAAATCGAAAGAATTGGGTGCTTTAGTGCGGAAAAAGGATATCCTGCTACACTGCTCCTATTTCCTCACAAAAGCTATTATTGAACCTTTTGCCATTAATTCACATGCATTGGATTATCCTGTGATGAAAGACCAAGTGGCTTTTCATTTTTATAGTCTCTTATCTCCTATTTATTTGGCACCTCTCTGGAGATACCTGCTCTTCTCCCAAGACTGGTTAATTGCTAGGATGTCAGAAGGTAGCTAATGACTGACTTCCTTTTCTGAGACAAATTGTGAGCCCATCTCTATACTTTTTCTTGGAGTGGCCTTTCTCACTGCTAAGAAATATTCCGAGTTCTGTTATTACTTGAAATGACAGAGGCATTTTCAGTGCCAGCTTTCAATCCCTGCCCACCGTTTACTTTGAGACCAGCAAGTGACTCTTTTATAAATCCTCTGTATAGACATGCACTGTCCAGTATGCAGTAGCCACTTGCCATGTGTGGCTATGTAAATTCCGAATTCGTTAAAATGAAATTAAAATTTTAAATTCAGTTTCTCAGTCTCGGCTCACTAAGTGCTCAACAGCCACATGAGGTTAGTGGCTACCATATGGGAAGAGTGCAGAGATAGAACATGTCCATTTTCACAGAAGGTTCTATTGGACAGTGTTGTTATAAACTGTGACCTGCTCTGTTCAGGCCTCGTGAACAGTATCTGACCCTATCTCCTGAATTGATGTTTCTGTGCTCACCATTTAAGACAAGTGGTAGAAAGGCTACTTTCAGGATCATCTCTACAGTTTGTTACTTGAGAAGTTTCTCTGAACATGTAGAGCACCAGAAATAGGGGGGTTGCTGTTCAACAGGTATAAGGTTACAGTTATGTAAGATGTGTTCTTACCACAATAAAATAAATAGATATATATGTGTATTTCTTAATGGTAGAAAACTGACCAAAATGTTAATAGTGTTTGTGGCGTCTCCAGGTAGTGGGACCATGATTACCTCTTTTCTGCTTCCTATTTATATGTGTTTTTGGGGGGTTTTATTCAATAAGCACATATTCCTTTCTTAATTAGTAAAAATCACATTTAAGATACTTAAACCCATTCATTTTTTTGGTCACCAGTTTCAAACTAAGGTGGTTTTATCCAGCCCCTGCCTTTAAAGAGAGGAAGTAGTCATTTTGAGCAACTGTTTCTTTAAAAATTAAACTCAGCCAACAGCTTTTAGTTGCGAGATCTGTATTCCCTTCTATCCTAGCATGAAAAGCATCAGAGAACCTGTCCTAGAATCCTGCCAAATAGAATTACAGAACATACCTCTGGAAGAGATGGTTCACGATCACTAGCAATTGTCTCACCCAGGCATTTCTTGGGCATTTTGCCAGGATCCATGCATTTCTAGACTATAGTTTAGAGTCTCAGAATCAAGGCCCAACAGGTTAAGGAGGCTCATGGAGCTGAAGACAGCTCTATTTTTACCACTGAAAAGAGAACCATAAAAAAGAAATCCTTGTTTCCTAAAAGTTCAGGCATGATCATACAGGTTTAATTAGGAACAGCAAGCTGTTTACAGCAAATTATAAACTGTATAAAGCAGACCTCAGTGAACACTCCCAAAGTATGTCCCATGAACCCTTACTTCTCCAAGTCCAGATTCAGCAGATCTGGCTTGGTGAGGTAGGGTGCCGCAATGCCGGCCAGAGGAGTATCCCAAAAGTCCCCTTCCAGAACTTTCCATGACCAAAGGAGAAGGTCAAGAGATCATGGAAAGCCTCTGTTTTTCTTTCCTTTTGTCCTTGAAACTTGAAGCCAATCCACAATTTTCTTGACTGCTACTGCACCTGCCAAGTAGAGAGACACTTTAGATACAAGCTAAGCAACACTATATGGTGGGAAGAACACCAACTTTGGAATCAGAATTCTGGCTGAACTTCCTAATTTTTGACCTTGGGCAGTTTGTCACCCTCTCTGAATCCCAGTTTCTTCATCTATAAAATGAGGATAGGCTTCCCTGGTGGCGCAGTGGTTGAGCGTCCGCCTGCCGATGCAGGGCACACGGGTTCGTGCCCCGGTCCAGGAGGATCCCACATGCCGCGGAGCGGCTGGGCCCGTGAGCCATGGCCGCTGAGCCTGCGCGTCCGGAGCCTGTGCTCCGCAACGGGAGAGGCCATGGCAGTGAGAGGCCCGCGTACCAAACAAAAAAAACAAAAACAAAAACAAAAAACAAAAAAAAATGAGGATAAATAATATCAATCTAATGAGGCAGATGTGAGAATTAACTGAGAGTATTTGGAAAACAGTTGGCACAGAATCCACAGTCAATTAATTTCACTTACCTTTCCTTTTCGTTCAGGAAGTGATTGGTCCATTGGTGTTCTATTGAAGGGGCAGGAAAACAAACTGTAAAACTCTTAATGAGCCTTACTTCAAACACAGCCCAGTGCAGTTCAGTAATTAGTATATGAGTTCTGCTTCAGCTTGGGCTGTGGGCTCCAGTTCTTTGTTCCAGCCTTGGCTCAGGAATTTCCTTCTCTAGAAAGCCTTCGCTGCCCACTTCCAAGCTGATTAAGTGTCCCTCCCGAGTAGTCCCGTGGCACCCCAAGCTTGTTTCTGTCCTATCATTTACCTTGCATTCTACTTCTCAAACCAGGGTACCCAGCATTGGGCATGGAGTGTGGGATGTTATAAGGCATCTTCTCCAGAGCATCAATTTTATCTAATAATAAATAAAACAAAGGGCATATATATATATTTTTTTCTTTTTTTAAGGCAAAATATTAGATTACATAAGAAATTTCAGGGAATTCCCTGGTGGTCCAGTGGTTAGGACTCTGTGCTTCCACTGCAGGGGGCACGGGTTGGATCCCTGGTTGGGGAACTAAGATCCCGCAAGCTGTGCAGTGCTGCTAAAAAAAAAAAAAAAAAAAAAAAAATTAACAATTGTAGAGGGTTCCTAGAAGACATATGTTCATTGTCCTTTGCTTTTAGATCTGCTTTTCAGAGAAGTTGGAGAAACATTTATTGCCATATGATAGTGAAATCACACAGTAACTAGTCTGTTTCTTCCAGCTGACCGTGAGCTCTGTTAGGGCAGGGATTGTGCCTCATTTGCCTCTGAATCACAAAATTTAGCTACTTAGCATGAGGCCTGGCTCAGAGTAGAGGCTCCATGAACGTTTGTGGAGCTGAACCCAACTCTCCGTCTTCCTCCAGTACTTAGGGGAAACTATAGTATTTCCACCAAGGAGAGGAACTTTGAAATTGTTTAACTGACAGGACTTCACATTGAGTGCCTGTTAGATCACAATCTTAGCTGTACTTTTGGGAAGGGTATTAAACTATCTGACCTTTGGCTTCCCAACCTGGTAGGGTTGTGAAGACTCAATGAGAAAAGATTCACAAAGTGAATTGCGCTTGGCACATGGAAGGTGCATGGAAAAAAGCTTCTTTACTTTTCTCTAAAGTCACATTCTAGTCATTAATCTACAAGCTAAGAGATGATTCTGGTCATTTCAGTCATTCCAAGCAACCCAAAACGGACATGGTATCCATGGCTCAAGTCTCAGCCACTGCCTGGAGCTTCTTCTGCAGCACCCTGGTCCTTCCTCCTAAACCTCCAACCTAATATTACCATACCATCCAATGGCTTCCTTACTGTCTTGGTGACCTTCCCATTATACCTGGGCTTATAAGAGAGATAAGTCAACTAGAAGGTGGAGAAAGATAACCACCTGTTAGGAGTGTGAGCTGCAGAGTCAGGACCCATTTCAAGTCTTGCTTCACTCAGTAATCTGATTTGTTCTCCCAACTCTGAGGCATATCTTGATTCTGGTTCTGGAGACAGAACCTGGTCCTGGAAAAATGTTGCCAATTCCTAACTTAGAGCATGAGCCAGGGAATCGGGATCCCCAAATGGCTGTGTCCTTCATTCTATTGTCCTGGGTCCAGAGTATATTAACTGGGAAACTAATGAAGCTTAAGCTTCAGGGTCCCTCACTTTCAAAGGCCCCTCTTTATGCTGAGAGTTCCTTGAAATGTTCTAGGTTGAGAGGGGAAGTCAGGTTGCAATCGGAGCATTCCTATGTAGGCTTTTCTGATAAGTTGCCTAAGAGATTTCAGAAGAAAGAGACACAGAGAGCCATGATTCCAGGAATTTGTTGTGATTCTTTCATGTCATTCTAAATAAATACTCAGTTTTGTAGTTAATTTTGTGTTTGGAATTTTATATTCTTTTTCTTAAAGATGGCTCCACAAAACCTGTGCCTACTTTTCTCCAATGTCTCCCTACCCTACAGCTCACCAGAAAGTCACAAGTATGAGAGGAGGGTCTGCAGGGGTCTCTGTAGTGATGACTCCATGTGAGGTAGACTCACCCTCACTACCTGCGTTCCATCTTCTCCTACAGGCACATGCTGGGCGCCTTGTACCAATTTCCTTCCACAAATGCTAGGACCCTTTAGCATTCCCAAGTACTTCATTAGAAGTTAAAGAGAAAACCTCTGTTAGCTGACTTCTCCCCTGAATCTAAAAACTATTTTGAAATAGTCTCTTTATACCTATTTTTATGCATCAATAGACTTTGAACTAGAGAGAGGTAAGGGGATAACTGACTTGCAAATGGAAAGGTAGTCTGTAAGAACCTTTTCTTTTTTTTTACATTAAAATTTTTTTTAATTGAAGTATAGTTGATTTGCAGTGTTTCAGGTGTAGAGCAAAGTGATTCAGTTATATGTATTTATATATTTTTTCAGATTCTTTTCCATTATAGGTTATTACAAGATATTGAATATAGTTCCCTGTACTATACAGTAGGTCCTTGAAGAATTTTCTTAATAAGATGTTTTGGTTTTTTTAATAGAATTAGTTCATGAAAAAAGGAACACAGATCCCAGCTAACCGATAACAAGGATGGCATCCTTTTGTCATTTCGGTTCTAAATCTCTCCAATCTAATGCCTAACTGTAGATGGAGCCCTCATGATCATTATTACTCAGATAACCTTTAAAATGTATTTTAGAGAGGTTTAAGTAGGATCAAACAGTGAAGTTCATAGTTTAAAAAATACACTGTTTTGGGCTTCCCTGGTGGTGCAGTGGTTGAGAGTCCGCCTTCCTGGACCCGGGACACGGGTTCGTGCCACGGTCCAGGAAGATCCCACATGCCGCGGAGCGGCTGGGCCCGTGAGCCATGGCCGCTGAGCCGGCGCGTCCGGAGCCTGTGCTCTGCAGTGGGAGAGGCCGCGGCAGTGAGAGGCCCGCGTACCGCAAAAAAAAAAAAAACAAAACAAAAAAAAAAAACCACTGTTTTAAAAAGAAAGCAAATCTCAGAACAGTATATATAGTATGATTCCAATTAAGTAAACACAAAGTGTGTGTGCAGTTTGTGTGAGTGTATATACAAGAATAGGTCTGTTTCCCAGATTTCAGAAAACAACAGTGCTGTATCCACACAGAACTAATGTTTCCCAGACTTTAGACAACTGCATGACACCGTTTTTTTTTTCTTGGCCGTGCGTCGCGGCTTGCGGGATTTGAGGGATCTGCGGGATCTTAATTCCCCCACCAGGGATCAAACTTGGTCCCCCTGTAGTGGAAGCACAGAGTCCTAACCACTGGACCGCTAGGGAATTCCCTGCATACAACCTTTGGCCGTATTCATCCAGAACTGCTTGATGAACAGCTTTGACATTTTTTTCAAAAGTCTTATAGGAAAAATAAAATGTATTCTTCTACCAAAAGTGAAGTCCTTCACTTATAGTCAAATATTTATTTCATCTCTTTGCAACTGGCAGGCATTAGAAGGCATCATCTGGCCTGCCTTACCACAGGCTCCAAGGGCCTCTGTGCTCTCTCCCTCCTCCCCTGCTGCCCTCTCCTCACCTCTGCTCTCAAGCCCCATGCCTTCATTGTACCCAAACTGTACCCTAAAGCCTCCACATTTCTCTTACCCTCCACTTCAAATTTTGGTGTGGGTGGTTTCTTCTCAACATTCAGACCTCAGCCCAAATGTCACCTCCTCAGCAGGGTCTTCAGTGACCACCCGACCAAAAGTAGCTTACTCCAGCCCCCAACACATCGCTCTGTTTTATGTTCCCATAGCACTCACTAACTTACAGTGTATTGATTATATACTACTTGTTTATTGCTTGTCTCTTCCCTTTAGAGGGTAGGCTTTATGAAAGCAGGAACCTTGTCTGTATTGTCATCTTCCATGCCTACAACAAAGCCTAGCCATTCAGTGAGTGTTTGTGGAATGAAAAGTTATACTACTGTAATATTATTCAGTGCTAAAAAGAAATGAGCTATCAAGCCATGGAAAAATATGGAGGAGAATGAAATGTATATTGCTAAGTCAAAGAAGCCAATCTGAAAAGGCTACATACTGTAGGATTCCTATTATATGACATTTTGGAAAAGGAAAAACTATGGAGACAGTAAAAAGATCTGTGGTTGTCAGGGGTTAAGGGGGAGGGAGAGATGAGTAAATGGAGCATGGTGAATTCTTAAGCAACTTTATATGATATTATAATGGTGGATACATGCCATAATACATTTGTTCAAATCCACAGAATGTGCAGCACCAAGAGTGAACCCTAATATAAACTACTGACTCTGGGTGATAAGATGTGTCAATGTAGGTTCACTGATTATAACAAATGGACCACTCTGGTGGGGGATGTTAATAATGCAGAAAGCCGTGCATGTGCGGGGGCAGGGGGTATATGGGAAATCTCTGTACCTTTCTCTCAATCTTGCTGTGAACCTAAAACTGCTCTAAAAATAAAGTCTATTAGAAAAAAAAAAGGTATATTGCCCAAGTTGTTGATGGTTTAACTAAGTGTGTAAGTGGAACGTTGAGAAAGATTATTTGACATTAGGATTGTCCTGGGAAAGTCAGAGCTCAGGAGAGCCTAAACCAAAACTTTAGGCAATGTTTCCCAAATTGGAGTTCCATATTCTGTTCTCAAATAAGTTAAACAGGTTTCTTTATTGAGGGAGTCAGTACCCACACAGCTCCCATGTGTGTTGTGAATCTCTAGGGTAAATAGCATATGCAGCTATTTCCTAACATCTGATCCAGAACCCATTCTTCATGCCATGTTATCATTCACGAGCTTAAGTCCAGCTGAATGCCAGTGCCACTGGGCAGAGCCACTTTAATTAGTCAAAATATTTCTCCTCAGAACTAACCCAAAATAATTTAGTCATTTATCTAAATTATTAGATACATAATTTGGCTGATTCCATTCCATGAGAACAATGTTTTCTGTCTGTTTTATTCACTATCATGTTCTCAGTGTCCAGAGCAGTGCCTGGCACACATTCGGTGTTCAATAAATATTTGTTGAAAGAATGAATGAATAAGCAAATGAATAAACATTTTTTATTATTTAAGTTTCAGGTGTACAGCATTATGATTCAACATCTGTACACACTACAAAGTGATCACTATCACAAGTCTAGTTGCCATCCATCACCATACAGTTGACCCCCTTCACTCCTTTCACCCAGGCCCCCAATCCCCTTCCCCTCTGGTAACCACTTATCTGTTCTCTGTGTCTATATTTTCTTTGTTCATTTGTTTTTTTTATATTCCACATATGAGTGAAATCATATGTTATTTGTCTTTCTCTGTCTAGCTTATTTCACTTAGTATATATCTTCAAGTTCCATCTATGCTGTTACAAATTGCAGGATTTCATTCTTCGTTATGGCTGAGAGTATTCCATTGTGTGTGTGTTTATATACAAACACACACATATATATGTGCATATATATCACATCTTCTTTATCCATTCATCCATTGATGGACACTTGGGACACTTAGATTGTTTCTATATTTTGGCTATTATAAATAATGCTGCTCTGGCACTATTTACAATAGCCAAGACAAAGAAATAACCTAAATGTCCATTGACAAATGGATAAAGAAGATATGGTATATATACATACAATGGATTACTCAGCCATAGAAAAGAATGAAATAATGCCATTTGCAGCAACATGGATGAATAAATATTTGTTGAAAGAATGAATGAATAAGCAAATGAATAAACATTTTTTATTATTTAAGTTTCAGGTGTACAGCATTATGATTCAACATCTGTACACACTACAAAGTGATCACTATCACAAGTCTAGTTGCCATCCATCACCATACAGTTGACCCCCTTCACTCCTTTCACCCAGGCCCCCAATCCCCTTCCCCTCTGGTAACCACTTATCTGTTCTCTGTGTCTATATTTTCTTTGTTCATTTGTTTTTTTTATATTCCACATATGAGTGAAATCATATGTTATTTGTCTTTCTCTGTCTAGCTTATTTCACTTAGTATATATCTTCAAGTTCCATCTATGCTGTTACAAATTGCAGGATTTCATTCTTCGTTATGGCTGAGAGTATTCCATTGTGTGTGTGTTTATATACAAACACACACATATATATGTGCATATATATCACATCTTCTTTATCCATTCATCCATTGATGGACACTTGGGACACTTAGATTGTTTCTATATTTTGGCTATTATAAATAATGCTGCTCTGGCACTATTTACAATAGCCAAGACAAAGAAATAACCTAAATGTCCATTGACGAATGGATAAAGAAGATATGGTATATATACATACAATGGATTACTCAGCCATAGAAAAGAATGAAATAATGCCATTTGCAGCAACATGGATGGACCTACAGATTATCATACTAAGTGAAGTAAGTCAGAAAGAGAAAGACAAACGCTGTATGATATCACTTATATGTGGAATCTAAAATGCAACACAAATGAACATATCTACGAAATAGACACAGACTCACAGATATAACGAACAGACTTGTGGTTGCCAAGGGGGAGGGGGGTGGGGGAGGGAAGAATTGGGAGTTTGGGATTAGCAGATGCAAACTATTATGTATAGGATGGATAAACAACAAGGTCCTACCGTATAGCACAGGAAACGATATTCAATATCCTGTGATAAACCATAATGGAAAAGAATACGAAAAAGAACATATATCTGTTTGTGTGTGTGTGTATATATATATATATATATATATATATATATAAAATAACTGAATCACTTTGCTATACACCAGAAACACAACATTGTAAATCAACTGCACTTCAATAAAAATTTTTTTTAAAGCTGCAGTAGGGGCTTCCCTGGTGGTGCAGTGGTTAAGAATCCGCCTGCCAATGCAGGGGACACGGCTTCAATCCCTGGTCCGGGAATATCCCACATACTGCGGAGCAACTAAGCCCGTGCGCCACAACTACTGAGCCTGCGCTCTAGAGCCCACGAGCCACAACTACTGAGCCTGCGTGCCACAACTACTGAAGCCTGAGCGCCTAGAGTCCGTGCTCCACAACAAGAGAAGCCACCACAGTGAGAAGCCCACGCACCGCAATGAAGAAGAGCCTCCCTCGTCGCAGCTAGAGAAAGCCCGTGCACAGTAACAAAGACCCAACACAGTCAAAAATAAATTTAAAAAAAAAAAAAAAAAGCTGCAGTAATGAAAAAAAATAATGCTGCTGTGAACATAGGTGTGCATATATCTTTTCGAATTAGTGTCTGTGTTCTTTGGATACACACCCAGAAGTAGAATAGCTGGTTCATATGGTGGTTCTATTTTTAATTTTTTGAGGAATCTCCATACTGTTTTCCACAGTGGCTGCACCAATTTACAGTCCTACCAATGGTGTACACGGGTTTCCTTTTTTCCACATTCTCGCCAGCATGTTATTTCCTGTCTTTCCCGTAATGGCCATTCTCACAAGTGTGAGGTGATACCTCATTGTGGTTTTGAGTTGTATTTTCTTAATAATTAGTGATGAATATCTTTTCATGTGTCTGTTGGCCTGCCGTATGTCTTCTTTGGAAAAATATCTATTCAGATCCTCTGCCCATTTTTTAAATGGGCTGTCTGGCTTCTTATTGTTGAGTTGTATGAGTTCTTTATGCATTTTGGATATTAACCCCTTATGGGACATACAATTTGCTAGTTATGGCCTTTATTATTTTGAGGTATCTTGCCTCTATACCACTTTGTTGACAATTTTTCTTATAAATGGATGTTGAATTTTGTCAAATGCTTTTTCTGCATCTGTTGAAAGGATCACATGATTTTTAGCCTTCCTTTTATCAATGGATTTATCATGTTGATTGATTTGTGGATGTTGTAACATCCTTGTATCCCTCAAATAAACTTGATTGTGGTGTATGATCCTTTTAATGTGTTGTTGGATTTGTTTTGCTAATATTTTGTTGAGGATTTTTGCATCTATGTTCATCAAAGCTATTGGCCTATAATTTTCTTTTTCTGTGGTGTCCTTGTCTAGTTTTGGTACCAGGGTAATGCTGGCTTTGTAAAGTATTGAACAAGCAATTTTTATTTGGTCCACAGTTCCTCGGTGAAGAGGGCAGAAATTTTGTACCAGGTAATTATACCAAATTCTGATTCACGTGGTTCATACTTCTGGGATATTTGTGGAATATTTATTCTTGCTGCTGGTTTTCCCAATGTACTTTTTCTGGATGGACAAGTTGAAGGCATTAAGAAAATGAAGCAGGAGTGAGACGTTCTGAGCCCACTCTATTGGTGATAACAAGGAACATTTGCATTGCAATTTTCTTCCAAAAGTTATTACATTTGGTTCTCAAAACAAAATGTTGGTGTTATTACCTTCATTTTCAGGTAGATATGCAGGCTTAGAGAGATGCTTCTGATATCACTCAGGTGGTATTAGATCAGCCTTGATAAGACACTGGTCTTATCATGTCAAAGTCTATGTTTATTCCATGGCACCTGGCTGCCTCCCTAGCTGGTTGTGTATATGCCAGGAAGCCACTTCCCCTTTCTGGGCCTCGATTCGTACATCTGGAAAATGCCCAGGTGATCTTTTAGGTTCCAACTTTAAGTTCTGTGACAATGAGCCTTTTTTTCTCCATCATCTCTTTGAAAAATTGCTATAGCTTTACAAAGTACTAAAATAAGAAGATTTTATTTCTCTTTGAAAATCTGATTCGGGTACTAAAAATCAAATAAATTATGAAAAATATCCCTTTCTTTTAAAGTAATGCCTAGAAATAGAATACCTTCAAAAAGAATGAATTGGTTGTGTTAAACATAGTACCCTCCGAGGGGTCTTCATTATTTTTAAAAAATGCCATGAGAGGATTTTACTCTAGCTTATTTCAAGACAAAAGATATGGAAGAAAATATAGCAACTTTTCTAGAAATCAAGTCATTTAGAACAGAAAAAAAAAATCTGAACTAGCTAAATAAATCTAAAGTAGCTAAATAAATATATCTTTCCAAAAGGAAAAGGCCAAGCCTGGTCTTCAGGTTATTATTTACTTGGTAAATTCATTTTGTATGCAAAACATTTGTATTATCCGCATATCCTTGTCTGTTTAAACAAGACGATTAAACTGCTGTTGGGCCACATAGCCAAAAGAGCAAGTGAGTTATATGTTTCTTCTCCTTAGGGCATTTTGTTTTGTCTCAAACTTTTATTTGCGGCCGTATAGAAATAACCTACTTTTGGTTGTCACATGAAGAAACTTTACACAGAAAAATCTGTATTTGCACATCCGTTTTAGGGTTTTATTTTGCTAAAAAGAATTCACACGCCAAAAAAAAAAACCATGCAAAATATTTTTGCACACACTTCTAACACACTATATTCCACTTCTGAAATGTTAAAATTTTAAAAAACTATCCCAAAGCAAGAGTACTTGGGTTGAAAAGTTAACATTATAAAAGCTAGATTCCTAACACAAACACTGCAGACATAAGTGACTCAGTTGCAAAAAGTTAATGTTTATAAATGTTAAATAAATGTCAACAATGAGGAGACAAGAACTGTAGATCCAAAGTGTACTCCCCACCATGAACTATTAAAAATTGTGTTTGGTGTTGTAGGACATCCACGATGTTAACTTGAAATGACACAACCTTAACCCAACACTACGCCAAACTTACAAACATCGGGGGAACCATATTCAGAACTACCTCCTTTTCCAGCTACCTTTAAAATGTTTGTTGCTGTTGTTGTTGATTTTGTGTTTTGGTAAATAAAAGAGTCCCTCAGAATCTATACTAGCTCTGAAATGCAGAAAAACCAATTCAATAAATGACTATGATGAAGTTCTCCTTTGAGATTTTACTTTTCTTTTTCATGATCATACACGTTTTAATGGGCACACTTGTGTGTGTGTATGTGTAAAATCTTTTAAATGATATTTTTGGAAACAACTCTAGGGAAATTTTTTCCCTTTCCTTGAGACCATTCCCTGATAATTTAAAAGTTGTGGGGGTTTTTTTTTGTTTTTTTTTGTTTTTTTAAGAGAAAATCTGCCTAGAGCCTTTCTGTATAGTCAGCAACCTCCTTGTTCCTGTGTATTTGAACTTTCCAAAAATAAAAGAATGCTTGTTTGCAACTCTTGAAAAATCTCCAGGCACTCCCTGCAGATTTTACTCTGCCTGGTGCTTTATACTGACTTTTTCCCTGCACCAGAAGTAAAGAAGGGTCCTGTGGTAGGAGCACGCTTATGTCCCTCCTGGTGCTCCCTGGGGGATGTTGGTGACTTCACCCTTGGAAAAAAAACCTCGGGCCTTTTGTTAGAGACACATCTAACTGCTTCCTTCTCCCTCAGGTAGAAAGGCAGTTCCCTGGAAGCCTCAGTTCTCAGAAGAAAAAGTATTCTAATGCATTCTCATAAAACATTTCAAACATGCAAAGAGAAAATCCAGAACAGGAGTGAGGAGAGAGTAGCAATGATTTGGAAGAGAGCCTAAATATTGTGCTCAAGTGAGAAACATCCACTCAAACCACCTGCTTCAAGGCCATGTTCAATGAGCATAATAACAGCGCTTCCCAAAAGGGAAAGAGACTATACCACTTCCAACCTCAAAAACGAAGCTTCTCTCTTTATCACCAAACAGCTTTAAAATGCTTACTTAACTCAAACTACCACTAATACTTTAAGGAAGTTTGAAGACCCAAGTCTATTTCAATAAATGCTTAAATAATTGCTATATCAACTCAGCTCATACTTTTTCAAAATATTGGCCAAAATGGCAAACGTGTATATATCATATATCATCTTTCCCTTCCAGCAGTCAACACAATTGTATATAATCAGTGTACTGCGTTTAAAGGAAGATACGAGAAGGATGGAGCAGCTCTGAAGTGGGAGGTCCTGCCAGCTCGTGCGTTCTTACTGAGGTTGGCAGAAAGGAAGGTTCCTCTTCCCCACCCAGAGTTTGGGCATGTTCTCAGCCTCTTCTGCCATCCTGTTTCAGACACTGTCTCTCTCTTCTTTTCCACAGGTCACTAAGCCTGTTGGGGGGAGGGGTGCTGAGGAAGACTTCAGCAGTGAGCAGTCATAGTATTGGGAATGAAACACATGCACAAGACTAGACGTTCATGCTAATGAACCTCGTCAAGCCAAACAGAGGCCAAACACAGCCCAGAGTCGTTTTAAAATCTCCTCTCACAAACAGCAAAGCAAAACTGGAAAAACCCAATTCCACCTTCCCACCACAACTCAAAAAGAAGCTAAGCTTTCTGGGGACATTGGATGTTCCAGACTGAAAGAGGGTGGCTGAAGAGCCCTTCTTTCTTCAGCTGTCTATGGAATGAGCCCGACCCTTTCCTGAAGCCCTGTCGATTGCCCAGAGGCTCCCAGAAGACATCCCTCCAATGTCTGGGCTCCCTTGAGAATGTTCAAGCCTGTGCAAGGTCTGAAGTCTGATGCGCAGAGGTAGCTCCATGACGTGAGTAATGGAATAACACTTCCTTTTTTGGTGAGGAAAGCCCAATCGGTCTTAGCTAACAAGCGCTCAGCCATGGCTCTAAAAATACCCTGCAGCGAGGGCTGTTTGGCACTTCATTTTGTTTGCTGGAGGAGCTCTAAAGAACTCCGCAGAATGCTTCAGATTCTCCATAACTGCTCTGAGCTCTGTCCCTGCTCTGGTGACCTCAGGGAAGTGTATCGCGTGGGGAAAGTTACTTTTTCTTTTTCACTTTTGAGTTCTTGGAATTCTGTCCTCAGTGTTTGGAGTACAATTCCAGTCTTGGATTAATTACTAGCTTGGTTCAGGAATCTTCATTTGGCTTCTAGTCTGAACTATGCAAATACACAATCTGTGTGCAGAAGAAAGGACTAAAATTATACTTCAAAAGGGCTCAGTCACTTCCTGTCTTCTCCCTTTTCCCCCCAAAAAGAAACATCAGCCTCCTTGAATCCTTCGTTGCCAGCAGACGCCCTGGGCTCCCTACACATTGATGGCGTGTGCATGCTTCTTGCACAAGGGTTTGTCCTTCTTGGAGTAGAATGGCTGCCCCTCCAGATTCACGTGGCAGACCTGGGACAGAGAACAGATAGGCATGAGACAGCCCATGAGGCAGCGGGACACAAACAAAAGATTTCAGCCACCGCTTTAAGACAAAGTGCTGTCACAGGCAGACGGGAGAAAAGGCAACAGCCTGCTTCTCCCTACCACAAGTGCTTGACAGCTAAAGCAGTGTAGATGCGTTGAGTTATCTAAAAGTCAAGACTTCCAAAGAGGAACATGGAATAAACTCAAGTTAAATTAAATTAAATTAATGGCATACAGAACATATACACAATAAGGTGATCAACTGATGCTATCCAAAATTTATGAGGAACCAATACAAATTCATAAGTCAATATCCACAGAAGTGATAAACACCTAAAGAAATATAAAATGTCAGAAAAATGATCCTCACTAATAATTAAAGGAAAAATTAATTAAAACCTCCATGAGATATCACTAAACACCTGTTAATCTAGCAAAATAAATAAAACAAAAAGCCTCAATAGCTTGTCACCTTTAACCTTATATGACTGTAGCCAGAAAATGAAAAAAAAAAGTAATCAGTCAAAAGTCAGCAATGCCAAAAGGGGATCAGGCCTACTTGTCACTGCTAGGGACACATGAATCAGCCCAGCCTTCTGCAGGGGATGCAGCAACACTGAAGAGAAGCCATGAAGATGTGCCTGCCCTGTACCCAAGTAACACCGCTCTGGAGAATTTCATCTTGTAGCAACTATTGCACAGAACAGGAAAGCAACATATGCTCAACTACAAACTGAAAAACTACTAATATTTCTCTCAGTGGGGAGATGATTAAGTTAATTTTTATGGTGCATTTTTCCAATGACAGGCCACCACGAAAAAATAAAGCTGGCAAAGTGTATGCAGGAAAACACTGACTGAAAAAATAAAGGGGCAGAGGGCTTCCCTGGTGGCGCAGTGGTTGAGAGCCCGCCTGCTGATGCAGGGGACACGAGTTCATGCCCCGGTCCGGGAAGATCCCACATGCCGCGGAGTGGCTAGGCCCGTGAGCCATGGCTGCTGAGCCTGCGCGTCCGGAGCCTGTGCCGATGCAGGGGACACGAGTTCATGCCCCGGTCCGGGAAGATCCCACATGCCGCGGAGTGGCTAGGCCCGTGAGCCATGGCTGCTGAGCCTGCGCGTCCGGAGCCTGTGCCCCGCAACGGGAGAGGCCACAGCAGTGAGAGGCCCGCGTACCACAAAAAAAAAAAAAATAAAAAAATAAAAAAAAAAAGAGGCAAAATTATATATCCCCATGATGACAACATACGGGAGAGGCCACAGCAGTGAGAGGCCCGCGTACCACACAAAAAAAAAAATAATAAAAAAAAAAAATAAAGAGGCAAAATTATATATCCCCATGATGACAGCATCTGAGTGCAGTTTGAAGATGCTGACAAAACAAAAAGAAGGGAGATCAGTAATATTTGTTGAGACTACTGTGGGTCAAGTACGATGCCAGACACTCTGTATACATGGTCTCTTTTTTTTTTTTAATCTTATTTTTGACTGTGTTGGGTCTTCGTTGCTGCATGCGGGCTTTCTTTAGTTACAGTGAGCAGGGGCTACTCTTCGTTGTGGTGCACGGGCTTCTCATTGCGGTGGCTTCCTTTTGCTGCAGAGCACGGGCTCTAGGTGCAGCAAAATTATATATCCCCATGATGACAACATCTGAGTGCAGTTTGAAGATGCTGACAAAACAAAAAGAAGGGAGATCAGTAATATTTGTTGAGACTACTGTGGGTCAAGTACGATGCCAGACACTCTGTATACATGGTCTCATTTTTTTTTTTTAATCTTATTTTTGACTGTGTTGGGTCTTCGTTGTTGCATGCGGGCTTTCTTTAGTTACAGTGAGCAGGGGCTACTCTTCGTTGTGGTGCACGGGCTTCTCATTGCGGTGGCTTCCTTTTGCTGCAGAGCACGGGCTCTAGGTGCACGAGCTTCTGTAGTTGTAGCATGCGGGCTCAGTAGTTGTGGCAAGCGGGCTCTATAGCACAGGCTCAGTAGTTGTGGCACACAGGTCCAGTCACCCCGCAGCATGTGGGACCTTCCCGGACCAGGGATCGAACCCGTGTCCCTTGCATTGGCAGGCGGATTCTTAACCACTGTGCCGCCAGGGAGGTCCCTACATGGTCTCATTTAATTCCCACAAAAACTTTATGGGATAGGTATGACTGTTCCCCATTTCACAATTGAAAGCTGAGGCTCAAAGAGCCCAAGTGTCTTGCTCAAGTCACAGACCTAGTAAGTTGTAGAACCTGGGCATCCATATTCAGGTCTGCGAGACTCCAGTTCTAAGCTCATTCTCCCCACACCTCATAGCAGAGAGGGGCTACGTTTACTTGAAATTGTTCTGGGTTTACGGACTTGTATCGAGGTAGTTCACTAAGCTGGCTGGACTACCAGTATGAGGTCTGGTCCTGGGTGGGCAATCTGCCAATTGCCAGTCAGCTGGGAAGTCACATAGGCTGGGACAGGCCTTAGCCTCAGAGAGGGCACTGAAGATCCCTAATGGGGAGCAGAATTGGGGACCACATCCAGGACACTGACATGAGAGGAAGTGCAGGTGGAATTCCCAGGTACAGGTAGGCATGAGGATAAGAAATCACCCTTCCGAGATGAGCTTGGGCCACTGAGCATGTGTCCACTCCAAGAAAGCTGGAAAGAAAAGTGGCATCATGGTGGTCCCAAGTGTGAGGCCCTGATGGCCCAGTTGAGGATGTTATACCTGAGGTCACACAGGGCTGCCAATGGGCTCTGGAAGCCAATGACCTGAGAAAGTGTCTCAAAACATCCCAGGTAGATGCAGTGATATTGAGTGTAACCAGGCTCCTGTGGTGACCTCAAGCTGTGGTGACAACTTGGAGACAAGTCTAAGATGGTGGCACCCAAGATCCAACTGGTGAGGATGGGTTTTGGGAGAGATAGAAAGGCAGCTCTGGAATGAGTTGGCAAGGAGCTGCTGGTCAGCAGCTGGGGCTCTGGCTAGGAGACCCTGCCTGGTCTGAGACAGTGCTGGTCACTTGTGAAAACTCTGGATGAGTCAGGCTGGAGAGGGTGTTGGGAGACTGAAGACCAAGGAGTGAGGAAAGGCCAGAGCCTCAGAGGTGGCTCACTGATAAGATGAGACTGAGGGCAAGAACTGTCATAGAGAGGTCGCACTCAGTGCCTCGGGCCAGGAGCCTGCAGGTGGGATGCAAGGGGGCTCCATGGTGGAGGAGGCCTCCAACGTACCCAGCACAGCAGCACAGCAGGGATGGTCCAACCCCCAGGCTCTGTGGTCAAGTGGCAGCAGGGCCTGGCTGGGAAGGAGTGGTGGTCATAGAGTGCTGATGACAGAGTGGAAGGCGATGAAATAGGCCAGCTGCAGAGGCTGCTCGACTGCACATAAAAGTTACACCACAACATATCCCTTCCTGGTACCCACACCAACTAGATACCAACTAGACTTAAAGGAGAAGAAGGGCCAGTAAGACATCTTTCCCCAACTAAGGTGGGACTCACATCCTTTCCATTAGAACTCAAGTGCCAAAGCCAGACAGGAGGTAAACCTTCACCCTGACCCACACTGTCCTTCTCAGCCTTCATTTTATATGCTTGGGATTTTAGAGATGTTGTCTTGTTCTGTTCATTAATTGCTCATATATGTCAGCTTTGTTTTCCTTTCAAGATTCTAAATTCCTTGAAGGTAGAGACTTGTTCTGGGAGACTTTTGTATTCCCAAAACTCAACTGAATTAGTCTGAAGTATGCGCTCCCCTGAGATCTAACTGATGGGAAAACAGCATGTCAGCTGGAAGAGCTAGTCCTGATCTTCCTTTCTTACTAGGGTTTTTTTGTTTTTTTAAGTTACAGGAAAATATATGCTCATTAAAAGTGATTTGGAAATACAAAGTGATGGAAAAAGGACCAAAGAAAAAAAATACCTGAAAGTTTTCCAATCAAAATATTGCTTTCCAAAAATTAAACCATATTCCACTTTGATATAGCTTCATGGGGCAGTGATTGCTACGCAGGGCTAGTTTGGGGGAAGGCATAAGGATTCTCTGTGCTGATTCTCCAGAGGACGGGATCTGACTGGTTTCTTTGGGTAGACCCTCTGGGCAGTGCTGTGGGTCTTTCACACCTGACTGGAACTTATCTGTAATCTCAGCCTGAACAACCCCAGGCTTTACTGCTTCTTCTTGTCTCTCTCTGGGACTTGTGCCATCATGACTCAGCCAAACACGGCAAGCTTGAGGGAGCAGACCCATGCTCACCTTTGCGTGATTCTCTCTCCATGTGACACAGACCTCTCATCAGCCTGCCTTTGGAGAACAGGCCTTCTATGCCTCTGTCTTCCCTGGACCTCCTCCAGGTCTCTTAGATCTTTCTAGAAGTTGGGTAACCAGATTTGCAGGCAGCATCTTAGGATCAGACAAGCCATGGCTTGAAGGTAAGGGTCAGAAAGCCCTGTACGGTGCCTCGCTGAGCTGTGGCTCTTCAGGGGACAACCCCAAAGCCGGTATATTTATATTGTTGTCCCTTTTTGGAGGGGAGGTCCTGCTATAGTTTAAGGACCCTAAAAGGCAATTAGAGAATCTGTTCAAAGGGCTGGAAAAAGTGTTATGGATTGAACTGTGCCGCCCTAAATTCACATGTTAAAGTCCCAACCCCGAGTACCTCCAGCCTGTCCAGCACAGGGACATAGCAGTGACCTTATTTGGAAATAGGGTCTTTGCAGACTTAATTAAGACTGAGGTTAAGATGACATCATATGGAGTACAATGGGCCCTTAATCCAATATGACTAGTGTCCTTATAAGAAGGGAAGAGACACAGAGACAGACACCTGCACAGAGGAGAGTGTCATGTGAAGACACAGACACACAGAGGGAAGGCAGCCTTGTGACAATGGAGGCAGAGATTGCAGTTATGCAGCTACAATTCAAGAAACACCAAGCATGGCTGGCAATCACCAGCAGCTAGGAGAGAGAGTAGGTCCCTGCTGACATCTTGAATTTGGACTTCTAGACCCCAGAACTGTGAAAGAGTAAGCTTCTGTTGTTTAAGCTATTCAATTCTTGGTACTTTGTCACAGCAGCCCTAGCAAACTAATATACGGAGTGAATACAATGCACCCCACAGATGGGAGGGGATATAGAAATGAAGTATAAAAGCTGAAGTGAATTGCAGTAAACTTTATGGCTAGGGTTGTCCTATGTCATAAGTCTATAATAATTGTTCAAGTTTAAACTATGTAGACCTTTCACACATTCCCAAAATTTACCTTGAGCAGCTCTGGTTAAAAAAAAAAAAATAGCCGTAGTAGTACATTGATTTTCCCAAATAAAGTTTAGTCAATTATAGACTCACATTACGGGGCTTTATCAGGGACAACTATTATCTAACTCTAATGCAGACTCTAAACGTCGGCAGGCTCATTGCCCTGTCCCTTCCCCAACCCAAAGCCCTTGGAAGGAAAACGTCAATCTCACGGTAAAAATGACCTGGCTGTTCAACAGAAATAAACTGCACATGGTTAATACTTAATCTAGGGCTTAGCTCCTGGCAACTGTATTTCGAGAACAGGACCATTTAGGAAAATGAAATGATACTCAGTCCTGATTTCTAAAGGTTCAGTCAAAAGAAAACTTATCTCAGCTTTTCATAGGATTAGTCAATTAGCTCCAATCTAGTGTTCATGGTGAAAATTTGGGGGGAAACCCTTGAATCACAACATCATATCTTAAACGACCTATAACCATGGGAAGCCACCTGCCCCTATTAAATTCCAACATCATTCACTCCTCCCACCTATTGAGAGCATCGCTACTGAGGAAAGCTGCTAGTTTGCCAGATCCTAAGACACTCTTCTGTCCTTAATGAAGTGGAGAGTAACAGAGCTATATTGGTTAATAAATCATTATTAGTAATAAAACTTTGCTCAGCTGTGACATATCAAGGCATCATGGTATTTGCCGGCTTTTAAAAATGACAGAATATTAGAATGCCAGAGTTGAAAGACATGTAAATGGTTGGTCATCTGGCCCCACTTGGTCCCTCCTGCCTCTTCTCAGAAAGTCAGAACCCCAAGGAAAAAAGCATACTGCGCAAATGAAGCAGGTGTCGTGCCAGGTATGCCCCAGGGCTTCGATAAACTTGTCACCGGCCTCCACGGGGAAATCGCAACCATGACACTTGGTGCTGAACAGGTTGATGTAGTCTGAAAGGAAAGGCAGAGTAAGGACCAGGCATCCAGGCAGGCTGGGAGGAGTGTCCCAGCCACATAGACCCAATGTCAGAACAACCCCCCAAATCACTGGGCTGGGGGCAGTGGATGAAATCTAATTGGTTACTTGTCATCTTGCAGACAAAATACTCAAGTTACATGATTGGTTTTTTCCTTTTCCAATAATTTGCACTGGTGTGGTGCAGATTCAGGCTTAGTCACCACCCTGTGCTGGTTTGATCTGCAAACACTTTCTGGAACTGTCATTAACTTTCTGCAGGGTGATTTTCTCCTCTGCTCTGTCACCTCTTACGGTCCAAACAGACCAATCCCAAAAGAGAAAAAAAAAAATCCTATTTCCCAGCAGCTCTGCTTATTTTGGAAGAGTGAGAGCCTTTAACATTTTTTAGAGTTATAGCATGTTCTTTGCTTGGTCATTCTTCTGTCATTGGGCATCTGTGTTGATAATAAATTTTCACTACTAGAAACAACACCTGAGCTACTTTGTTGGGACATGTTCCCCTCCCCCAGCCAAAGAGATAATAATACCAAATATTATTTACATAACGCTTTACAGTTTACCAAGCATCCTCACATAGATTGTATTATTTGCTAGTATCTCAATGTCAAGGTCTATGTATTAGTTTTCTTTGTACTCCCGGCACAGTGCCTGGCACACAAGTCAGTACCCAACACATATGTCAAATGAATGAGTGAATGGATGAATCACTGAATCAATAAATTAATGAATAAACTTAATCTTGGCGAAATTGTTTTTGTTTTGTTTTGCGGATGAGGCTGGAAGAGGTGAAGGGCCTAGCCAGAGCCACATAGGTGAGACAGTGGGCCAGGCCTGTGCTTCTCAGCCCCAGTTGTCCGGGCCTGGTAGTAGGCAGCTCTCCCATTGCACTCACTGTAGAAATCTCCCAGATTCTTCTAGAAGTATCTTGATCCTTTTACAAAGCCTTCATTCCCCTAGAAGTGTACTTGTCTCTCCACAGCTCTGCCACAGTTGGCTTTTTCTTACTGAGGTTTTCTGCTCAGATCTCCTTGTGGACAGTATGCCTAGTCACCGTCTCAGACCACCTGCTGAGAGTCAACGTGCAGTGGGGGCTATGAACTTAGGTTCTGAAGAAAGAAAGACCTGGGCTCAAATCCCATCTCTATCCAGGAATTGTTCAAATCTGGGGCAAGTCACCTCACTTCTCAGTGCCTCAACTTTCTCATCTATATAATGGGAATAACTATACTACCTAACTCATGGGGCTGTTATTCAGTTATCTATTTGCCATGGAGCTTTTTAGATAAGTTATATCTCTTGCATATTTTTTCCAATGTATGGTTTCCCCTTTGGGGTTTAATTATAGTTTGTCATGCAAATGCTCTTATATACATCACAGTCCATCAATCTTGTTTCTGACAAAATACTTCATTTCTTCAGTGGGCAAAAATCTATTGCCTCACCAGAGCTAGGAAAACATCATTCTGCTTCCTTTAGAGAATTATGGCAGGTTTATGGTTCACTCTGTTCTCTGTAGGAACTTACTAGTGTGGGGTGAGAAGCAGGGCTATAGGCTAACCCATCTCCACTCAAGGGCAAGCCCTGCACCCCACTTCTGAATTCTCTCTCATTCTGCCCAGTTGGTCTCCAGATGCCCTGGATTCTCTCCTCCATCTTCATGTCACTGTATGAACTGGATCCTGGGCTTGGAAAACCCTTCCCACTTTGTCTACCTGAATCTCTCCAATCCTTTGGGCTGCCTTCCTTCTGGGAAGACCTCATCCCCATCCCACCCAAGAGAGATGAGACAGCATTCCTGAGGGCTTCTCCTGGGCTTCTCTCCCTCCCCACTCATTCATTCATCCATCTATCTATTCATTATCTCTTAACTGTCCATTTATGTGTCAGCATATCAGATATTGATGGGTCTGCTTGAGGCTTTTCAGGGCAGAGTCCTCTGCTCTATGCTTAGCACCCTTCACAGGAACTGGCACACATTTGATGGATAAATGATGAGTGAACAAAGATATGTTTCAGAAAATCTTGTTAAATAGTGATTCCTTCTCCTGTTGTGCAGCCTACGTTTTTTCACAGATTAAGCTATTTCAATGGCTCGAATTTATTTCTGGAATGTCTAGTCCTGCCTATTGATTAATTTTTTTGTTTTAAACTTGATTTTGTACTATCTGGAAAATTGCCACTTTGTTTTATAATTTGGTATCACAGGTGTGACCCTAGTACATTTTTAAAAATTAATTAAATTAATTAATTTATTGGCCACACCCCACGGCCTGTGGGATCTTAGCTCCCCAACCAGGGATTGAAGACACGCTCCCTGCATTGGAAGTGCAGAGTCTTAACCACTGGACTGCCAGGGAAGTCCCCTAATACATTTTTTTTTAAAGCTGGTATTTTCCTCATTTACTCTACAAAAGGGGAATGTAATTGGTATTAAATAAAGTTTGTGCATGGGCCTTTCCCACCAGGAAAATAATCTAGGTTCTCATTTATGTATTCCTTCTTTTATTTCTCCCATTAGGTCTTTATAATTTTCTTTGGGACTGGAGGGAGAGGGGAAAAGGGGAGTTGTTTAATTGGTATAGAGCTTCATATTTGCAAGATGAAAAAATTCTGGAGATCTGTTTCAGATCAATCAACAGTGTGA
This sequence comes from Physeter macrocephalus, assembly GCF_002837175.3. Classification (NCBI taxonomy): domain Eukaryota; kingdom Metazoa; phylum Chordata; class Mammalia; order Artiodactyla; family Physeteridae; genus Physeter; species Physeter macrocephalus. The sequence continues at coordinate 35,357,472 of NC_041233.1, read as the reverse complement.
ATATACTTAACACTACTGTACTGTACACTTAAAAATGGGTAGGATGGGGCTTCCCTGGTGGTGCAGTGGTTGAGAGTCCGCCTGCCGATGCAAGGGACACGGGTTCATGTCCCGGTCTAGGAAGATCCCACATGCCGCGGAGCGGCTGGGCCCGTGAGCCATGGCCACTGAGCCTGCGCGTCCGAAGGCTGTGCTCTGCAACCGGAAAGGCCACAACAGTGAGAGGCTCGCATACCGCAAAAAAAAAAAAAAAAAAGGTTAGGATGGATACATGCATATGTATGGCTGAGTCCCTTTGCTATGCACCAGAAACTATCACAACATTGTTAATCGGCGATACTCCAATATAAAATAAAAAGTGAAAAGCCAAAAAAAAACCAAAAACGGTTAGGATGGTAAATTTTATATGTGTATTTTTTCCCCCACAATAATTTAAAAAAAAAATGACAAGGTCAGAACCAAACACAGTGTCCCATGGTACGGGGACAGGGGCTGACTCTGATATTTTATCTCTAGGGCAGGTTAACTAACAGGCTTGACTTTACCTCACTGTTGGATCATCTAGCTCTCCTTTCTTTACTTTGTTTATAAGAATATCACCCTTTATCACATTCAACAAGCATATTAAATTTCTAATGCTCTTTCTAAAATAAAAATTAAATTGTGTTATTTCTTTACTTAAAACATCACAGTGACTCCCATTGCTTAAGGAAGTGGTTTCAAACTGTGCTTCTTGGAGAGCTGTGGGTCTCCCAGAGCCATTACAGAGCTGTGCACCCATTATCTCAGTAAATCCTCACAACAGCCTCTGAGAGTTAAGTGAAGAAGGAGAGACTCAGAAAGGGCAAGCATCCTGTGCATGGTCACACAGCCTGGAAGTGGCCCCTGCGGGCCTTCAGTCAGGGTCTCTCAGTGTGCCTAAGGCTAAGGCTAAACCTGCTTCCTTGCTGTCTTTTCTTAACAGTAGACCATCCCTTTCCTGGGTCTTCTTTTTTTTTTTTCCCTGGGTCTTCTTAATCAAAACATCATTTTTGAAAATCTTTTTTTGGGGGGGTGCTAGGGAGAGGAGCACTGGTAATAGTGTTAATCTATCATTCTTTCACAAGCCTCACGCATAAATTGTGGCTTATCACACATTATGAAAGTTATAATGCATTTAGTCGACTAACAATAGCAATTTGTATTGGTACCACAGCACTTTTATTAATTACCAATCATCACCATTTCTTCCTAAGAAGGGAAAAGACAGGTGTTATCTTCTCCTTTTTACCGATGTGAACTCTGAGGCCAGAATGACTGAGTGACTTATTTAAAGTCATTCAGTGAGAGTTATTTGTAATGAGGTGGATAGACCTGGAGTCTGTCATACAGAGTGAAGTAAGTCAGAAGGAGAAAAACAAATACCGTATGCTAACACATATATATGGAATCTAAGAAAAAAAAAATGTCATGAAGAGATTAGTGGTAGGACAGGAATAAAACACAGACCTACTAGAGCATGGACTTGAGGACATGGGGAGGGGGAAGGGTAAGCTGTGACGAAGCGAGAGAGTGGCATGGACATATATGGGAGGGTGGGAGGGAGGGAGATGCAAGAGGGAAGATATATGGGAACATATGTATATGTATAACTGATTCACTTTGTTGTAAAGGAGAAACTAACACACTATTGTAAAACAGTTATACTCCAATAAAGATGTTAAAAAAATAAAAAAAATAAAAAAAAATAAAGTCATTCAGTGAGCCCAGAGCTGGAAAGAGAATTCACCAGTACCTCAGAACCCAAGAAGTTTCTTTTATAGTTTATTGTCAGGGGAAAAAAAGTTTTATTTTGTTCTCCTTTTCCCCTTGAAGAACTGGAATGTTTTCTCCTTTCTGGTTTTAAAGTAAACTAACTTACTGTGTCTCTCTTTTCGCTCTCACATTTGCTACCCAGTCAGTGCAGCTCTGTTATTCTTCATAATCAGCATGTTTCCTTTTCCCTCTTCTACTTGGTGCTGCTTTGCTAGTTCTATTGTCTTAACTTTCATGTTTTTGTTACCTTTGTTGGAACCTGCCTCAAATCCTTATCTGAAAGAGGCAGGCTATGAATAAATGAGTGTGTGAATGTGTGAGGGACTGAATGGCTAGTTAGCCAGGATGCCCAACTCTAACAGATGGCTTTGTCTTCAGAATTTACCATAATTGACTCCAAGTTATAAGATAACAAATAGCGTATGGGGAGACCAGAGAAACTCCGAATTCAGACAGGGAGTTGGCTGGACTCTGAAGGAACATCAAAGTCTGGTAAACATCACAGGAGCTGGGAGGGGACCTGCATGTACTTGACGAGTTCGGAAGTTTCTTTGGTTTTATCCTCACCACAACTCTGGGAGGCAGGTGTTGATCTCCCCCTCTTACAGATGGGGAGAGTGAGGCTCAGAGAAGTTTAGTAACTCAATCAGGGTTACAAAGCCAGCCTGAAACGGAGCCTGGAACAGAACCTAGGGCAAAGGCCAGAGCCAAAGCCTTTTCAGACTAGACCTTGTGGTCTTCAAATCAAAATCATCTGAAAGGTTTCCCAAGCGGTCACAAGATGGCGACTTGTGGTCCACATATTTGGTGCAGGGAAAACAGCACAGATTGAATGTGTGTGAAAGGGAACTCCTACCCCTTTCTCCCAGACTGTGAGGCCTCCCCACAGCACAGAGGTCCTACCTTTCTCACAGTAGGGCTCCCCATCTTCCATGTGGAAGAGGCTGTTCCCGAAGGGCTTCTTGCAGGCTGCACAGACAAAGCAGGTGGTGTGCCACGTCTGTCTCAAGGCATGCATCACTTCCTGGGGAAAAGAGCCTCAGCTCAGGACAGAAAGGTCCAGGAGGGAGAAGAAGGCAGGCTTAACTTCCACACGAGCCCCAGTCACTGCTGGAGCATCCCATCAGGGAGCAGGGCAGGAGAGCCCAGGAAGCGGGCCTTGGACACACCGAGAAAGGCTAGGGGTGGCAGAGGAGAGGCTCCTACTCGTGCAGCACTTGCTGGGTGCCAGGTTCTGTGTGTGCTTCCATAAGCTGTGATGCTTCACCCTCCCACCCAACCTGGGAGGGAAGTACTACGTGTTACCACCATTTTACCAAAGGGGCATCGAGGATCAAAGCCACATGCAGGTGCACGGTGAGGTCAGGCTATGAAGCAGTAACTTGCTTTGCAGAAGCTCTGCCACCACTTCAAGCTGTGTGGCCAGGGATGTGGCCCACGGATCTCTTGCTTCAAGTTCATTTACTCCCTAGTTCATTGGTGGCAAACCAACTCCCTTCTAGGATAGAAATGGAGCTGTTCTTGCTCTGTTAGCACAGCAACTTCTTGGCTTCCAAATAGGACCCCACAACCTTGCGGAGGAGGAGAGATTGGTTGGAAAAGAGACAAGGGTCAGAGGCGAGGAATGCGGCCCACTTACCCCCATGATTTTGGTGTTGCACTTGGCACAGACCGGGGCAAAGAACTGCTCATAACACCGCTCACAGTAAACGTTGTTCTGCTCCTCCACAAAGCACACGTCTGCCAGGGAGGTCTTGCAGTAGGCACAGTTGAACTCTTCTGGGTGCCAGGAGCGGCCCATGGCTACCAGAAAGGGGCCCCTGGGGAAGCAGAGAATAGTACCTCCTCTAAGACAGCCCCCAAAGCTTAAGACCAGATATTTCAAAACGCTCAGCAAGGGCTTCCCTGGTGGCGCAGTGGTTGAGAGTCCGCCTGCCGATGCAGGGGACACGGGCTCGTGCCCCGGTCCGGGAAGATCCCACATGCCGCGGAGCGGCTGGGCCCGTGAGTCATGGCCACTGAGCCTTCGCGTCCGGAGCCTGTGCTCCGCAACGGGAGAGGCCACAGCAGTTGGAGGCCCGCGTACCACAAAAAAAAAAAAAAAAAAGCTCAACAATATTCTCACTTTGACCCTATAACGCTATAACTTCTGTGACTGTTCTAATGAAATAACAGGAAATTCAGATAAAGCTCCATGCAAAAAGATGTTGTTTCATCACTTGCAACAAACAGATGGGGAAGCAACTCGAACATCCACTAGCAGGGGACTGGGTAAGTATATTATGGAATAGCCATTAGGTTGACTACCGATAATTGTAGTAAGAAGAGCAATGATGACAGTGCTAATGGCTAGCATTTATTAAGTGCTTACTCTGTGCCAGGTACCATTCAAGAAGAAATTTGCATTTATTAACGTGTTTAATTCTCACAACAATCCTATGAAGCAGGTACTATTATGATACCCATTTTCAGATAAGGAGACTGAGGTACAGGGATGTTAAGTAAGTTGTTCAAGGCTATACGGCTAGTATGGTAGACCCAGGACACAAACCTGGCTCCAGATTAGTAGTCAGACAGTGGGACTGAAGAAACGCTTTATGGTTTTTTGTTTTGTTTTGTTTTGTTTCTTTTTTGTGTGTTTTTTTCTAATGATACTTTATTTTTAAATAAAAGTGTATTTTTCATATACACAAGCTCACCCCCCACACACATATGCACATACTATAAACACACTATATTCAAACAAGTACCACCCATGATCCTTGGCCTCTAAGCATGAAATGACTTGTTTTCTTTTAGTGTGGCAGATGCCCACCAAAGCCCTGAGCAGCGCGGGCTTGTCTGTGGACAGACCCAGGAGCATCTCGAAAGGAAGGAAAGCTGGGTCAAAACTAGCACTGTCAGTCAGCTTGCAACAGGCCCAATAAATCTACCATCCAGACCTGCAATTCCCAGAACCCAGCCTTAGCCTAAGGGGGTGGTGCTGGCACAGGCACCATGCTGGGAGCTTCACCCACTCACCTCGCGGAATCCTCCCAACTCCCCAGGAAAGTGGGTATCACACAGGTATGGAAGCTAAAGCTCAGAGAGGGTCAGACCAGATGGCAAGCTAGAGGGATCTGAGGCTGTCCTGCATGCGGCCTTCTCCCTACATCTGCCCTCCCGTCCCCCTCTCGTCCCAGCACCCCAGCACAGGGGCACAGCTGGCCCTTACCGGATGATGCTGTTGCAGTGGCCACAGAGCGGAGTCCGGCTGCTGGCTGGGAAGCGCTCGGCCCTCTGGACGGTACCCTTGGCAAGGGGGGACACCTGCGGAGCCGGTGGCGGGTTGTACGCAGGGGTCCCTCGGGGCAGGCCTTGCTTGCTGATAGTGGTGGTGCTCTTGCCAGGGGCAAACTTCTGAGAGAAGCTGTCGTCTGTCACCCATGGGGGACGGCTGGCAGACTCCGCAGGGCCCCCACTGTAGGGTGCAGGATTATAGCTTGGGGCTGGCGAGGGGGTATAGGCTGGTGCTGGGGAGGGGGAGTAGGCGGGGGCAGGGGAGGGGGTGTAGGTGGGGGCAGGGGAGGGAGTGTAGGGGGTTGGACTGTAATTGGCCCCTGGGGATGGGCTGTAGGTAGATGCAGGCACTGCAAGCCAAAAATACCCAAAGAAAAATGTGTCAGGAATTCATTTCTCCCAGCTTCCCCCACCCCCAGCCAGAGAACTGGAAAAGACAACTTTAATATTAGAGCAGCACAATGCCAGTTTTTACAGGAGACGCGTCCCTGAACTTCTTGATGGCCTCGATTTGAAGTTGAAGCAGGGAGCCAAGGGAGATAAACAGCCGTCGGAGCAGAGCCCTTGGGAGCTTGGACAGGGCTGGGAAGGGACAGGGCTATAAATATCTGCAGCTGTGCGGGGTGCGGCTCTGCCAGGCCTTGACTGCCAGAGGCCTGCAGGAGACAGCGACGGGGGCAGGGGTGGCCGGGCCAGGCTCATATCTGGATCCCCTGGGCCAGGAAGAGGGTGGGAGTGGGTCAGCTCGGCCTTGACTGGAAGATGCCTTTGTTTGCACTCTGACCAGTGATTTGACATCTGAAATGCCTCAATCACAAGCGTTTGCTGAACCTGGACCTAGTCCAGCCTTTGGGACAAAGCAGATGACGGGACAGTTAGGTTTTCAGGTTCAGGTTTCAGGTTTAGCTACAGTCGTTTTCTTGAAAAACAGCTTAGCTTGATTTGTACTGGGGGGAAATTCCATTTTGGTTTGATTTGGGTGGTGGGTCTTGAAGGCAGCATTTGGAGGGAAGCTGGGCAGAGATGCTGGGGTGACAGAGCCCAGGTGTAGCTGCTCCCCCAGCCTGTGGCTGCCTCTGGGGGACACATGCTCCCCCTCATCACTTTGGTGGAAACTGAGAGTGTCTGAGTAACTGCGTGGAGGTTACCAAGGAAGCCAGAGCGCAGGATGAGAATGCACTGCCCCGCTTCTAGAACTCCCTCCTCCAGCCCACTGAGAGCTGAAAACTCTTTTAGGGCAGCAACACAAAGGAGCATAGCAGCTGCTCACCCAAAGCCCTCCAAGGCCTGGGCCCTCAAAACCCAGGTTTCTAAGTTTTGCTGCCTCCCATTGCAAAGCCAGCCAGGGCAGACCCAGCTGTGTCCGGCACACATGGTCTCACCAGCTTCCCCTCCTAGGGAGGGAGGTTCCAGAAGCCTCACCTCAGCTTATAGTCTGTTCCTCTGGAAAGAGGCCTCATTCCCCCTACCCCAGGAAGTGTGTCGGGGCAGCCTCCCTCCCCATTCCTGAGTCTGGCCTGGTGAATGGACTGTGCTGATAGATGCTGAGGCAGCCCCCATCAGGCTCCAGCCTGGAAAGGAAGGACATTCTCAGGGCTAAAGTTCCTGGCCTGGCCTTTGGTCTCTCCCCACCTGGTTCCCCTAGATTACCTTAGGTAGCCTGTGGCCTGCTGCTTCAACCCCATACCTTCTACTCCCAGATGATTGGCCCTTCAGAGGTGGGTGACATGGAAACCCCCGTGCTTGGGAATGGATAGGGACCAGGACTGTGTTATTGAAAGCAGAAGGGGTAAAACCCTCCCCAGCCCTGCCCTAGAGCCATTCTGGGAGTGATGCTGGCTTCCAAAGGTAAAACTTTCTCCATAAGGAAATCTTCCCATTTACTAAGAGGGTAGGCTAGGCACATAACAAGTCATCTGGGTTAATCCCTTTTACAGTTGAGGTCACTGAGGCTCAGACAGAGCTAGTAAGTGGCAGAGTGTATTTCCAAAACCATTCTTTCTATCACCTCAAGCTGCCTCTGTAAAAAACATGAGTCCAAGTTCCAGAAGATTTGGGTGCACCATGTTATGGAGGAGTACCTATCAACCTGGAGGAGGCTGCATGGTCTGGCATGTAGCACAGCCATTAAGAGCCCTGGGTTCAGGTCCCAGCTCTACAACATCCTGGCTGTGTGTCCTTGGGCAAGTTCCTTAACGTCTCTAGGCCCAAATTTCCTCGTCTAAAAATGGCTATAATAATTCTTAGTACTTCACAGGGTTGTTATAAGGATGATGGGAGATAAGAACTATAAAGGCTTAGCCTTGTACCTGGCACTGTGTATGTGCCATTAAATGTTAGTGAAGATGGTGAGGTGAGTGACTCCTAGGTCTCATGGTCCAGATGAACTGTCAGCTCATCTCACAGCTTGATGGTCACCTGAGGGATCCCAGCCCAGGGAGACTGTGGGATGTAGGCGGTGGGAGATGTGGCACCCGTGAAGTCAGTAACCTGGGACTGAGTCTAAACATCAGTGGTGGTAGGTATGACATCCCTGCCTGCCTCACAGGGTGGGGACCTACTGGAGTGACATGTTGCATGCACTAGCAAACCTGTGAAGCCCATATTTGAGGTGTTGTCACCCTCCCTAACAAGCTTGCATAGCTCCCAAGTGCCTGGAACAAACGGTCTCAAAATGCTAGAGCAGCTTCAGCCCTCTCTGAATAATGGGGTTCTGTGCAAGATCTTATTTCCTTTTTTTTGTAAAGTGGGGGGGGATCTCTGCTAAAAGGGATTAAGAATGAAAGCCTTAATCCTGTGTTATCCAATACATAGCTCTATGTGGCCTTTAAGCACTTGAAATGCAGCTAGTCCAAACTGAAACATACTATAAATATAAAATACACACCAATTCTTAAAGACTTAGTACAAGAAAAGAAAGAAAAATATCTCACTGATAATCTTATATTGACTCTTCATTGAAATGATATTTTGAATATACTGAGTTAAATAAAATATATTAAAATTAATTTCACCTGCTTCCTTTTACTTTTTAAAAAGTGTGGCTACTAGAAAATGTCTTGTTATTAGACAGTGCTGTCCTAATCAGAACAATGGTTACCAAGTACTGATTGCTTCCACATGCCAGGGCCTTTATGTGCACTAGTTCATGTAATACTCGCTGCAATCCAATGAGGCAGATAATATTTTCAAGTCCATTTTACAGAAGAGGAGTTGAGGCTTGGAGAATTTAAGAAACGTCGAGCTGAAACTGGCACTCAGGCAGCAGGTCTCAACTCCAGATTCCCTGCTTACCCACTCTCTAGGCAGCAAAACAAACTTTAGCACACCCCTTCCAAATCGCCCCTTCCAAATCGGGCCCTTGCCCACTTCCAGCTTCCCTCCAACAACACTAACCCTATTCCCTTTGCTTGGCAGCCATTCTCTTCCCTCCTCGGAAGGCCTTCCAGACTCCACGATCCACCCCCCTTTTCTAAATCCCCACAACACGAAGGTCTCAGCAGGTCAGAAGCATCCAGCATCTGGGCCCCGGTGGGCTGCTTCCTTGCCCAAGACTACACCCTCCCAGAGCTAGGGCCCTTCCCTTCTTCGAGGCGCAGGCTGGCAGCTTCCCTCAGCCATCAGGCCCCTGGTGAGGAGCAGCTGCTTCCCAGTTCCCTTCCCTCTGCACCCTTCAGCCTGGCTGGCCCCACCATCCCCGACGTGCCAGGAGAGAGACTTGATATCCCATCTGCGAGCCCTGGGCTGTTGCTATTTCTGCTTGACGGAATAAAGCCCGTCCAAATTAGAAGGTGATATTTCATCTCTAATTGGCAAGTTCAAAAGCCCCTATCTCCCTCGTTGGCTCGGGAATGTGTAATTAAACAAGGTGATTTCTGACTCACTCCAGGTCGGGCCCGGCTCCTGCGAGCGCCCAGCCCCCGCGGGGGTGGGGGTCGGGGTGGGAGTGGGGGGGCCCTCTGCCCACGGCCCTCTCTCGGGCCCCAGGTGCTCCGGGAAGCGGCCGCCCAGCCTCGGCGCAGGCTATAAAATCTGGGCTGCGAACGCCACCCTGGACCCGGAGGAGCCCTCGCGGGGAGCTGCAGCTAGGACGGCACGCGGGCTCCCCGCTCTCCCCGGGCCCGGGGTCGGCGGAGGAGAGGAGGGGAGGGGCCCGGGTCCACGTTCCTCGTTTCTCCACAGACCACCTGACAGCTTCCCTGGGACCCCACCCTCAGGAGAGGGGGCAGAAGCAGGCCGGCTCAGGCGCGCGCCGCCCGGCTGCCTCCTTCCCTCCGGGCAGGAACGAGTTAACGTCTGCGAGGCTTGGGAACTCAGCGGAGACCGGCAGCCCCGGGGCTCCAGCACGTCTCGCCCCGCCCCGGGCTCCAGTGCCGGAAGGAGGAGGAGACGGGCGCCAGTGGGGGGCCGGCGGTGCGCGCCCCCGGAGCCGTGCCGCCCCCTGGCGGGCCTGCAGAGGAGAGCCGGCGGCCGGGGCGGGGGCGCCCGAAACCCGGGGCCCGCCCCGGAAGATGCCCAGAACGACCTGCCTGGGAGCGGAGCCGCACCCGGGCGGAAATACTCTCCCTGCGCCCCCTCCATCCGCCGCTGCTCCTCCAAACTCCTTATCACCCTCCCTCCTATGCCCCCCATCTCCGCAGAGCAGCTGCTTCCTCTACCTCCATCCGAGATTTTTCACCACAGCAGCCCGCTGCAAATTGCTTCCTAATCCTGTGGACTTTTAACCTCAGAACTTTGTGTTCTTGCTTCTGAAGAGACAGAGAAGGGCACCTCCTGTGTGCCAAGCACTGTGCTGGGTGCTTCATTTCATCCCCAGAGCACCAAGTGTACATAATATGCCTATTTTTTTAAACGAGGAAATACAGGCCTGGGAGATGAAGTACTTTGCCTTAGATAGCAGAGCGGGGCCTGGCACCAGAGTCTGATGCGAAAGCCACGTCTACACACTCAGCACTAATGTCATAGTATATTTTATAAAACAGAGGGCTGACTGTGGCTCCTCTGCCCTACACATCAAGTTAACTCCCCCAAGCAAGGTGCTCCTGCCTCAGTCCCTGTCTTATCTTCCCTTCAGTTCACTGAGCAGGGGCATGCAGGGGAAGACGGGGTCTAAGCCATCCCGAGAACCGCCCTGGAGCTCTGGGGAGAGGCCCAACTTTGCCTAGGAAAAGGGAAGACACAGGCTGAGCCCTCGTCCCCACAGTGATGAGAATGGGGACCAGAGCGATGGAACAGCCAGTGAGGCCAGCCACCGGGACACCCTGTGCGGGCCACTCTCCGGCCTGTCACATGTGCTCTCCATGCCTCCAGTTAGCCCGTCCCAGCTGAAGAAACCAAAGACCAGATAGGTGAGCAGTTTGCCCAGCATCACATTATGCAGTAGGTCTGTTCAAAGCCCGTGGCATTTTTGTTACAACTGCCTATCCTCTGCCTTGAGCCAGATCCAGACTCCTAGAGGAACAAGCCCCTCCCCTCTAAACCCTCTCTTCCTCACCTGGAGCCTGGAAGTCTCCAGGCAGGAATGTCCTCTTCCCGAGAGCTGGGAGGCTCCATCCCTGCCTGGCACTGGCCACCTGTCTCCCCAGCACCAGAGGCAGCTTCCATAGGATTCTGGCCCACAAGTGGAGGAAGGAAGGCTGAAACCTCATTAGCAGCACCTCTATAACCACCATGCTTCAGGGGGATGTGGCTTTGGAGCTGACCCCTGGAGCCCACACCCAGCCTAGACAGCCTCCCTTCCCACTCTGCCTCTCACCTGGCTGGTAGACAGAAGGCCGGATGCTGGCAGTGGTGACAACCCGGGGCTTGGGTGCAGGGGCAGCTGGGGCCTCGCTGTATGTATGGGCTGCAGGTGCTGGAGAGGTGGCCACAGTGGGACTGTAGGCAGAGGCCTGGGGCCTGGAACCAAGGGGGTAAGAGTTAACAGCCAGAAGGACAGCTCCACCCGGGCCATGGGGCCTGGAGCCACAGCAGGCTGGCTCCCAGATCTTTAAGGAGCCTCTCAGGAGGAAACCTGACAAAGATGTCCCTGGGGAGCTGCCAGAGGCTGTGAAGGAAAGACCATGGAGGTCTCAGGGGGAGGAAGCTGCTCCTTGGGTGCTGAGTCTTGGTGAGTCTGGTTAGAGCAGCAGAGACACCTTGAGAAATACAGCCCATTGCCGGTGCCACCGCCTTAGGAGAGAGGGAGGAGAGGCACCAGCCAGATAGGAGCAGTGAAAACCCTTCAACCCCTAGGTAGAGACCGTGGAATGGGGGGAGGGGGAGGCTGGGGCAGGGAAGGGGGCAGAGGAAGGAGAGAGGCGAGATGGAGATGTTCAGAGCTACGCTACTCCCTCCACCTCCTGACCTTTTGGGGCCCCTCACAGCCTCAGACCACCTGGCCTCCTCCCCCTCCCCCTTTCTATTGTTGCTGGAGGGAGCAGCAAAGTCTCAGGTTTCCCGGCAAGAGTGCTCCGGGGAGGTCTCACGGGAGGCCAGGAGACGCACGCCCCTGCCCCCCACCCCACACATAGAGGCTCCTCTTCCATACAGGATTCCTGTTGCCCTCCTCCCAGTGGAATAGCTGCCAAGAAGCCTAAAGCAGCCTTTTCCCACTTGTGACCCAGGGACCATGGGACCAAAGAGATGGAAAAACAAAAAAGTTCCAGTTCATTGCCCTCAGGAAATGCTGTGCTTAGCCTCTCCTCTTAGGGAACTAAAGGCTCCAAGAACTCCTACAGCTAAGCAGTCTGTTTAACTTTGTCTGATCCAGTGTTTCCCAATTCCATTAGTCAGTGAACCCCCCCTTTTTATTTTCATTTAAAACTAATGAAACCTTATAGAACATGTCCCTGGTCTCTCCCTGCATCTTTCACATCCTAACGGGGATGACATGACCACCCCCAGGGCAAATGGGGCATTGATGGGAGCGCTGGAGAAGTGAGCCCCTTAAAATATACTGACCCCTGCCCACCCATGGCTTCCTGCCTGCCTTCCACCTGTTGCTCATGGGCCAAGGGCCTGCCTATTTCTGCTGGGCAGAGTCACAGGATACGGGAATACCTTCTTCTCTAGGGCTCTGGGAGTGGGTTGCCCTGAGCTGAGAACCCACCACCAGGCTCCTAAATAGATTCAGAAGGGTCTGTGGTGATGTCCCAGACAATTGGAGGTAGAATGAGTCTCAGAGAGCCAGTGTCCCAGACCTGGGGGCTTGCCATGCCAAGCTGCCGTGTTTCTGGCTGAATGAGGATACTGTCTCCCCTCCCTGGGCTTGCCCTTCTCTGATACACCCCTGTTAAGACCAGTGGAGTAGGAGCCTCAATGGAAGAGAAAGAGGCCGTGTCCAAGAGGTGCCCAGCTTCCACTGTGGTAGGAGAAGGCCAGACTCTCCCACCAGTGGAGGATGTTTTCCCAGCATCCCAGGAGCTACAGGTCCTCTGTCAGAGACTGGTGTTGGGGCCGCAAGCAGAGACTTAAGATACCCAGCAAGAATTCTGAGGCCACGCTGGGTGTCCATTTGTCTCCCATTGGCTCCCTCTAGCTCCATCCCAGCCCGTGTGCAAGGAGGGAAGGTAGCCGGGCCCAGAGCGTGGTCCTCTGGCCCCCTCTGTTCCAGCCTGATGCAGGGAGCCCTCCAGGTCCTTCTCCAACCTCCGCCCAGGCCTCACATCTCTTTGCAAGGCAAAGTAGAGGAAGGGTTTGTCCTGTTGAGGGAGTCCCGAGAGCCCCCAGACACGGAGGCTTGGAGCGGGTGCTGGAGCCTGCCCTTGAACAGGGCTGGGGCCCCAGGGATGAGGCTAGACCATCCACGGGGCCGCAGCATCTAAAGCCCCCCCTTCAGACTGGGGAGGCAACTTCTCACTAGACAGCAGGGATATATCTTATCCTCCTCAAGGTTTCTTCTTTGTGCAGGGAACAAGGCCTGAAGAGATTCTGAAGAGATTACCTGAAGAGATTCCGGTGTGCAGAAGGGAAGCAGCTTGCTAAATGTCCCCAGGAAGCTGGGATATGAGGAGCCCTGGAAGCCTGGGCCAGGCTCACCCTTGACGCTTGAGTTGGGCTGGGGAAAGGCTGGGCTCAGTACCACCTGGGTCACTGTGGAGCCCGGGGGTAGGGGTGCAGCACACAGGCCACTTTGCCAACCCTTCATGGGCCTCAGGCTGCACCAGGGAACTATGCACCCTGACCTAGAGCCGTGTCGTGTCTTTCCAGCAAAACCCTGGGAGGGGAGTGTGGCGACTGGGAAAGCTGGCTCTGACCCCAAACACCAACTTGGCAGCTCCACACAGCCCAGAAAGAGCTGGGCCTGCCTGGCCTGTTACACTGCCTGGCGGCTCCAGAATGACCTTTCTAGCCCACCCCTCTGCCTCCCCACACTCTTTTCAACACCCCCCTCCCCCGTCTTGGCTGAGTATCCATGAGGGCAGGCAGGAATGCAGTAACCTGCAATACTTGAGAGCATATTATGTGCTAGGTGTTTTATGTACACTTTTTCTATCCTGACCTTATAAAATAGGCATTGCATTAATGCCTTAGCAGATGAGGAAACTGAGGTTCAGAGAAGTTACGTCACTTTCTGAAGGTTAGAGACAGTAAGTGGTAGAGCAGAGATGTAAATCCCACTCCACCAGGTGCCTCTGGAGTTAGCATGCTTCTCCATCAAAAGAAGGCAAGGTAGTTGCTAAATATCTGCCCAAATCTGACCTGCCTTCAGTGGGTTACCGCAGCCTCCTCCATGGAGGCCTCCTTGATTTCCTTTCTTTCTCTGTAATCCCAGCTCCAGGAACACGGACTTTCCACACAGTCTCCCTTCGTTATTTAACTTTGTATGTGTGTGTGTGACTTTCACCTTTCTCCCTAGAGCATGTGCCCCTGGGGCAGGGTGACACGTCCCAGTGCGCTTCCCTGAAATGCACCTCCAGTTTCCCCTTCACTCTCAGCACCAAGCAGTGCAGAGCCTCGGCGTCCCCAGGGCCCTGGGGTCCTAACCACTTTGGATGGGCGTTTCTGAGGGCCCAACACAGCTGCCAACAGATGGACCCCGGGGAGGCCTTTCCTGCCTCCCTTCCCCGCAGTCAGGGCTGGCACCTGTGGGCCAGTTACCTTGGACTGTCCTCAGGGCTTGAGGCAGGGGCTGCGGCAGAGGCG